>NW_020175320.1:1874316-1936290 GCF_003031525.2 Neophocaena asiaeorientalis asiaeorientalis | reverse complement strand
GGGGAGGGGGGAGGGGGAATTGGGTGAAGGTGGTCAAAAGGTACAAACTTCCAGTTATAAGGTAAATAAGTACTGGAGATATAATGTACACCATGATAAATATAACACTGCTGTACACCGAATATGAAAGTTGTTAGGAGAGTATATCCTAAGAGTTTTCATCACAAGGAAAAAATATTTTTTCTTTTATTTTGTATCTATATGAGATAAAGGTTGTTCACTAAACTTACTGTGGTCATCATTTCATGATGTATGTAAATCTGCCACAGCACTTGGCATGTGAGATCTTAGTTTCTTAGTTCCCTGACCCCTGCAGTGGAAGGGCAGAGTCTTAGCCAGTGGACCGCCAGGAAAGTCCCTTGAGGGCCTCTCTTGAAAGCCTGGGCTATGGGCAGCTTTGGAGGTGAGGCATAGGAAGGCTTAGAACAGGTCCCATGGCAGGAGGATACTCAAAATCTTCCAAAATAGGGATTGCTGAGGAGAAATAAAGACCTCAGGCAGATTTAGGTCTTAAGATTTCAAAGCTGGCTAAGGCTCCCACAGAATTCTGCCGCTTGCAAGCAGCAGAGAAAATGAATGATGGGGATATAGAAGTCAAGTCAGGGTGCTTCCAGGTTGAGTTTGGGAGAGGCTAAGCGGACAAACGAACTAGTGGGTTGGAAAGCTTACCATTAAAGTTGCTGGACAAGGCATAAATGGAGAAAATGGCCTAATCTTGTCATAGGAAGTAGGGAAGGAGTTTTCACCAAAATCATACTTGATCACACTCAAGTTCTTGATTTGATATACGGTCCTTTTGGAAGTTGACTATATTATAAAATATCCTGTTTCATTATCATAACTAGACTATATCTTCATGCTCTGCAGTTACTATGAAGGTATGCTAATTTTTCCAATTCCTTCCAAAACCAATTCTGGCAATCCCAATTTTTTTTCTCCCTCACAGTATCAATTTGATTTCCTCTTTCTTCCACCTCTCTACTGAGGTGTCTTTTGGTTTGTACCTACCTTGTATTGTATGTATCCTGTGTATTCTTGACAATCTCTGGATTCAATTTAGAAGCTTGAGTGAGAAAAAGACCTTAAGTCTGTGTCTGCCAGTAAACTGACCAGTAAATACCAATTCCTGCAAACCTGCCCCATGCAAATTCTCTGAGAATTCCCTTGGGTCTTTTCTACTTTAAGTTTTCCTTGCTCTCCTGGACTCCTAGCAGAATTGACTGCGTTATATCTTTTTCAATGTGGAGCTATTATTGCAGGTTTATCTTGCCCAGCCTCCCCTGCTCTTCCAGGACCTTGTAGATTGTAGTGTCCCAGATCACCAAGGGACTATTAACTTTTTCCTACCTACTATTATATTATCTATCTATCCCTGATGTCTTTTTTTTTTTTTTTTGCGGTACGCGGGCCTCTCCCTGTTGCGGCCTCTCCTGTTGCGGAGCGCAGGCTCCGGACGCGCAGGCTCAGCGGCCGTGGCTCACGGGCTCAGCCGCTCCGCGGCATGTGGGATCTTCCCGGACCGGGGCACAAACCCGTGTCCCCTGCATCGGCAGGCGGACTCTCAACCACTGCGCCACCAGGGAAGCTCCCTGCTGTCTTTATAGAGAATCATAAGTTTGCCTTTCTTATTTGTTTGTACCATTTATACTACTAGAAATGTGTAAGAGTTCCTCATCAGCACTTAGTATTGCCAATTTAAGAAATTTTTCCAATGGAATAAAAAAAATTTTTTTTGTCAATGGAGATTATATTCCTTAGGAAAGAAAGCATGTGTGTGTGTGTGTGTGTGCGCGCGCGTGTGTGTGTGTGTGTGTGTGTGTGAGGGGAGTATATATATTTCCCTAGGACACTGCCTAAGGTAATTAGTAAGCAGGGCAACTAAAATGAAAGTCCGGTTATGTATTTAGGAAGCTATATAAGCACAATTCCAATACTTACCTTATGTGTATTTGGAAATACACATAAGGTATATTTGGAAATAAGACAGGAATTCTTGTTTTGTTATTAAGAAAGAATAGATAAGGATAGTGGGAAATTGCTTAAACGCTTATTCTTTGATATTGAGGACTGGAAATAATTGCATTTTCTTTTTTTCTCCTTGGGTAGACACCTCATGTTATTGTTTAGCTTCCCATGGCTTTTTCAACCTTTTAGTTTCTGTTATAATTATCAGACCCCTTTTCTAACAGGTTCAGATGGACATGACATTGCTAGGTGCTATGTTTAAGTTTCAGATGCCAAGGTGGCTTTCAATGTCATCTACATGCTGATGACTTCCAAATTTGTTTTTCCAAGCTAAACTTCTTTTCCAAACTAAAAATTGTCTCAGACTTGGTCAGTGAGAGTTATATATATATATATATTTTTTGATGGGCACCTACAGTTTCCAATTTTTTTTACCATTGTGAAATACAGTGAAATTGTGTTGCCACAGACACAAACCTACCTTCAGGGCCTTTGCACTTGCTCCTTCCTAAGCATAAAATCTTCCCCAGTTTCCTTCCTTAATTTCTTTCAGATCAATTCCATGAGCTGATCATTGTATTTAAAATTGCAACCTTCCCCAGCACTCCCTGTCCCCTTCTCTGCTTTTTTTCCCCTCCCTCTGACCATCACCATCTGACACACTGTATGTATTCTGCTTTCTAGCCTTTTTTATTCTCCTGGCCCCATTCCATGATTGAATGCAAGCAGCACAAGAGCAGAGGTTTCATTTTGCTCACTGCTGTTTCCCCAAAGTATGGAACTGTGCCTGGCACATGGTATGGACTCAACTAATATTTATGGAATGAAGAGAATAAGCATTGCCATGGTCATTTTTTTTAAAATTTATTTTATTTATTTTTGGCTGTGCCTGGTCTTAGTTGTGGCACATGGGATCCTCGTTGAGGCATGTGGGATCTTTCATTGCGGCGCACAGGCTTCTCTCCAGTCGTGGTGTGCAGGTTTTCTCTTCTCTAGTTGTGGCGCGCAGGCTCCAGGGCACGTGGGCTCTATAGTTCGCCGCATTCGGGCTCTCTAGTTGAGGCCCATGAGCTTAGTAGTCATGGCGCAAGGGCTTACTTGCCCCGGGGGCATGTGGGATCTTAGTTCCTTGACCAGGGATCTCACTGAGTCCCCTGCATTGTAAGGCGGATTCTTTACCACTGGACCACCAGGGAAGCCCCACCATGATCATTTTTCTACATCTTTGTGTGATTTTCCCATTTCAATACTTTTTTAAGTTAATCATTTCAATTAATTGACAAAAGCCAGGATATGGCTATTACATGATAGTCTTTCTCCTTTTGTTCTTTAAGAAAATCAAGTTTTGAGTCAAACTCTGACAAGATATTAACAATTGGGCTTTTGGAAACATTGACTGAGAAGAGTCCCATTTTTCAGATAAGATTTATTTTAAACACCACATTTCTTTCTCCAATCACTGTATTTATCTGACTGTAGCACTGAAAACACTGTAGTGCAGCCATTGGTTTGTTCTGCTTGCAAACAGAATGTGTTCCTCCTGGGTGGGAAGCAAATTGCATTCAACTCTGTAGGCCAAGCTTCTAACTCAATAAGTTTGAATGAATCAATCAGTGAGAAAGGTTGAAAGTTTAGGAATCTTTCTCAAAAGAACAATCTGGTTATGCTTATTAATGCAGGTATAACAAAGAATAAAAATTATGTGCAGAATGGGGATAGAATGGTGTGGAAGGCAGTGATAGAAGGAGTCTTTACCTTCCATTGAAGTTTGACCTGGGAGGAATGATTGTTCCATGAACAGCATTTTCCTTCCCACTGTGACTCCATTGAAGATCTGGATTTCCATGCCTGTTTAATAACTGACTGCTGGAAGAGCAACAGCCATCAAACACTTAGGAAGAAATTCAGATGGCCCAGTCAGTCTTAATTTTGGCATAATGCTACTGGTTATTCCTCCTAATGATAAAAACTTACTTCTTCCTGTGCCTTCATTTCTTCATAAAGTGAATACTGCCAAAGTACGGGGGCAAATAACTAACAAAAAATGTTATGACGACCTTTGCAGACATCAAGCTTTGAGTCAAGGGAACACAACCCTCCTCTGGCTTCTCTCTAAGGTGTTGAGGCCAGTTTTCCATTGCTCGCGACGCAGATATGCCTCAATGGTGTCATCTCTGACCTGGCGTCCCATTAATGTACCTATAAACATACAGTTGAGAGACCCTAAAACTTTTCCCTCAGCCCGAGAGTCCCTCGGAAAAAAGATAATAACAAGAAAACGTTGACAACGCTCTCCCTCTTCAATACTCTCCTTTGACCTTAAAAAAAAAAAGAAAAAAAATGTCAAGAGAGACGAGGGCCAAGGGGAGGGGTAAGGGTCGAGAGATGAGTCCAGCTCCAGTTTGGGGAAATCCAGCTCGCGTTTTGCCTCTCGCTCAGTAGTGCAGGGTCCAGGGAAGGCAGAGCCCCAGCTTCGCTCCCTGAGGTCTGTCCTGGGGAGACACTGCTGCTCCGGGGGGCTGACCTGGCGGGGAGTGGCAGCGCAGTCCGCTCCCGCGCCGCTTTGTGCGCGCAGCCGCTGGGTCCTCTGCTCCCGGGTCTGCCCCCCGGGACGCCCCCCTGCCCCGCCCCAGTCATGCAACTCTACCTGCCTTTCCGCTGTGGACCTTTGGGAAGCAGTCGCCCACCCCGGGGGCTCGGGCCCTGACCCTGCCGGGAGCCGGTAGGTGTTCGCCCGGGGCCAGCCCGCGCCCCTCGCGCCCCCCGGGGCCCCGGACTCCGAAGTTGTGGGGACGAGCGCAAGTTGGAAAGTTTGCCCGAGGGCTGGTGCAGGCTTGGAGCCGGGGGGACGCGCGCAGCCCTCAGAGCCTGAGGGGGCCAGTGGTGAGTTGGGGTTGGGGCAGAGGGCAGGGGTCCGGGGAGCCACACGCGGAGGCCGGAAGGCGTTGCGAGGGGCAGTGCACCGCTGGGGCTGGACGTGGGCCGGGGCTCGGCATCCGCGGGGCCGCCGGGGCCGCGGGGGTGGGCCCGCTCCCCACGACGACCCCATACCCAGGGCTGCTTGGGGCGCTTTTGTTGCGGGTGGTAAACAATGCCCCCCGGCCTGAGGACTCGGCTGCGGCGCCGGGTGAGGAGAGCTGGAGCGCCTCGAGGTAGGACCCCGGGCTCCGCTGGAAACCGGATTGGGCGGGGAGGGCAAGTGCGGCCTGAGGGGGGGATGCCTGACTGGGCCGGCGATTGATGCGGCTCGGGCTGAGGAGAGGGAAGAGTTAGGGCAAGTTGCGTGTAGGGAACCCTGGCTGTCGCACGCTCAAGCGTACCCCCAAACAAGTTTTCTCCCTCCCCTGTGCTAATATAGGGGGCCGGTTCCTTGAGAAAACATTTGGCACTTGACTCCTTGAGCTTTTCCGGGAGGGAGCTTCAGGGACGTAGCTTTTGGAGTGGAGGTAGTAGGAGAGTCTTGCCAGAGGCTGACCTGGAGTTACGCTGATCTGAGAAGAAGGGAGTGGAGGAATAGAACAGTGTTCTGTCAAAATGGCCTTCTAAAAACTCTTAAGAGCGCCACTCGGTCGCCGAACGCGCTGGCTTGCCGTCGCATCGGTCCCACTAGGGCGGAATCCCGGAGCGGGCCCCAAGGATGAGAGGTCCGCAGAGCCGGGTGCCGGGGACCGGCCGGGCGGCAAGTGAGGGGCCGGGGCTGGGCTAGGTCTCTCGCTGTCTCCCCCTCACCCCTCTCTTCTCTTCCTCCCCTCCCCTCCCTCCCTCCCTCTCACCCACACTCCCAAACGATTCGGCTACTGAGGGCTGTGTGCAGTCCATAAATTTCTACAGAAAGTGGTCGGGAAGTTGCTGGCCTGCCCCAATAGGCTTTCCACAGTAATGGGGAACACAGATTAGGCTTTTCTGACCCAATAAAAATTAATGTATCAACAAGAGAACAGATATTGCTTGAACTAGGAGTCTTTTCCCCCGCCGGCAACTCGTCCTCCTCCCAAATTAACCAGGTCGCTCCAGTGCCTCTTTCTCTCCTCCCCCGTAACACTCTCGGGCACACAAATGAGCTGCATGATATATCATAGTAAGGGTCAGTTTATAAAGACATGTTTGAAAAGTGTTTCAAGACCCTGAGTGAGGAAAAGATTAGGTGCACAGCCTAGTGTCGGCAGGGTGCGCTGAGCGCTTGCACCCACATGAGTTGAAGGGCGGCGCTACAGGGTAGCAACCCCAGGTCCGCCCTGAACCAAAAAGGGACCATCCTTCTCTCTTCCCCATCTCAACGTTAAAGAGTGAAATAAAAACGTTGGCTTCCTCAGTCCTCACTCAGGATGCCAAAATGAATATGGGAAAGGTGTTTGTGAACCAGTTAGGGCGAGAGCTTTTTAAGGCATATTAGGAATTTTGTCTACAATTAAACAAGGCGGGTGTGTAGATAAGGATGTGTTTGGGGATTGGTCAGCGTTGTTTCTAAGAACTAAAAGCCTCAGGTAACGTGATGTTGGGTGCGCTTCCTGATTTTATTGGTTTTATTGGTTTGTATTAGTTACACAGGTTAAAGCCCAAGTCCCTTGCCTCCCCAATTAAGAGATCTTAATTAGGTTGGTTGTCAATGTATGACAGTGTTTAAAACAATGTTATGATTTCAATTAAACCGAATCAAGTATGAGAGTTATTAGTATATGCTGTCTGTATCTCTTTGCAAAGATTGGTAGCTCAGATTAAGAACTCCTGGATCACTGCTTACCATTTTAATGAGGGTTAACTATGGCTCCCAGCTCTGGTCTTCCAGAATTGATTGGTTGGAGGTTTGGATCACCTCTGTCCCTGCCCTTTGTTTCTCTTCCTCCTCCAATCTTCTTTATCTTGTTCGTCCCTCCCCTCCCCCACCCTCTTCTTTGCCTCTGTATTTTTCCTTCTCTGTACACTTAAGTTTCTCTTTTTCCACCCCCTCCACCTTTCTAGCTTTAGTCTTCAGCATTTTGATCCCAGTTGTCTTTTTATATTCTAGCTTTATTACTATATAGTCCTTCCCCTTCCCCTTCTTTTTGGCTTTTTTTTTTTTTTCCATTTTAGACATTTTCTTCCTTCTGCTTTTTCCTCTTCTTCCTAACGTGTTTTATGCTTTTCTTGTTTTTGGAATGGTCATTCCATCTCCATTTAACTTGTCCCTTCCCTTTTCTGTGGCCCTTTTTGGCCTTTTTTTCTTCGCTCTCTGCAGGGCAGCAGGGGTGTTTTACATATGGAAGGAGCCTTTAACTAAATCTGCTGGCATTCTAGTGAGTTTGCCTCCACAGCCTTTCCATGTGCCGAAGGCTCTCACACTTCCTGTGGTACAAAACTATCTAGGAACAGCAAGCAGCCCGCCCACCTCCTCTTCCTTTAGAACTAAGTTGCTGGAGGAAACTAAGCCAGGTGGTGCCTTTTAAAAAGAAATGTTTTAAGTCTTGTATTTCTCAGCCAAGTGCAGTAGCCTTTAAATTCTAAGGAGCTGAATGGAGTGACTATTAAATCAGAGTTTCTTTTGCAACTAGCTCTATGTATGCAAATACCACTTTTTTGGCCACTGCTGGTGGTGGGAAGGATTGCAGTATAATTTTAAATTGACATGTGGGCTGGATGGTTACATCAGTTCAGCCACTTCCTGCCCAGGGGACTTTGGGAGATACAGAAGGAGGAGGGGGGATGTAAGTGGGAGAGAATTTTTCTGACACAGTACTGTCGATATTGTCCTTTACAGACAACTGATACAGTTTAGGAAGTCAGCTTTTCAGTTTCTAGGCAAGGTGATCACATCAAATAATTGCTTTTTTTTTTTTTTTAAGACTCTTTAGGGAAAGGCTGACTACTTAGTAAGCTCAGATAATATTGAGGCAAAAGTCTGATCCTGTTTGTTGACCAATTTTGTTAGGTATGTTTAAATTACGTGTGAATAATTAGCAGATCCTTACATAAGCCCTGGGGCCTGATCTTGCCACTTCTCCTCTTTCTCTGTAATCTTATATTTTCTTCCTTGGGCTGACATCTCTTTTCATGTTTCAAATTATGAGTTGGCCCTTATCTCCTGGACAGTAATATTTGGATCTCAAACACTACTCCAGTTCCCTATGTCACAAGGACATCTTAGGAAAAGAAAAAAAAAATTTTTTTTATTATGGGTTAGGGGTCTTGGTGCCCTCTGGTGAAAAGACTAGTTAAATAATGTTTTGCATCCCACAGTTGTAGGGAATTTTGTTTGTTTGTTTGTTTCACTTTGTTTTCTCTTCTAGGAAAACAAAAACTCACAGGATAGTGTCAATTAACTGCATGTGGTTCCCCCTCCGGGGCCTGCTATATATGTTTGATAACAGGGACATTATTCTCTTATTTTCTCTCCAATCATGTTATCCTGTAGCATCCTCAGTAGCACTCAGACTCTTGAATATACTCTAGAGTAGAATAAAACTGATTCTGAGAAATATTGAAATGTCAGTTTTCATCAAAAATGAAAAACAGAAGTGGAATTAGTATTTAATTGTAAATGTATTTTTCTATGACTTAAACACTGTAGTAAATAAAAGCACAAAAAAGGAAATAAAGCATTTAATAATGTCTACAAATTCATAAGGAAAATAAATTTCAGAAGATCTGTGCGGATAATTCCATATTTAAATGTGGATCTATATAGTAGAATGGACTCCTCCCCTCCCTCCAGCCCTGGGGATAACTTAGTTTATTTACAAAAGGGGTTACATTTCATCAGTGGAGCCAAGTAAAATTAAGATCTTGTGGGAGTCCTTATTTTGTTTCTGATTGTTTCTTTGGCTGGGTGGTACCCAGTGGTTTCTTCCCTGCATTTGGGTTTTTCAGGGGTCATTGGCCTCTTTCACAATCTCATAAAAAGGCTGTTACCATTCAAAGAGGCCACATCTTTCCAATCCATGTTGCTCATACCTTTTCCATTTCCTTGACAGGCTTTTTCAAGAGATAAGGTTTGAATAGTAAACATTATCTTAATTACAAGTCTGGATTTCTAAAGCACTTCCATTTAAAAATATAAAAGAATATATGAGACAGAGATCAATTTATAAACTACTTTCAAAATCAGATCCCATGACACCCTCTGGCATATTCAGATTACTTGCAACATATATGAATTTTAATTTTCATGGCTGATTGCAATATTTAGATTATAGGCTCTTAATAATTTTTTAGCAAGGTAATCCTGATATAAGAGATAAAGCATGTTTAGACAGATATTGTTGAATTTCTAAAGAATGGAATGGATTGTTTTTTGTTATCCGAAAAAACATCCTTATAAAGATTGCTGACTTTCTGGAGATTAGAATTGGAATGTCTTTTGTTTTCTAAAAATGCTGGTTACAAAAAGCAGTGGTCTTTGGAGAAAATATCCTACAGCTTTTCACAGCCAAAGAGGTAGTGCAGCCAAACTTTTTTTTTTTTTTTTTTTTTTTTTAGGAAAAGGGGGAAAGCCATAAGCTTAGATGCCAAGAACTCAAGTGGAGTATTCTCTGGCCTAGTATTTGTATTCAGCACAGGTTTATCAAAATGTTATTTTTCTTGTGGTTAATGTTATCACTAATGTCTGTTTTAAAAGTCTTTCTTAAAGGCTCAATGCCTTGACTCTAAATGTTGTTCTCTGAGATCTTTTATTATAGTGTGTGGCCTACAACATGTTAGATGAGAACAGAAACAAAAGAACTAGATCTTGTTTTGCAGGATACGGCAGACTGAGGATTAAACTTGTTCTACAATAATGATAACTACCATTAAGCTTCTGGCTAGTAATGTTTCTGATCTGGAAATTGAACCCATGTCTACCTAATTCCAAAGTCCTCCTCCTTACCTCAGATATCACAAGGATGAAACCACTACCACTAGGTTTTCCTCAGAGGAAAACATTGATATCTCAAAATAACCTGATTTCAGATGCAGAAACCTTGACTCCTGTTAAGTAGTTTGCTGAAGGACACAGCTGGTGATCACAGATTCAGATTCAGGGTTTTCTGATGTGACACCATCTCTAGCCACTAAACCAACTAGTGCATCCCAGGATTACCAGGATCAGATGAGTACAACAAAAACAAAACCAAAATTTGAGAATCGGTAGAGGGCTGTCAAATTTTTACTTTGCCAAGTAATAACATTAAAAAAATAAGCCTATCTCCACCCTTTCACAAAAAAAGGACTTTTATTACTTTATTTATTTATTTGGCTGAGCCTCGCAGCTTGCGGAATCTTAGTTCCCCAACCAGGGATAGAACCTGTACCCTTTGCTGTGGAAGTGTGGAATCCTAACCACTGGACTGCCGGGGAATTCTCCACGTTTTTTTAGGAAGGACATTTTAATGAGCGAAAACAGGAAAGCATGATTAAATAATAATAAATTCAACCTTATGAAAAACTTTATACGGCCTCATTTTTTTTTTTTAAAGAAGTGTAGTTGATTTACAGTGTTGTGTTAGTTTCAGGTGTACTCAGCCTCTTTTTTTTTTTTTTTTCTCATTTCGCCACAGACTGGTGATCACTTGGTTGCAGACCAGTTTTTGGTAACCATTCTCCTACACCAGATTTTCTTACAAATCCAGCAACCTGTCAACTGTTAAAGAATCCTCACCCAGTTTGTTGTCACACTCTTGATTCCATGATCTTTAGGAAGTCTACTGATATATTTTGTATGGTGAGCTTCACTCTTCCTCATAGCTTGGTCTTATTTGGGGTCAGGGAGGCAATCTGAGGAGACAAAAATGCAACTGATGACTCTTAGTCAGTCCCGTTTCGTTTTCTCCTCTTTTCTTATTTTCAAATAATAGTTGCTTATCTAGTATGCTTTACTGTTCTAATTATCTCATTTTCTCTTTATTTCCAATTTCTTTGCCTAGGCATTGATCATGAAACTTTTGGGACCCTTGGTAGATGGGAGTTTAGAACCATCAGTCTTTGGATTAAGTCGGGTGAAAGAGGAAGGAGGGACATCATTTCTGGGTGTGGGCAGTGCCCGCCACAATGCTTTCCTTATACAGAGGAAGTACTCAACAGTTATTTGTTGGACCTGTGAGTCTTAGTTGTAACCTAATCTGTAAATACTAACTCCCAAGAGTTTACGCTACTTTTGTGTGCATGTATAAAACTCAAAATTTGTGTATGGTTAATTGGAATATGGTATTAATGTTACTGGATCTCCAAAGAGTAGAGTTTCTTGGATAATACAAGCCTCTTCTTCCTCTGGCTTTACCAGCTTTACTGTCCAACAGATGATACCTCTGTCTGTAGGGTGATGTGCTGAGGAAAGAGCTTAAGAGATAACTTTTTAAGTATCCATATTTGTAAAGATTAGGATTTGAGCTTTAAACTACATGTAACTGCAGTAGTTGTGGTTTTTTTTTTTTTTTTTTTTGGTTGCATTGGGTCTTCCCTGCTGCGTGAGGGCTTTCTCTACTCATGACGAGCAGGGGCTACTCTTTGTTGCTGTGCGCGGGCTTCTCATTGCGGTGGCTTCTCTTGTTGCAGAGCATGGGCTCTAGGCGCGCGGGCTGCAGTAGTTGTGGTGTGCAGGCTCAGTTGCTCTGCAGCATGTGGGATCTTCCCGGACCAGGGCTCGATCCCATGTACCCCGCATTGGCAGGCAGATTCTTAACCACTGCGCCACCAGGGAAGTCCACAGTTGTGGTTTCTAATGTAAAGAAACTCCCATGCTTAACTTATTCAAACAACTTCATCACCTTAATCAGTTGTCACAGAAATTAAAGTTAAAGGAGCTTTATTTGTGAATCCAGGATTTATAGGATACTTTAGTATGTTTTATGTCTATTATATTTTCCTTTTACAGTCAATATTCTCAGCTCCTTAATTTTAATTAATACTTGCTAGTAAATATTCTATTTCAAATGAGGGAATGCATAGGAAAAAGACTCACTCCCAATGTTTTGTCATTGTTATTTCAGACCAAAACCTCCTGCGACTGAGCACAACCATGGTGCATCCGGATTCTCCTCAGAAGTGAGACTTTCCAAAGGACCAATGACTCTTTTCCTCATGCCCTTTCAGTTTTTCCTGCTCCGTAGCTATGTCTCGATCTCGCCATGCAAGGCCTTCCAAATTAGTCAGGAGGGAAGATTTAAACAAAAAGAAAAACAGCCAACTGAAGAAGGGATCTAAGCCAGCCAACAAAAATGTGGCGACAGTCAAGACTGTGAGCCCTGGAAAATTAAAGCAATTAATTCAAGAAAGAGGTGTTAAGAGAAAAACAGAACCCAAACTGCCTATGCCAGTCAGAAGCCTTCTGACAAGAGCTGGAGCAGCACGAATGAATTTGGATAGGACTGAGGTTCTTTTTCAGAACCCAGAGTCCTTAACTTGCAATGGGTTTACAATGGCTCTCCGAAGCACCTCTCTTAGCAGACGACTCTCCCAACCCCCAGCGGTCATAGCCAAACCCAAGAAAGTTTCACCACCTAAGAATCTAGGAAAGCAACATGAGTGTGATTATAAGGTACTTACTGACATGGGAGTAAAGCACTCAGAAAGTGATTCAGTCCCAGTGCAAGACCCCTCAATCCCTCCTGATATAAAGAATCTAATTGGCATACAAAATGCAACATTAACAAAAAACGAGAGCCAAGAGACAACCCAGTCTTGGTCCCAAAGTGTGGAGGATTCCAAAATAAATCACTCTACTCATAGTGGCCCTGCAGCAGAGGTTCTTTCTGGGTCATTGGAAGGGACACGTGGTGGTGAAGGACTATTCTCTAGAGAGACATTGAATGATATTATTGATTCCCCTAGAATGTTTGCTCAGGACACTTTCTGTGTTCCTTTGCTCCAAAAAGCAGCCCTCAGGGTTACCTCTGAAGGAAACCCCAGCATTCAGTTAGAAGATTTGGGTTCACGAGTAGAATCTCTTAAGCTATCTGATTCTTACCTGGATCCCATCAAAAGTGAACATGATTGCTGCCCCACCTCCAGCTTTAATAAGGTTGTACCTGAATTGGACCTTAGAAACTGTTTGTCTATTGGTGGGTCAATATATCCTACCTCATTAATACAACTCCTCTTGGCAGGTTCAGAACAAGAAACCCTTGGTGCTAAACCAGATCATCAAGAGGTACTCAAATCTACCCCAGATGAGCAGGAAGTTGCTGATACCACCCCTGTCCTAGGACAGGCCTTTAGTGCTGTCCCACATCAATGGGAAGTTCCTGGTGCTAACCCAGTTCATGGAGAGCCTCTGGGTCAGACCCCAGACCCACCAGAGATTCCTGGTGCTATTCCAGTCCAAGGAGAGGTCTTTGGTGCTATCTTAAATCAACAAGTCCTCGGTATGGTTGGTGGTACTGCCTCAGACCCCGATATCTTTCTTCCTGCTCCTCTTAACCCAATTGCTACCTGTAATGCTCTCCCAGAATGGCCTGAGCCCCAGAGCACTGTTTCATCTGGGCTTGAGGTCCAGGGCACTATGCAGATTTTGCCTTCGGGCTTAGGTCACACTCCTCAACCATCATCAAACTCAGAGATAAGTTCGGTACCTCCCGCAATGGCTATAAACAATATAGAAAATAAGAAGAAGGTTCATATAAGCTTTCTGCCAACTAACACTCAGGGGTTCACAATAGCCCCTGAGAGAGGACTCCACCATGCTTCACAGGGCATTGTCCGCCTCTCCCAGGCCAGTCCCAGCAAATTGGAAGGAGAGAGCTCCCAGATCAGTGCCACCAGCATGGTTGACATCAACACCACAGTGGTGTCTAGGCCAGTGTCACTTGTCAGTACCTCCTCTTCTCCTTCCTACACAACTTTGCTACCTACTTTGGAAAAGAAGAAACGAAAGCGATGTGGGGTCTGTGAGCCCTGCCAGCAGAAGACCAATTGTGGTGAATGTACCTACTGCAAGAATAGAAAGAACAGCCATCAGATCTGTAAGAAGAGGAAATGTGAGGAACTGAAAAAGAAGCCATCCATCATTGTGCCTTTGGAGGTAAGTAAATACCCAAGGGGCTGGGGACACCTGTGAGACTTAGTAGTGTGATTTGTGTGGAGACACTTTGCTTCTGTATTACATCCTTTTGCTTTGGTAAAATGTTGCTTTAAGTTGCCTATAGGAATTTGTGGACCTACCTGAAGTACGTCTTGGGCACTGAGTGATGCATTAGCTTATTTTTAGAATTTGTCTCAGAAAACTAGAACATAAACATTTTCCATTATAAGTTTTGATGGAGAATAGGGAAATTGTATGAAATGTGGTTTTGGAAAGATTTCCACTGTGCCTCATTTTGGCCAGTTGTGTGTCTTTTTTTGGGAGTTACAGATTTAAAAATTAGGAGCACAAAGTCACTAACTGTCCTGCAGCCTGAGAAACCAGAGGAATTAAACTTCTTTTCTTTTGAAAGAATAAAACTGTCGCTATCTTTAATCTTAAAACTTTGCCTTGGAGGTATAGTAATGATAAAGCTTTCGTCTCAACTTCTGGCTTGTGATTTTCACCTGCTCACAGGATTGTTGAGATTCAATGGTAATCAGAAGTTGAAAATGGTTTTTAAACTCCAAAGTGACATACAAACATTTGTACTTATTATCACAGTTATGAAACTAAGGTAGTAAAAATATTGGTTGCCTTAGACTTTGTTTAAAGGATTTTATGGAGGTTGGTTAATACTCAAACTTGCTTTAATTAAAGCAAACTTGCTTTAATTAAAATACCTGTCAGCTATGGTGTTTTATGATTTTTAGATTACTCACTTGAAGTTATATTTATTTTGAGTCTACTATGAATATGGGTGTAGTAGAATAGATTAATTTAAAATATTATGAACTTAATTTCAGTCAACCTTTTTTCTATTTCATTCTGGACTTAAATTATGTCCAGAAATGCTGACTTCCTATTTGACTGACACATTGCAAATAAGAGATCAGACATTTAGCCAATCATGTATTGATAGCATTTAATATTTCTAAAATATTTTGTTATTATAAATCTTACTGCAATGAACTATCTTCTTTACTCAAGTCACTTCACACGTGTGGGAGTAGATCAAAATGTGGCCAGTAACTTAATAGTCTACATACTTACATCTAAAACACTTAGTAGCAATATTTTTATAACAAGAGTGATCTCCCTGATAAGCTCCTGATTTGTAACATTGCCAATAGACATTGTTGTCCATTGTTGCCAAAGGTACTCTATCTCTAATAGGTATAAACAAGTTTGTTCTCTTCTTTTTTTTTTTTCGGTACGCGGGCCTCTCACTGTTGTGGCCTCTCCCATTGCGGAGCACAGGCTCCGGTCACGCAGGCTCAGCGGCCATGGCTCACAGGCCCAGCTGCTCCGCGGCATGTGGGATCTTCCCGGACTGGGGCACGAACCCGTGTCCCCTGCATCGGCAGGCAGACTCTCAACCACTGCGCCACCAGGGAAGCCCTGTTCTCTTCTTTTCTAAACTGGCTCCTCCTCTTGCATTACATTTTTGGTTAACAGCTTACTGTCTACACGGTCACCCAAAATGGAAAATTCAGTCATGTTTAATGCCTTTCACTCTTGTAGTATCTCTTGTTCTACAACATCAGAGCACTTCTATCTCTCCATTTTCTTGGCTCCAGCTGTAGTTGAGCCTTTATCTCATACCGGGACAATTTCAGTGTCATCTTTATTATCAGCAAGTATTTATTGCACTTCTACTCCGGGTTGAGGGCACCAGCTATTTGGGAAGTCAGGATGTTGAACAACAATTCTCCTTAGGTACAGTTCAAGTTTTCTTTCTATAACCCTGTTTCTCCTAGTTTAATACATTTAGTGCTCTTCTGTATATGTAATTTATCTCACTCAAAACAAAAGAAAATAGAGCAAAGTTTTCAGTGCCTTCCAGTTGTAGATGAAGCCTAGCTTTCTTAGCATGGAATACCAAGATTTTAAAAATATATATTTATTTATTATTTTTTGGATGTGTTGGGTCTTGCAGCACGTGGGCTTCTCTCTAGTTGTGGCGTGCAGGTTTTCTGTCTCTAGCTGTGGCATGTGGGCTCCAGAGGGTGTGGGCTCTGTAGTTTGCAGCACGTGGGCTCTCTAGTTTAGGCATGCAGGCTCAGTAGTTGTGGCATGTGGGCTTATTTGCCCCGTAGCATGTGGGATCCTAGTTCCCCGACCAGGTATCAAACCTGGGTCCCCTGCATTGGAAGGCGGATTCTTTATCACTGGACCACTGGTGATGTGGGAAGGTGCCAATATTCAAGATCTTGGCATGACTGATCTCCTCTGTCTTGTTTGCTGTCACTTCTCACATTATACTTGAAGTTTCAGCTGTATCCAGCTACTTATATATCCCCAAGCTCACCGTGCATGATCCTGCCTCAGTGTCCTTGCTCATGGTACATATTCTTCCTTTCCCTATCTGACAAGACTCCACCCATTCACTCACCCCTCCCTGTGCCTCACCTGTATCTGTGCATGTTCCCCCGGTTTCATTCCAGGGGACTTTGTTTTTCTAGTGCCTATCTAGCCTTGGTACAGTGATAGGTGCTAAATAAACACTTGTTAGTTAAATGAAAAGAATATATTTGTAACTTAAATAATCAGGTTTAGAAATTTAGATGTTGGCATGTGGTTTATTTCTGTAAACTTGCTCTGGCAAGCAAGTGTGACTACTGTTGTCAAGGTCCATCCGTGTGAGAAAAACCAGTATTTGTTAATGAATGAATGAATACCTTGGCTGTAGCTCACAATCTCCTAAGCAGCACATTCTTTATTAGAAACAAAACAAAAAACTCTTTTATTTTGACATGTCAGTTTTATAGAAATATTGCAAGAGTAGTATTGAGAATTTGGTTTATCTTTTAGCCAAATGATAATATTTTATCATATTACTTTATATCTCTTTTTAGCTCCTCCCCATGTGTATATTTTTTTCTGAATCAACTGAGAGTAAGGTTTTCATAGACATGATATCCCTTTATCCTTGCATACTAGAGAATATATTTCCTAAAAACAAGGATATTCTCTCCTATTATCAAAATTAGCAAGTTAACATTGAACCATTATTATTTAGCCCACAGACTTTATTCATATTTTGCCTATAAGAAAATATCCTTTTGACCTCCTTTAATTTGGAATAGTTCCTCAAACTTTTAAAACAACTTTATTGAGGTATAATTGACATATAATAAACTGCACGTATTTAAAGAGTAGTTTGGTAAGTCTGACATACGTATACACTGTGTGAACATTACCACAGTCAAAATTCGTTACTCCCCCAAATTTCTTTGTACCCCTTCATAGTCCCTTCTCTCCTACCTGCACCCTTTCTCCTCAGGAAATCACTCTTTCTGTCACTATACATTAGTTTGCATTTTCTAGAGTTTGATATAAATGGAATCATATAATATGTACTTTTTGTGTGTATGTGTGTGCACTGAGTGATGCATTAGCTTATTTTTAGAATTTGTCTCAGAAAATTAGAACATAAACATTTTCCATTATAAGTTTTGATGGAGAGTAGGGAAATTGTATGAAATGTGGTTTTGAAAAAATTTCCACTGTGCCTCATTTTGGCTAGTTGTGTGTCTTTTTTTGGGAGTTACAGATTTAAAAATTAGGAGCACAAAGTCACTAACTGTCCTGCAGCCTGAGAAACCAGAGGAATTAAACTTCTTTTCTTTTGAAAGAATAAAACTGCCTCTATCTTTAATCATTACATTAGTTTGCATTTTCTAGAGTTTGATATAAATGGAATCATATAATATGTACTTTTTTTTTTTTTTGGTTTAGAATAGTTCCTCAACATTTGTTTTTAATGACATTGCTTCTTTTGCAAAGTGCAGATTACTTATTTTGTCCCTCACTTTGGGTTTGTCTAATGCTTCCTCATGACTAGATTTGGATTATACATTTTTGTATGAATACCTTCTTACAGGAGGGACGTAATGTCCATTTGTCCGACTATTCATGATCTTAATTTTGATCACTTGGTTAAAGGTAGTGTCTTCCAGATTTCTCCATTGTAAAATCAGTATTTTTCACTTTGTATTTAATAAATATCTTACAGAGAGATCAAGACATGTAAATATACTGCTATCCCTCAAACTTTCACTCCCCAATTTTAATGTTCATCAGTGATTTTTGCCTGATAGTTGCCAAATTGTGGTTCTGTTTCCATTGTTTCTTCTAAATCTGTTAATTAGTTTTAAACTCCAAAGAAGAGCTTTTTCTTCTTGTTTGTTTCAGTGTGAACCTGTAGATTTTTGTTATATTCAGTAAGTTACACTCCTTTATTATCATTACTTATTTTGTTGCTCAAATTTCCCCAAATCTGGCCAGGGAGCACCTTCAACCATTGTTTGAATAATTCTTTATTTTCTGGGACAAGTGTTCTAAGGTTTTCTATTTTCCATCCTGCCCCAGACCAGATGACCAGCTGTTTATCCAAGGAAACTTGGTTCTTTTTGGTGGAGAATGATACTTAGAAACCAAGATCTTGTTAATAGGTATTATCGTTGTTGCTGAAATGTCAGTGGTGTGTTCAAAAGTTAGAATATGCATATGTTGAATTAGTTCTCTCTCTCTGTCTCTCTAACACACACACACACACACACACACACACACACACACACCACCCTAATGCTTCAATGTAGTTATGTTGTTCATTTGAAATACAATTTTAATTATTTGTTTATTTTCTATTTCAAAGGTCCCCTATAGTTGATGATATTCATATTCTCTTGCTTTCCCCCTCCCCCAAAAGATCGCCCTTGCCCCTGACAAAGCTGATTCTGAAGAACGTATTGTGTTGTCCTTATACTGAACTCTGACAGTAGAGAGACTTACGCATCCAACAATGCGTGGAGAGGCAGAGGAGAACATAGGGAACACTTCTCTGAGGAATTTCATTCTGAGCGAGCAAGGAACAGTTGGACACTCATTTGTTTCTGTCTTCTTTTGCTTAATATTATGTTTATAAGATTTGCCAATAATGTTGCTTATAATTATAGTTGTTCATTCTTGTTGCAGTGTAGTACTCCGTTGTATGTATATATCACAATACCTGTATCCATTCTATTGTTAATGGGAAGTGAAATGTTACAGTACAGAACAGAACAGTAGAATGAGCATAGCAGTACTACTATGGATTTTTTTGGGGCGGGGGGTTGTGGGCTGGCCACGCAGCTTGTGGGATCTTAGTTTCCCCACCAGGGATCAAACTTGCCCCCTGCAGTGGAAGCACAGAGTCCTAACCACCGGACCACCAGAGAATTCCCTGGACACGTTTTTTTTTCTATGTTGAAGTCTCTATAGTATTTTTTTTTAACGGAACTTTTAATTTATTTATTTATGGCTGCGTTGGGTCTTTGTTGCTGTGCGTGGGCTTTCTTTAGTTGCGGCAAGCGGGATCTACTCTTGCGGTGGGCGGGCTTCTCATTGCAGTGGCTTCTCTTGTTGTGGCGCACGGGCTCTTAGCACGCGGCCTTCAGTAGTTGTGGCACAGCAGGCTCAGTAGTTGTGGCGCACCGGCTTAGTTGCTCCGTGACATGTGGGATCTTCTCGGACCAGGGCTTGAAGCTGTGTCCCCTGCATTGCAGGGGGATTCTTAACCACTGCGCCACCAGGGAAGCCCCCTGGACATTTTTATAAAAGTCTTTTGGTGACTATATGCATGCATTCTGTTGAGTGTATTTCTAGGAGTGGAATTTCTGGGTCATAGAATATGTGTATGCTTAGATTCCATAAATATTACCAAACTGCTGTGATTGTTCCAATTAAGACTCTCATCAGTAGTGTATGAAAGTTCCACTTGCTCCACAACCTTGCCAACACCGGATATTTTCTGTCTTTTTAAAAAAATATTTATTTTCTTTATTTTTTTGGCTGCATTGGGTCTTTGTTGCGGCATGTGTGCTTCTCTCTAGTTGCAGTGCACGGGCTTTCTCTAGTTGCCGCAGCAAGCCCTGCTCTTCATTGTGATGCGTGAGCTTCTCACTCCGGGGGCTTCTCTTGTTGTGGAGCACGGGCTCTAGGTGTGCAGGCTTCAGTAGTTGCAGCACGTGGGCTCAGTAGTTGTGGTTCGTGGGCTCTAGAGCGCAGGCTCAGTAGTTGTGGCACACAGGCTTACTTGCTCTGTGACATGTGGGATCTTCCTGGAGTTGGACCAGCCGCTCCGCGGCACGCGGGATCCTCCCGGACCGGGGCACGAACCCGCGTCCCCTGCATCGGCAGGCGGACTGTCAACCACTGCACCACCAAGGAAGCCCCCAATTGTGCTTTTTAATGAACAGAAATTCTTAACTTTAATGTAGTCCAGTTTACCAATCCTCTCCTTTACGATAACTTTTTATTTCCTGTTTAAGAAATTTTATTTGGACTTCCCTGGTGGCACAGTGGTTAAGAATCCGCGTGCCAGTGCAGGGGACACGGGTTCAAGCCCTGGTCCGGGAAGATCCCACATGCCTCGGAGTAACTAAGCCTGTGCGCCACAAATATTGAGCCTGCGTGCCACAACTACTGAAGCCCGTGCACCTAGAGCCCGTGCTCTGCAACAAGAGAAGCCACCGCAGTGAGGGGCCATAGCACCAGAAGGAAGAGTAGGCCCCTGCTCGCTACAACTAGAGAAAGCCCGCGCGCAGCAATAAAGACCCAACGCAGCAAAAATAAAATGAATAAATAAATTCTTTAAAAAAGAGAAAATTTTGTCTGTTTTTTGCAAATTCCAAGGTCATGAAGATGTTCTTTTTTGTTTTCTTCTTAAAAAGTTACTTTTTAAAACCTTTCACATTTAGATGTACAAACTGGAATTGACTTTTGTGTATCACATGAGATAGGAGTCAAGATTCATTCTTTTTCATAGGGATATCTACTTGACCAGCACCATTACTGAAATGACTATCCTTTCCCCACTACAACATCAACTTTGTCACAAATCAAGTGATTGATTAGTTCTCAATCTGTTTCTAGACTGTTTCATTGGCCTTTTGTCTATTTTTCTGTCTGAACTCTCATTACTAGGCTTTACAACTAGTCTTGCTAACTGGTAGTATAAGTCCTTCAGTTTTGTTTTCAATATTTATTTGGGCTATTTTTTTTGTTCTTTGTATTTTCATCAAAAAAATTTTTTTTAATATGTGTATTTATTTATTTATTTGGCCGCACTGGGTCTTAGTTGCCGCGTGTGTGGGGGATCTTTGTTGCTGCATGCGGAGTCTTTTTTTTTTTTAAATAAATTTGTTCATTTTATTTATTTATTTATTTATTTTGCGGTACGTGGGCCCCTCACCGCCGCGGCCTCTCCTGACGCGGAGCTCAGGCTCCGGACGCGCATGCCCAGCGGCCATGGCCCACGGGCCCAGCTGTTCTGCGGCACGCAGGACCCTCCCGGACCGGGGCACGAACCTGCGCCCCCCGCCTCGGCAGACGGACCCCCAACCACTGCGCCACCAGGGAAGCCCTATTTATTTATTTTTGGCTGTGTTGGGTCTTCGTTGCTGCGCGCAGGCTTTCTCTAGTTGCGGAGAGCAGGGGTTACTCTTCGTTGTGGTGCATGGGCTTCTCATTGTGATGGCTTCTCTTGTTGTAGAGCATGGACTCTAGGCACACAGGCTTCTGCAGTTGTGGTGCACAGGCCTAACTGCTCCGCGGCATGTGGGATCTTCCCGAACCAGGGCTCGAATCCGTGTCCCCTGCATTGGCAGGCAGATTCCTAACCACTGCGCCACCAGGAAAGCCTGCGGAGTCTTTTTAGCTGTGGCATGCAAACTCTTAGTTGTGGCATGCAAACTCTTAGTTGTGGCATGTGGGATCCAACTCCCTGACCAGGGATCGAACCCAGGCCTCCTGCATTGGGAGTTAGGAGTCTTAGCCACAGGACCACAAGGGAAATCCCTTAATCAAAATTTTTGAATCAGCTCGTAAATGTCCACCAAAAACCCTGTTGGAATTTTTATTGTTTGTGTTGAATCTATACATCAGTTTGCAGTCAATTGCTCTACCACTGAGCTATACCCCCTCTCATCAGTTTGAAGAGATTGACATTTTTTTTTTTTTTTTTTTTTTGCGGTATGCGGGCCTCTCACTGTTGTGGCCTCTCCCGTTGCGGAGCACAGGCTCCGATCGCGCAGGCTCAGCGGCCATGGCTCACAGGCCCAGCCTCTCCGCGACATGCGGGATCTTCCCGGACTGGGGCACGAATCCGTGTCCCCTGCATCGGCAGGCGGACTCTCAACCACTGCGCCACCAGGGAAGCCCCGAGATTGACATTTTTACAATATTGAATCTTCCAGTTCATGACCATACATAGTATCTTTATTTATGACTTACTTTCTTTCAATAACATTTTGTAGCTTTCAATATAGAGTTATTTAGTTTGTTTTATTTTTAGGTATTTGATATAAAAAATTTTTGGTATTTATTTTACACACATCAATGATTGAAGCCCACTTACTTTGATAAGTAAGAATATTGGTAAGCAAATATATTTCATGTATTTGTTCCTCACATCAGAATTATTTTACTTATTATTGAGAGTTGGAGTGAGAAAGAGAAAATACATTTACAGTTTTTAAATGTTAATATTTTTATTATTAGAATTTTTATTTTGTTATTTATTTATAATAATATATATATTAATTTATGTATTTTGGCTTCGTTGGGTCTTCGTTGCTGTGCGCAGGCTTTCTCTAGTTGCAGCAAGCGGGGGCCACTCTTCCTTCCGGTGCGTGGGCTTCCCATTGCAGTGGCCTTCCCCTCTGCAGAGCACGAGCTCTAGGCACCTGGGCTCCAGTAGCCATGGCACGCGGGCTCAGCAGCCGTGGCTCACGGGCCCAGTTGCTCCGCGGCATGTGGGATCCCCCGGACCAGGGCTCGAACCCGTGTCCCCTGAATCGGCAGGCAGACTCCCAACCACTGCGCCACCATGGAAGCCCTATAATAATATTTTATTATATGAAACAAATGTACATTTTAAAAACAGAACTGTTATAATTTTTTTCTTCTAAAATATACTTAGCCCCCAAAGGCATATGCCATTTCTCAGAATGTTAACTACTAATGTCTGGGAGAAGTAAAAACAATTTTGATCTACTCTTTTTTTTGATCATAGATTATATTTTTGTCTCCCAATTGTTTCTTTTAATTGAACAACAAGGTGATTAGATAGTCTTCCCAGTGATCTCTTTGGCCAAGAGATAAAGTGTTTTTTTTTGCCAAGTTTAGTTCAGGTTAGTGTTCTCCATATTCAGAAATACAGTTAATTAAAACCATTAACTTTATAACTCATAGTCATCTAGGAATTTGCTCCTGGCTAGGTATTCCTCATTTTGCATTTGTAATTTAGCATACTGAGACATATGCATTATTCTATTTATTGAATAGTGAGTGATGTTAAAAGGCGGGGGAGAGGTGCTTTTTAGGGACTTAAAGGGTAGGTGCTTTGGCCAGGCTACACTTTCACACACTTTTTAGTATGTTCAAAAACAACAACGACAACAAAACACAGTTGTTTGTAGATATGCTTCTGAGGGCAGTGTTTTGAATTATATATCTGTAGCTTGATGATTTGGTATAGTATCACACATTTAAGTAATATGAATTGAATGACTAAGCAGTTTGTGAGTTGGTTGCCAAAGTGAAATAGTCTCTTAATATTTACTCCAACGAATCTTTTTTGTTTCTTGGGTTTTTTTGTTTGTTTTTGTTTTGCCATGCCAGGCAGCTTGTGGGATTTTAGTTCCCCGACTAGGGATTGAACTTGAGCCATGGCAGTGAAAGCGCCATGTGCTAACCATTGGACAACCAGGGAATTCCCTACTCCAGTTAATATTGATTTTTTTCCCTCCAAATATTAAAGGGTTATTATATGCTTGGTTACATTAATAGCAGTATATTAGATAACACTGTAAAATGTGCTATTTATTACCATGCTACCATCTTAGCTAATAGAAATTACACCTGGGAAAATAGCAATACCTATATAGTTTGTGCTTGAAAAGCTAAAAGTTAAATAGTATTATATGATACAAATTGAACAGTCAGTGAACTGACTGTTCACTGTCCTGTGGATAGTGTGATAACAGTCTAGTTCCGGAGATGTCCCTTCAGAATTGGTTGACATACTTGTTTAATTTTATCCATTTTAGTGGGAGTTGCGTGGGACAGGCCTCTTCTGGCCACTGCTTTTCTCAGTGTTTTCAAACAGCCAGATTTCATTTTGGCATATGTTATATATGGCATATGGAACAAATTTTTGCTACCAACTCTTGCAATTGAGGGCAGATGTTATATGTCCCTAAATGTGCCTTTAAGGAATCTCTTAGGATCACTACTGAGACTTCAGTAGCATACCTCACCACAGAGCTGACCATAGGAAAAAAAGCCTGTGGCGTCTAGGATCTTTGCATGTTTAGAATATGTATATATATGTATAACTGAACCATTTTGCTACACACCAAAAATGAATACAACATTGTAAATCAAGTATACTTCAAATAAATAAATAAATAAATAAAAAATAAACCCCAAGCATGCAAACAAAACCATGCTGATCTTGATTGATTATGACTGGTGGGTGTTAATTTCTGGAATCTTGTCAGTATGGTTCAAATCTTACCTTGCCATTTTGTGTAGACCATCTTATCCAGAAAGAAAAATGTGTGAAACTGACTTAACACCTTCATCTAGTATCAGTATAATCCAAGTTATACTATCATTTACTAGTGAGCACTATAGTTTGGTACATGTTTATTTTGCTACAGAGCTTATCTCCCCGTGTCTTTGTTGGTCAGCTTCTTGATATTTTTATTCCAGGGTAATATTTCAAGAGTTGATGGTTTCAAAGCTGCAAAAGTCATTCTCCCGGGCTTCCCTGGTGGCGCAGTGGTTGAGAGCCCTCCTGCCGATGCAGGGGACACGGGTTCGTGCCCCGGTCCGGGAAGATCCCACATGCCGCGGAGCGGCTGGGCCCGTGAGCCATGGCCACTGAGCCTGTGCGTCCGGAGCCTGTGCTCCGCAACGGGAGAGGCCACAACAGTGAGAGACCCGCGTACAGCAAAAAAAAAAAAAAGTCATTCTCCCTATAAAGTAGCCAGTCACTGTAGTACTATGATGGATGTGGCACTAGTGTAACCAGCTAGGAGAGAAGGTGGGATCACATATTTTTGTACTATTATCATATTAAAATAAGACACAGCTAGCAAATGAATCAAACTAATCTAAGCAATTCAGGTTATTACCTTGATAATGAGACTCAGTGCTCAAGTCATGATTATCCAGAAAGTTTTGGCTAATTATCTATCATCAGCTCTTCATGTCTGCTAGTAAGCAACAAGAGAAATCTTGCTCTTTTCTGATTTATTTATGTCCTGTTAACACTGCTACAGTTTTTTAAAAAAAGGGCATGGTGAGAAAGCCGTGATTAGAAGTGAGATGTTTAAATTACTTCTAAAGCCCAAGCTCAGGCTATAGAGGGTGCTAGCACATCACAGGTGCTCAATACATGTTTGCTGAACAAATGATTCAATGAATGAATGAAATCTCATAAAAAATATAAGATTCAGCCTATCTCACATACTAATGTCTCTTAAAAAAAAAAAGTGCACTGTAAACCGTTATATCCCATGTATACTTAATATATCATCTTAGCAGCTAGTACCTCAAAACATTTTGGGGTTTATTCTATATATGTCATTTTCAAGTACCAAGGATATTAGGATCATGGGATGTCTGTAGCAGAAATTCAAGTAAAGGACTTGAGAAAAAAGTTTATAGGAAGTACACAGTGCTTTAAAAATATGCTTAAAGGGCTTCCCTGGTGGCGCAGTGGTTGAGAGTCCGCCTGCCGATGCAGGGGACACGGGTTCGTGCCCCGGTCCGGGAAGATCCCGCATGCCGCGGAGCATATAGGCCCGTGAGCCATGGCCGCTGAGCCTGCGCGTCCGGCGCCTGTGCTCCGCAACGGGAGAGGCCACAACAGTGAGAGGCCCGCATACCACACACACACACACAAAAGCTTAAAAAGCAGCTGCTTGTGTTGTTTAAAATTACTGCCATGTCCATTTGTGATTATGAGTTATACCAAGATGCAAAGTTTGGACACCTCAAAGTTCTAAAGGGAAAAGGACCATGAAAGCTCAAAATGATGCTTTTTCTAATTGTAAATGGAGTTTAGAAAAACAATTCTAGAAGGATACATACCTACCAAACCAAACTGTTGGAAGTGTTTACCTCTGAGGACTAGAGTTTTTGGATGGAGGATGGGTGTATTAGAAAATAAGTGACTTTAAATTTTGCTTAAATTTTTATACATGGTTTGAATTTCTACATAAAGAGCTTGTGTTACTTTAAAAAGTAATAAAATCAAAATAGTGTAATTTGCATTTGGAAAGCTTAGAAGCAGGAAAAAGACAAACTTTAATTCTACTACCTAGATGCAACCACGATGAGTATATAGGCATATTTGCTTCCAGTGTTTTTTCTGCATTTATTTTTTAAAAGATTTTTTTGATGTGGACAATTTTTAGAGTCTTTATTTAATTTGTTACAATATTGCTTCTGTTTTATGTTTTGGTTTTTTGGCCCTGAGGTGTATGGGATCTTAGCTCCCCAACCAGGGATCGAACACTCACCTCCCTTCATTGGAAGGCGAAGTCTTAACCACTGGACCACCAGGGAGGTCCCTGCATTTAAAAAATAACATAGTTTTTAAATTTTTTCTTTTTGTTTCACTGGAAAGATGATGCTCAGTTGTAAACGTTAAAAGTATACAAATTGTGGGCTTCTTTGGTGGTGCAGTGGTTAAGAATCTGCCTGCCAATGTAGGGGACACAGGTTCAATCCCTGGTCTGGGAAGCTCCCACGTACCGTGGAGCAACTAAGCCCATGTGCCACAACTACTGAGCCCTCATGCCACAACTACTGAAGCCCGGGCACCTAGAGCCCGTGCCACCACAATAAGAAGCCCACGCACTGCACGAAAAGTAGCACCTGCTCGCCGCAACTAAAGAAAGCCTGTGCAGCAACGAAGGCCCAATGCAGCCAAAAAAAAAAAAAAGTGTACAAATTGCTTTGTTACGATAAAACTAACCGTGTATACACACACACAGAAAAAAATAAATAACATCTTTAAAGTTGAATGAGGTAAAATTTTTTCTTCTTTTTTTCCTCAGTATATCATCAACATTTCCCTTGTAAGTAAAAATTTGTAAAGATTTAAAAAGTATGTGTATAATATTCCTTTGGGTAAACAAACATAACCTACTAAATTACTTTTCATGACTGGATGAATTATTTTGGGTCCCATTTCAAATTATGCTTTTTTTTTTTTTTGGGCTGCATTGGGTCTTAGTTGTGGCATGCAGGATCTTTTGTTGCAGCACGGGCTCTCTGTTGTGGTGTGTGGGCTTCTCTCTAGTTGTGGCGTGCGGGTTTTCTCTCTCTAGTTGTGGCACACAGGCTCCAGAGTGCGTGGGCCCTGTAGTTTGTGGCAGGCCAGCTCTAGTTGAGGCACAGGAGCTCAGTAGTTGTGGCATGCGGGCTTAGTTGCCCCACGACATGTGGGATCTTCGTTCCCTGACCAGGGATCCAACCTACATCCCCTGCATTGCAAGGAGGATTCTTTGCCACTGGACCACCAGCAAAGTCCCCTCAAACTATGTTCTTGACACTGGAATCTACTAGTCCTGTATTTCAAGCTAGAAGTATTAGCATAACCAAAAAATTTAGTATTTTGTTAATGATTTATTATTGCCTAATGGTTTCTAAATCTTTACCACTTTTGGAAACCTGAAGTTTGTAGTACAGGTAGGTTTTGGAAAGTCAGGTCCATTTCCTTCTCTCAAAAAGAGAAACTAAAGTTTCTTTTACCTTCTTTCCGGTAAACACATCTTCATGCCCTCTCAAAGATGGGGGTTGAGCCAGCATTTAAGCATATCTCATTAGTGTAGCTAAATGACTGGACACTAGCCAGATCAGATTAGGTACTTGGTGTATTTTTAGCTACCATGGAAAAACCCAGAATTTTAAAGTTATTATATTAGTGCTTAAGTCCCACTAAATTTTCTACATGTTTTTTGGTTGCTAGACAAGAGTTCCTAAGACTAATTTGATCCTGGTTTAAATGATCTCAACGCTTATCTTTCATATGATGTTTCAAAAATCATAAAGTTAGAACTTCTACATCAGAGGTTTTTAATCTGGATGGGCTTCAGTGCTCTGTGATCCCATCCCCTCAAAATTATATGTAACATATTGGGTTTTTTTTGTTTTTTTGGGTTTTTTTGTGTTACGCAGACCTCTCACTGTTGCGGCCTCTCCCGTTGCGGAGCACAGGCTCCGGACACGCAGGCTCAGCGGCCATGGCTCACGGGCCCAGCCGCTCCGCGGCATGTGGGATCCTCCCGGACCGGGGCACAAACCCGTGTCCCCTGCATCGGCAGGCGGACTCTCAACCACCGCGCCACCAGGGAAGCCCCATGTTTTTTGTTTTTTAACATATTGTTTTATATGCATTTTTCTGGAGAGATGGTCTTTACCTTTCATTAGATTTCACAGAAATATAAATCATGTCTCCTACTCCCCAAAGTAAAAACAAGTAAGGGGGTCACACCAATCTTTTAAGACTTTGAAGGAGTGAAATTGACAACTGTTACTCTGGTTAAGTTATACTAAGATCCTATATTCCCCCCATGTGGTCATCAGTGTGAGAATGGATCTATTTGTAACATTGTGATAGACCCCTGAAGCAGGGATGCCTGAGGAGCAGAAGTGATGTCTACAAAGGGTCTGGTAGAGTCCTTGCTACATAGTAGGTGCTTAATGTGGTGGTTATTGTTTTATCCTTGAAGAGATTTGCCTATTCATTTCATTACTTTCACCCATTTCCCTCTTGCTACCTGACTCACGTTACTTAGAGGAAAGTAACTAAAGTCCTCAGAATTAGCCAGTACACACCATTTCACAGGATCTGCAAATGGATTTTTCCTGCAAGAGCATTAGGATTATGAATGAATTGGTTTCACTGTTCCCATGTGATGCAGAATTATAGCTGTGGTTTCCGGCGAGACGATGCCACAGTTATTTTCTTGTCCTTGTATAATGAGAGGGTTTTGGTGTTTCTGCCATATTCTAGATATTTACACTACATAGCTCATTTTCGTATCATATTTCATATGGAACACCATTTTGTGGTGAGTTTTCTGTTAAAGGGCAAAAGTAGGATCAAGACAGGAGGACGTGGGAGGACAAGATAGTGGAAGCCCACAGTTGATCCAAGCCATGGACTTTTGGAGGGAGCTGATCCAGTTTAGATTTAGAGAGAAAAGTGTGTGTGTGTGTGTGTGTGTGTGTGTGTGTGTGTGTGTGTTAGTTTCCTCCACACTTGCAGGAGTAAGTAACTTGTTTAGGAATTAACACAGAATTGCAGGGAGATTTGTCTACTAGGCAACATAAAATTAAATTACCTTCTTTATTCACCTACTTCCATTTTCTAGGGACATTTCTGGTACACTATGAGATGTCAAAACAAACAAAAATCAATAAAACAAGGAAAACAAAACAAAGTAGTGTTTAACTTATTTCTTTTAAAAAAGTCAGTAACCAGGGAACTTTGTCTTCATTGATAATTAAGTACATAAGATTTTAACAAAACTTAAACTTCTTTGACTTGCAGTGCAGGAAACTGGCAAAGGAAAGGAGAAAGGGAAAAAATGAACATTTATTGAGAGTCTACTATGGGCCAGACACTGTGCTAGAAGGCTTAATGTTACCATATTTGATCCTGACAGTGACCCATGAAGTGTAAGTATTAGGACTCTCATTTAGCAGACCAGGAAATGGAAACCCACATTAAAAAATGTATTAATTTCCCCTGGCTAGCAAGTAGTAGAGGCACTCTTTCTATTATGATAAAGGAGAATCAAACAATTTCTTCTTTTTAAAAAACTGAGATCTAATTCATGTATCATGAAATGCACTCTTTTGAAAGTATACAATAGTGCAATAGTGGTTTTATATATATATATATATATATATTTTTTTTTTGCCTGCAGAGCTTGCAGGATCTTAGTTCCCCAAACAGGCATCGAACCAGTGCCCCCTGCAGTGGAAGCACGGAGTCCTAACCACTGGACCGCCAAGGAATTCCCGGTCTTTAGTATATTTACAAAGTTGTGCAACCATTACCACAATCTAATTCTAGAACACGTTCATCACCCCAAAAAAGAAACCCAGTATAATTAAGCAGTGACTCCCCATTCTTCTCTCCCTCAGCTCCTGGTAACCACTAATTCGCTTTTTGTCTTTATGGATTTGCCTATTCTGGGCATTTCATGTAAATGGAACCATACAATATTTGTATCTGGCTTCTTTTACTTTAGCATAATGTTTTCATCCATGTCATAGCATTTATCAGTACTTCGTTCCCTTTTATGGCTGAATAATATTTCATTGCATGAATAAACCACATTTTGTATAAACATTCATCAGTTGATGGACTTCTGAGTTGTTTCTACTTTTTGGCTACTATGAATAATGCATTTATGAACATTTGTGTACAGGTTTTTTTTGTGGACATGTGTTTTCAGTTATTACGGGTATATCCCTAGGATTGGAACTGCTGGGTCATATGGTAACTCTTTGTTTAACTTTAAGGAATTGCCAGACTGTTTTCCAAAGTAGCTGTACCATTTTAGATTCAACAATCCTCATCAAAACTTACTATCTGGGGCTTCCCTGGTGGCGCAATGGTTGAGAGTCCGCCTGCCGATGCAGGGGACATGGGTTCGTGCCCCGCTCCGGGAAGATCCCACATGCCGCGGAGTGGCTAAGCCTGTGAGCCATGGCCACTGAGCTTGCACGTCCGGAGCCTGTGCTCTGCAACAGGAGAGGCCACAACAGTGAGAGGCCCGTGTACCGCAAAAAGAAAAACAAACCAAAAAAACTTATTATCTGATTTTCTGATTATTGCCTTCCTAGTCAGTGTGAAGTGGTATTCCAGGATGGTTTTGATTTGCATTTCTCTAATGATTAATGATATCAAGCATCTTATCATGTCCTTATTGACCATTTGTATATCTTTTTTGGAGAAGTGTCTATTCAAGTCTGTCTTAGTCCATTTGGGCTGCTATAACAAAACACTGCAGACAGGGTGGCTTATAAACAACAGAAATTTATTGCTCATAGTTCTGGAGAAGGCACCAGCATGGTTGAATTCTGGTGAAGCCCACTTCCTGGTTCATGGTTTGTGCCTTCTCACTGTGTCCTCACATGGTGGAAGAGGCTAGGGAACTCTCTGGAGCTTCTTTTAGAAGGCACTAATCCCATTCATGAAGGTTCTACCCTCATGACTTAAGCATCTCCCAAAGGCCCCATCTTCTAATATTATATTGGGCTTTAGGATTTCAAAAAATGAATTTTGGGGGGACACAAACATTGTGTAGTGCCTGTCATTTGGTAGCCACCAAACAAATGTTGGTTGAATTAAATGATACTAGTCATAGATGTGGAACTGGTATGTAGTAAACATTGATATCTGAAGGGGTTAATAACAACTATTATATACTGAGTACTCACTAAGTGCCCGGTACTCTATTAAGCACTGACATGCTCATTATCTCATGTAATCCTTGTAATGATCCTATGAAACATACATTCTTCCCCCAATGTATAAAGTAAGACACTGAGGCTTAGACAGGCCAAGTAACTTGTCTAAGACTACACAGTTGATCTTGGATTAGAGCCCTTGGCTTTGATGGTAAGTGCTCATTTAAAGCACCATGTTCCTGGCAATTTCCTGGAGGTCCATTAGTTGGGACTCAACACTTCAGCTACCGAGGGCCAGGGTTCGATCCCTGGTCAGGGAACTAAAATCCCACAAGTGGCGTGGCATGGCCAAAATAATAAATAAATAAATAAAATTAACCACCATGTTTCTGAGCAAGGGGAAGAAGCCAAATATGAAGAACCTGGAGGATAGAGAGAAGTGGGACCAAAACGTGGACTGGTTAAGGATAGCCCTGCTAAGGTGATTGCTGCTATCTTTTAGACTTTTGAAACTTTGAAAGAAATGTTGTAATAGAATTTTAACAAGGAAACTATATAGCACAGGAAACTATATTCAGTATCTTGTAATAACCCATGATGGGAAAGAATCTGAAAAAGAATATATATATGTGCATATATACATGCAACTGAATCATTTTGCTGTACACCAGAAACTAACACACCAAAAAAAAGCTCCCTAGGGACTTCCCTGGAGGTCCAGTGGTTAAGACTCCATGCTCCCAATGCAGGGGGCACAGGGTCGATCCCTGGTGGGTGAACTAAGATCTTACATGCCACACGGCACAGCCAAAAAAAAAAAAGAAAGAAACTAACACAACATTGTAAGTCAACTATACTTCAATAAAAATTAAAAGAAAAAAGAATCTTTTCTTTTTTTATTATTATTATTTTTTTGCGGTACGCGGGCCTCTCACTGTTGTGGCCTCTCCCATTGCGGAGCACAGGCTCCGGATGCGCAGGCTCAGCGGCCATGGCTCACGGGCCCAGCCGCTCCGCGGCATGTGGGATCTTCCCAGACCGGGGCACGAACCCATGTCCCCTGCATCGGCAGGCGGACTCTCAACCACTGCACCACCAGGGAAGCCCTTAAATGAGTTTTAATTGCTTAATAGCTTGTTTATTTGTGCATGTTCATGTGACAGCCATCATTCTCCGTTGCTGTAGTGGAACCACCTGCAAGTCAGCTGCCATACCAGAAGCTTTTTTCATAGCCATTACAGCATTTAACCCTAAAGTCAGCTTTGTCCCTCACTGAGTCTATGGGGGGTTCTCTTACTCCGGGTCCCATAGTTAATAAGCATCATTGGGATTTGGATCCCACCAAGGACATACTGATCTTGTATAAGATCATATTTTGATATTGTTTGATGTAACATCTTAAGGTGGACAAGCCATGAGGAAATAATACTTTCTTTTCAAAAAATCTAAATTAATTTTCATTTATCACATACATAGTTATGATTAAGAGAATTGTTAGGTATAGTGGTCCTTCATCCCCACCACCCCCTCCCCAAACCCACTAATGCTTCATTTATGATGATGATTAGCAAAAGTAGCCTTATAAAAATATGGTATATATTCATGAAGTTGGACACAATCACAGCATCAGTGAATGCAGTTTGACTTATTCTCAAATGATGTGCATGAAAGAACTGTTGTTATGAGCAAGGAAAATATCAATTCACAGTTTATAAATATCTAGTAAAAACATTAAGAACCATTTATTTTAAACAGCAAGAGCTAATGTACACTTTGAATAAGTGTTTGGAACTCAGGTAAATCAAACAGATTTGGGGGAAAATTGCATTTTCTTAACTAGTCATTAAGAGTATCTATGGAAACGCCATTATAATCGTTTAGGCTAAAACATTCCTGATAAAGATAGGCAAGTTTTTCATTTAAATCTGCACAGTTAACACGGGTATAACCTTGAGCTCCATACTTGTTGATTTCTAAGGTGGACTGTGGGGAAAATAACTTTTTTGTTTTCTTGCTCCGACAAATATATCTCCTCTTGATCCCACAAGTTATTCCTAAAGGGCTTTACATTGCAAAAGCTCAAAATGATCCCCTCAGACAATGAAATGGTAATCTCAAGTTAGAAGAAATGTCTCTAGGACTTCGCTGGAGGTCCAGTGGTTAAGACTCTATGCTTCCACTGCAGGCGGCACGGGTCCCATCCCTGGTCAACCCCTGGTTGGGGAACTAAGATCCCACATGATCTGCGGCCAAAAAAAAAAGTCTCTAGTAAGAATATCAAGGACTGTTTATTTATTTTAGTTTAAACAAGAGCTAATGTACCCACTGAATAAGTATTTGGATATCAAGAAAGTCAAACAGACTTTAGAAAAAATTAATTTTAGGCATTCTATAATTATAAATATTGTGGGCTTCATGTCAAGTTTTTTGTTTTTTCTCTCTACCTGAGTTAAGCTCAATGGAAAAGTTATTCATTGTCAGAGATTCCACAGGTGTTAGGCAGTGCCTCGAATATAGCTGGTGTTCTCTGTTCTATTTCTGGAATGAACAAAAGAAGGGCATCCCTTTCTCCGAACATCAGAAGCATCTCTCCAGTACAACCAGAGTTACCCAGCTGAAAGAGTAACATTTCTTGGCAGGCAAATCTTGCTTCTCCATAGATTGTGTGGGACTCGAGTAAATTAGTTCAAAAACTAAAGAGGTTAACCCTTCCTGAGTAACTGATCTCATCTCAACAAAAACCTACATACACTTATTCTCAAAATATTGCTTTACTCTGATTAGGAGACTTAGTTACATGAGAGTTTTTTCTAGCTAAAATACAAAGGTTTCAGACCTAGGATAAACCAGTCACCTCTCCTTAGTTCTCTTGAAAAGGTAGCTGTTTGTGATGAACAACTTAACAGGGGTATCGTTGTCTTTTGAAAGGACCAATTATGGAAAGTTGAAGGATGGAACAGAAACATTTCAAACCAGAATGGTAGAGAATTAAGGCTGATTACATCTCTTCATATGCATTCTCAATGACCCGCATTAATGCCCATGTTGTAGCTATCTATTTATATGCATTTCTCCCTATAGTGTGACTGTCAATAGTCACAGTGCTCCCAGTGTCCTTGTGTATGTTTTTACCTCCATCTGGGGCACATACTTTTCTTCTGTCCCTCTATGTTTAACCAACTCCTACTTACAGTGGAAATAAATGTCAGTTCCTCTGGGAAGCCTTCTCTGGACTTGCATAGATTTCTGGGCTCATCCCTTTTCTATACTACTTCATAATAATTATCTGTTTCTGTCTCTCCTGAGATGGTACGGTCCAGTGGGGAGTGGGGAGCCCAGCACCATGTCTGCATATTGAAAGTGCCCAACACTTGTTTTAAAACAACACTATTGTTTTAAGTTTTTGGTTATTAAATGGGGGAATTTCATTGTAAAAACATGAATTAACAAATTGGCTTGATTTTGCTAAACTTAGGTGACACGTAGGTCTAACTTTCTCTGAAAGAAGTTTTATGTGTGTAAATGCTTTGAGCTTCTCAGTGAAACAAGACAGTTTTAGGATTTTGCTATTAGATCAAAAACTGAGGGTATTGGACTTCCCTGGTGGCGCAGTGGTTAAGAATCTGCCTGCCATTGCAGGGGACACGGGTTCGAGCCCTGGTCCGGGAAGATCCCACATGCCGCGGAACAACTAAGCCTGTGTACCACAGTGACTGAGCCTGCGCTCTAGAGCCTGGGAGCCACAACTACTGAGCCCGCGCGCCTAGAGCCCGTGCTCTGCAGTAAGAGAAGCCACCACAATGAGACGCCCGCGCACCACAACGAAGAGTAGCCCCCACTCGCTGCAGTGAGAGAAAGCCTGCGTGCAGCAACGAAGACCCAATGCAGCCAAAAATAAAAAATAAATAAATAAAACACAAAAAACTGAGGGTACAATGCTCTCTAGAGTCAGCTCTCTTGCATGAATAACATAGAGAAGGAGCCCGAAGGTACAGAACTTCCTTTAAAAAAAAAAAGAATAACATTAATTGTAAAATACACAGGACAGACTAGGAATAATAAGAAGCATTCAATATATCATTCACAAAAGGGGAAATATTTTCTAAATTGCAGCATCCTTTGTGATTTGTTTTTGACAAAAAGCCATAGATGCTGTTATTGGATTTCGCTGTTCAAATTATGGATCTAGACTGTAATAGAGGGAGTAGACTTGTCAGTTTCAAGTTAGTACTACGAATTGTTGAAAAGAAATTGGGGAGAGGTGATATTTTAGCCCCATTTAGTCTCTGGCATTATCTATGGTTCACCTCATTGTCAACTGTTCTCACTTGGCAGCTGCTGAAGATCACTGCTTGCTTACTTGTTCCTTAGTTCTTGCTATTGAAGAGCAGTTATTTTTACCAGCCGTAAGCAGGACTGCTAGAGAGAATAGAGTTGGATACTTGGTAGACCAGGCCCCTTAGAGGGAAAAAGCATTACTGCAGATAAGCCTCAGGGAAGGAAGTGGGGGAGGGAAGCCAGGGAAAGGCTGTGCCAGGGGATCGACTCAAATCACTCACGATTAAAAACTGAGATCTCCTGTGTTAACCTTTCAGGTTCCTATGTCTCACACGACATAAAATTAAACTAACTTTAAGATCTCCATTAGAATTGTTAAAGTATGAACCGCCTTTTTTTTTGTTATTCTTATTGATTGGAAGTTTACAAAAAGGTGGTACTTGGAATATCTTAACCAAGTATCACAGCGAAAGCTATGTCTCCAACAGTAAATAAGAGGAGACATATAGGAGGATTTCATGGGAGGCGAGAGTGTGGCTTATACTGGAAGGATTTTGTGCTGCGCAGGTATCAATTCTGAGGAATAGTAAATAACTCGAGATTAATTTAGAAGAAGACTCCTCCTAGGCAGTATTTGTATGTCTAGTTTCTTGTGGGTGCAGAATTGCTTATGTTTAGAAAGAGAAGTAGGATTTTGAAATTATTCATAAATTTATCTCTGAGGGCACACAATACTATCTTTTAAAAAATACACCTAGGGCTTCCCTGGTGGCGCAGTGGTTGAGAATCTGCCTGCCAATTAAGGGGGCACGGGTTCAAGCCTTGGTCCAGCGAGATCCCACATGTCACGGAGAAACTAAACCCGTGTGCCACAACTACTGAGCCGGCACTCTAGAGCCTGCGAGCCACAACTACTGAAACCTGTGTGCCTAGAGCCTGTGCTCTGCAACAAGAGAAGCCACTGCAATGAGAAGCCTGCACACCGCAACAAAGAGTAGACCCCGCTCGCCGCAACTAGAGAAAGCCCACACGAAGCAACGAAGACCCAACACAGCCAAAAATATATATTAATTAATTAATTTAAAAAATACTGGGGCTTCCCTGGTGGCGCAGTGGTTGAGAGTCTGCCTGCCGATGCAGGGGACGCGGGTTCGTGCCCTGGTCCGGGAAGATGCCACGTGCCGCGGAGCGGCTGGGCCCGTGAGCCATGGCCACTGGGCCTGCGCGTCCGGAGCCTGTGCTCCGCAACGGGAGAGGCCACTGCAGTGAGAGGCCCGTGTACCGCAAAAAAAAAACCACTAATCTTTGGACTTCCCTGTGGTCCAGTGGCTAAGATTCCTCGCTCCAGTCTCGGGTTCCATCCCTGGTCAGGGAACTAGATCCCACATGCCGCAACTAAAGATCCCACATGCCGCAACGCCCACGTGCCGCAAGTAGGACCCGGTGCAGCCAAATAAATAAATAAACAAATATTAGGAAAAAAATACTAATCTTCTTGAGTGGTTGTTGTAGCCTAAAAACGATGCATGTGAGGGGCTTTTTTGGGAAGTATTGTTGATTTACAGGATTATATTAGTTTCAGGTGTACAACATAGTGATTCAATATTTTTATAACTAAGGGTGTGGTTTTGAAGTGTTTTTTGTTTTTGTTTTGTTTTTGGCCGCATCACACGGCATGTGGGATCTTAGTTCCTGACCAGGGACTGAACCCGTGCCCCCTGCAGTAGAAGCGTGGAGTCTTAACCACTGGACCGCCAAGGAAGTCCCTTTTTTTGTGTGTGAAGATGGTTCTTTTAAGGTTATTTTGGGATATTTGCCAATTCTATTGTTGAGTAATGAAGAGGAATTATAGAGAGAGCAATGTAAATGGTTAGATTCAGGCTCAAGTTCAGGTTTTAACTTGCTGTGTAACGTGAGTTAAGTAATTTTACCTCTTTGGACCTCAGTTTATCTATGACCTAAATTTTCTCTGATGTTCTTTTTTTAGCTCTGTAATCATGTGACTTTTAAGAGAAAAGAGATAGATCTCATTTTGTAATATTTGAAAAAACCTAACACAAAATTAAGTAACTCATGCAACTTAATAATGGTTCCTTGTAGGGAAAAACAAATAGATTTAAATGACAAAAATAAGTTCTGAATAGGTTGGACTACAACGCAATGTGTCTTAGTTTCTCAACTTGTCATTCATTCAACTGGATCTAGTTGTATGCATTTTGCCCTAAATAATAAGACAATGGAGGGCTTCCCTGGTGGCGCAGTGGTTGAGAGTCCGCCTGCCGATGCAGGGGACATGGGTTCGTGCCCCGGTCTGGGAAGATCCCACATGCCGCGGAGCAGATAGGCCCGTGAGCCATGGCCGCTAGGCCCGTGCGTCCGGAGCCTGTGCTCCGCAAAGGGAGAGGCCCCATCAGTGAGAGGCCCGCATACCGCAAAAAAAAAAAAAAGAAGGATAATGGGAATGGCTCTCGACCTCCACTTTCTCTGCTAGTAATTTCTGATTATTTTCTCCATCAAAGTTCATGTCACCTAAGCCTTGAGCTGAGATGAATAAATCGCTAGGTATAGGATTTAGAACAGATGGTCACAACTAATTGACGTTACCAATCTACTCTGTGTTCAAACAAGTATAGATCTTCATGGTGTAGTATCAGTTGGATATTTGGAGTTAATGTTAGTTCTGGTCACTTCCATTAACCCCCATTTAGCTGGGATGAGCTTTGGCTTTATTATTAACTCATTTTACAGAACACTAAACATAGACCTTCGATGTTTGCTTAGGTTGCCAAGTGCGATGTTGTGTGGTTTCATGAGTATCCCATACAGTGAAAACGCCTGTCCATGGGGCTTTAAAAAATGGACCTCTCACCAGTGTGGATATTCAGTAGACCTAACACTCTGATCCTGATTTTATTTTATTGAGGCAAACATATGGATCACACAGGTAATAAAATGATTTAAAATATATAATTATATCTTTTTTATTTTTTCGCCACACGGCACATGGGATCATAGTTCCCCAACCAGGGATCAAACCCGCATCCTCTGCACTGGAAGCACGGAGTCTTAACCGCTTAACGGCCAGGGAAGTCCCCTATAATTATATCTTAATATATCATGGCCATTTTACTAAATTGTGAACAATCAACCTGGGAAAATGTTGATGCTTTTTAAAAATGTTATTCGGCTATTCAAGGGGAGAGGCATAACCTGTAATTGAAATGGAAGACACTTTAAGAAATGTAGGGCTACCCTTGTGTGCATTGCTGATGGGAATGTAAAATGGTAAGAAATAGTTTGGCTGCAGAAAATGGTTTGGTGGTTCCTCAAAAAATTAAACAGAGTTGTCATATGACCCAGCAATTCTACTCCCAGGTATATACTCAAATGAATTGAATGCAGGGACTCAAATAGATACCTGTATACCCATGTTCATAGCAGTATTATTCACAATAGTCAAAAGGGAGAAATGACCCAAAAGTGTATCAACAGAAGAATGGGTAACAAAATGTTGTTATTCAGCCTTAAAAAAGAATGAAATTCTTAATACATCTTACAACATGGATGAACCTTGAAAACATTATGCTAAGTGAAATAAGCCAGACGTAAAAGAACAAACATTGTGTGATACTACTTATATGAGGTACCTAGAGCAGGCAAATTTATAGACTCGGAAAGTAGAACAGAAGTGCGCACGGGAGCGGGAAGTTACTGTTTAATGAGTACAGAGTTTCTGTTTGGAATAATGAAAAAGTTCTGGAAATGTAAAGTGGTGATACTTGCACAACATTGTGGATATACTTAATGCTACTAAATTGTACACTTTAAAATGGTTAAAATGGAAAATTTTATGTTATGTATGTTTTACTACACACACAAAAATCTCCAAAGAGAAAGAAATGTAGGGTTAGAAGGTTTAGCACTCATTTTCAAATCTTGTATTTGGTCCTATTTTCCTACCCATTCATTTCACGGTTGCTTCATTCCCCACAGAGAGCTTCTTAGCGTGGGCTCAGTGTGCTTCATGTTGCCGTGGTGGACGTGGTTAGGTCAAAATCCACTGGTTTTGCTTGCTGCTTACATTTGTTAAAAATTTTGAAAGTGGGTGGGTGGGGGAGAGGTAGTTTAAAGTGGGGAAACAATGCATGTTGGACTTCCCATTCCAACAAGAAAAGCGTGCTTTTGTGGCAGACTGAAAGGCTAGGAATCAAGGGTGATGAAATACAGGCTTTCCGGCCCTCTCTCTGTTCCCGATTTCTGGTTGTGGGAATCTGTTCTGAATCCAACTGCAAGTGGAAAACCAATCTTTGGCTGAGCAGCCAGTGAGGCCCTCCTGCCAATCCCCCAAATGTGCTGCTGAAACTTTGGCCCTGTGAAGATGGAGCTGAGGCTGTCTTCCCAAGATCTGTGCAGCTGTCAAGGTGGCTGTGATGGGACTGTGACTGGCCTCTGCACTGCATTTTGGCAGTGACCTTGAGACCTGCCAGCTCAAACAGCTGTCCTGGTTCTTCGTCTACTGCCCCTGTTCCTTGTCCAGGAAGCTGAAGGGAGGGGCTAAACTCCTCTGGCTCTGTCATTCCCAGGGTCTGGCAAGTTCTAACTGTGGTGCCCAGCTCTCCCAGTGCTTACCACCCACTGGGCATGGGGGCAATTCAGGTGTGTTGAGTGTGGCTGGTTGCTTGTTCCACCTCTGGCTCAGCTCCCAATCCCTGGGAAGTGAGTGGCTGTGTCTGTCCATCAGCCCGTGCACAGACAGGCTCCACGTGGGGACTTGCTTGGCAGCTCTGCGGAGAGATGCTCAGTGACAGTTGATGATCCTGGGAGGCAGAGGAGCCAGAGGTGCTTCTTCTGTCCCAAAGTTATGAATCCGCCTTCTGGAAGGGATGGATTTCTTTGGGAAATGAAGGTCATCAGAAATGTCCAGAGCAAGAGAGAGAAATCTTTTTAAAACCTCCAGCCACTCAGAGTGGCAAGTGCATTTTGAAAACTCCTCCACCTCTCCTTGCCCTCATCCTGTCCTTTCCCTTTTAAGTGGCTTTATTATTTTTTTTAATCCGCCTTTATCATTGGACATTTATTGACAGAAATCAAATTGCTGTGTTTCTGGGCAAAGCGCCTGCAGCAGAGAGGTGTGGTTCCCGAGGAATGAGACACGCAGCCCAACAGCTGAGCCTACACTGTCCTCACATAACCTCCCTGCCTTAAATATCGCCAATATTTAGCCTTGCCTTATAAAGTAAAAATGCACAATACCTTCCAGAGTTTCAGCAAGCCCAAATGCCCCCATCAGCTCAGTTATATCTCCTGTACGTTAAAGATAGGACCGCGCACCTCTCCCCCCGCGCAGACCTGCCCTCGGAGCCGCCAAGAGGTTACTAATCAGGGAGAATCCGCCATCGATCCGATGGTGGAGACCTGGGGGATTTGTGTGCATTGTTTTTGCTGAAGCCTCCTGTGATTTCGGCGCGACCAGATCCTCTGCAGCGAACTCCATGTCGCAGCTTGTGGCTGCCTGTGTCCTGTGGTGAGAGCGGAGCCGCACAGGAGATCCTTTGTCTAGGAAGGCTAGGCAGAGAAGATCACTTTGGAGTTGCTAAGCTCTGCATTGCCATTGGCTGCACTCTTTGTGGGGCTGTTTTTGCAAAAGGCATGCCCAGCACGTCTACAGTGCTGGCAGGCCAGGGCTGCCTTTAAACACCATGATAATAATACCAAAAAGCAGTTTGCAGAACTGTTCAACTGTAGAGGCTTCCTCTGCAGAAGCAAGCAAGATGGCTACCTCGTGGGCTTCGCTGTGAAGAATGCAGAGGCTAATTAAGACAGACTTTAAGGGGAAAAAAGGGTATTTCCCTACTTCATCTTTATGCAAGGCTTTTTTTCAGTGACTTTTGAAGTGTACATTTTACATAAGCTCTTTAGGTTCTGTCTCGCAAACATGTTGATGATTTTAGATGGTATAAGTAGTTTTATAGAGAATAGCCAAAAATTTTTTGGGGGGGAGGTGGGAGCTAATTTTTTTTCTCTTATATGGAGGCTCATTTTGCAATTTGATTTTTTTTAGGTTATAAAGGAAAACAAGAGGCCCCAGAGGGAAAAGAAGCCCAAAGTTTTAAAGGTAATCAGCTATTGATTAACTCATATTTAATATTTTTCCATTTCATATAGTATTTTTCTGTCACTTAGGGGTAAATTTGGAGTACAGTAGATGTAAATTCTCCCAGATTTTCAGTAGATAAATGAATTTTCACTCAAACTAAAGTGTTTTCTCTCTCTTTCTCTCTCTCTCTCTCTTTTTTTTTGATACGTTGCATAATATGCATATTAGCATCCTTTATTTTCAACTCCACACGAGTCTGCAGAAAGAAAACTTTATATGCAAGTGTTGTGAATAAAATTTGTGGCTTTTTTTGTAGCTCCATTTGTAGCATCTGCATTTGTGGTGTTGCACCAGTGTGTAAACTTCAGCTCTTAAGGAGAAAGACACTATTTAAAGTTGACAGCTATGATCCATTGTGATTTTAATGGACCTTCCATTAGACACTATTTTAAAATGTGTGATTTTTCCAAAGGAAAAGGTGCTTAGAGGTTCTAGTTCAGCTTAAAATGTGTAAGCCATTGAGGTTTTACAGCCAAATTACAATTGCTTAATCCCAAATTCTCATTATATCATCTTTAATTTGGGCATTCATGGAGCTGTAGGAATGTGTATGTTTTCTTTATTTTCAGTAGTTTGCCTAATGAGTATTTAGTAGTTACCTAATTCAGTTATAAGCTAGCAGTCTGTGTTATGAGCTTTGTATAGTATTTTAAATGGTTAATTTAAAAGCATATGACATTACTAAAAGTTCAAGACTAGCTTTAGCAAATAGGCGCTTATGTGTTAAAGGTTTCAAGTGGTATATTGCTCTTATGAATGTAACTATCCTGAGCAGTCAACATTTTTAATTCAAGAAGACATATTAAACAATAAAATGACTGGTCTTTAAAATTATATTGTGTATATATAATTGAAAATATCTTACCTTAATCTTAGCTTTTCTTCTGCAAATAAAGTCTTGGCACTCATAGAGGAACAACATGTTTGAACTATGGATATAGCACATTTTAAAACCTCATTTGTTTCCCCAGTTGTGTACCTTGAAAATGCTATTGACATGCAGAACCAAACCTTGCATTGCTTTCTAATTTGTCTGACCACTTCAAGTTTCTGTTTCCTGTGTGTATACAGCATTGCCATGTATATTTTTCATCAACCAACAAGTATTTATTTAATATTTACCACACAGTCATCAATGTGCCAGGCACTGTGAAATGAATGAGATTGCTTGGCACAAATTCTCACTGGGCCTGGACAAATAGAATACTGGTTATTTTCAAGGTAAATTAAACCCTTCTCTGTTTTTCTCCTGCATATTGATCCACCTGCCCCCTTTTAATCCTTTCCCCTCCCCCAATTATAGAAGAATATCATTAAAATCCCTAAGTATATTTCTCAATCTCTTTTTACACTTCCTGTGTTGGGTGTAACCATCTCAGGTGTTTTGTCTTAAAATCTTCAAGTGAGAAATAGTTCCAGTCCTGCTGTTATAAATGGTTCTCAAATTTGTGTGTGTGGGGGTGGTGTGGGGTGGGAAAGCAGCATGGAAGAAAGGGATGGAGACTGCATGGACAAACTAACATGGACTAATCTTGGTAGCTAAATCATCACCTGCCTTTCCTACAAGGTAGATTTGGACTTTGGGAATACTATTTAATTCTATGTTTATTTTGTTAGTCTGTGGGTGTCCTGTCACCTGAAATAAATTTCAGAAGTAAATATACTGTGTATTGCTTTTTTGAATCATGGCAATAGACCCTGACTTTTAAAAAGGAATAAGTGCCTGTGGATGGCTGAAATTCAGGTGCCACAGCAAGCAGAACCAAACTGTTGCTCACTTCGTCTATAGTTATCAGTTGTTGTACAACAGTAGAGAAATGCTCTAAAAGGAAAAAAAAAATTTTTTTCTGATGTTGGCATTTTTAAATGTTTTCTTTAATTTTCTGTTGGGCATAATTTTTTTTTGTTCCTTTTCAAAGAAAGCTTTGTTTCTCTGCTCCACAGGAGAAATGCTAAAATACTTTCAGATTTTAGCTTGATATGTGTAAAATATAGTTAGAGCAAGTGTAGAATATTATATAGCCCTGAAGGAGATGTTAAGAAAGCTAAATCCAACTTTTGGGAGGAAGGGTGGAGGAAAAGTAAAACTTCCCATTTAGGATTTTATGGGTGAGAACTTAACATTCCAGCTGGCTGCTACCCAGGGGATCAGTCATGGGAATCTACAGGTTACACCTTGGTTTCCTTTCATAATTCTTTCTTTGCTTTTGGCATTGTGCCAGACTTCTACTCTTCTTCCTTTGACTCTGGCCTCTTAAATCTTCACATCTCCTAGGTCCCTTGCTCTTTGTCAGGGTGGCTGCTACGTATAGGTATCCTGACTCATTTTCATCTTCATCTATTGGGAGGTAGTTGGATAAATGAAGAGTCTGACTAAGGAAATTGGGAATAGAATTGAAGCTTGTCTCATCCTACTCTGAACCTGCTAACTAAATACTGAATCCAGTTGTGGGGCTGAAATTGCCTGGTGTGTCTCACACCTCTCATCTTTAAACAATCTATTATCTATATCAAAAACCTGTATGCATTCTATTACAATTCGAAGTTTAAAACTATACATAGTGATCTCAAATCCCAGACTACAGAGAGCGTTTTCCCCGAGCTGAAATGACGGTTTCTGTCCAAAGCACTCTAATGGCCAGAATGGGCACCAAATGATGGGGGTGAGGGTGGGGGTGCTCAGCACAAACTCCTGCCCCCACTGGGGCTGAAGGACCAGGTTCCTGCTCAGGCGCTCTTGTTGATCACTGGAGTTGATCTGTCTTCATAGATGGCAGCATGTTAGCTGTGCTATAATTGTTTGCTTGACTGTTGAATAAGGTGAAGGTATGAGATGATTTCAGGCCTTGATTCATGAACTTGTACTTGTGAGTGGCATGGTTTGGAGGTCCTCTTGGTAGAAACATTTATGTAAATAATCACTATTTTGTGTTTTGGGGTGGGAGAAAGTAATTTTAAGGTAATATCACTTCAGTTAGGTTGTCACTCCCTGTCCCTAGAGAAAATCAGATTACGCAGTCAGTTGGGAGTACTGGGGAGAATTTAATAAAGGGATTGTTTAAAAGGTGTGGGCAGGGTTCATAAAAATCTAAATCTAGGGATGACAAAGCATCCCGGGACTAGTGACAGCAGAGAGATATTGCCATTCCTAGGCCTGAAGGGGCAGGGGCTTTTGTGTGGCCTTTGATAATGGGATCTTTCTTGAAGTGAAAGTCATGGGGAGGTGGGTATGGAAATAAATACTCTGCCATCCAGTTTCCTGCTGCTTTCATTGGTTGATCCCAATCAGAAGCCAAAAGGAAAAAGGGAGCCTACTGATGATGAAATATATCTTGTTCCGCCTCCTGTGTCATGTAAGAGGGTGTAGAAGATGGAGTGGGGACCTGAAGGGCAAACCAAACATATATTCAGCATCACTACTGACCACAGGGGCAGTATGGTAGGGTCAAAAATGGTACCAGAATCATGATTATGTAAGAAAGTAACACTGGACAGGGTTGGGTGAAGTTTATATAAGAACTCTATACTATTTTTGCAACTTACCTGAAAATCTAAAATCATGTCAAAATAAAAAGTGTGGGTATCCCTGAGAATGAACTGCATTTATACATTCTGTAATTTCTTATCTGGTAAGGAACATTTTCTAGCTATTTGATTATAAAATATCTTCAAAGTATTATTTGGAAGAACTGGGTGAACAAATATGAAGAAATGTCAGTGTATATTAAACCAGGACACTGTCTACAAATGATTTAGAAATGAAAAAAAAAAAAAGAAAACTAAGTGATCTTCCTGCTAGCTTCTATGCCGGCAGCTCTGTTCATCACTGTTTCCTTCCTTCCTTGATGATGCTGATAAAAGTAGAATGAGTGGTTGTTGGGGGGAACAGGGGGTGGGATGGGGTAAATAAGACATATTTCACTAGGAGAGAAGGACAGGACACTGGCGTGTAGCTATAGTGGTAAGTCTTTTAGAAATGTTTTAAAAGGAGAATCAAATCATAAATGAATCACATTCATATGTGGTCTTGATTTACATGACAGTGATATTCAAAATATTTAGTACCTTCATGGCCTGGCACACAGTTAATGCTCAATATGTGTTGTTTCTTGAACAACAGTATTATTAACATTCGATAAATACTTTTTTAGCCCATACTGAATGCTGGGCTACAATGGTGTGTAAGACCAAAGTGATTTCAGCCCTCAAGGAGATTAAATGTTGCTGAGGAAAGGCCAAAAAAAATTAAAGACAAATTAATAAATTACAAATTGTGGCATATACTTTGAAGGAAAAAAAGAAACAAAAAAAATTTGCCAAGACCGGGGAAAACACCCCCTAGGGAAATTTACTTGGTATCTTTGAGAACTATTCCCTTCTTTTGTAAATTGTTACATACACTAGTGAGGGTTTAAAACTACCAAATTAGATACAATTGAGTTACCCTGTTTATCTTAAAAACTCATTAAGCTACAAGAAATGAAAGTAACAGGGTTACTAAAGATTTTTATTCTGTGCACACTTATCTACAACTTTGTTTCAGTTAGTTAAAGAAATCATTGGTAAAAGGATAAACTTTTCTTAACGCTAGTTATAAAGTAACATTCCATGACTTATAGCGGCAACATGTTACAAATTTTAGTGACATTCTATACTGAGCTTGATGGTTGTTCAGGGGGGAAAAAAGCCATTTGATAGTCTTTTTTTTGGCTGCACTATGCAGCATGCGGATCTTAATTCCTGACCAGGGATCAAAACTGCACCCCCTGCAGTGGAAGCATGGAGTCTTAACCACTGGACCGCCAGGGAAGTCCCTTGATAGTCTTACATAGTCCCAGGCAAAGAATCCCAGACTTCTGAATATAACAGACCATGGGGGCAGTTGTGTGTCGGGGGGGCGAGGCAGGGGAGATTCAGAGTGGTGAGAGCATCCACAAAGGGATACCAACTTTATAAACAAAACAATAACAACAATAAAAAAAACCCCACAAACATATACATTGGAAGAAGATAATCTCAGAATATAGGGTGGTCATAAAATTTAATAATTTAGCCTTATGATTCAACACATGGTCCTTATTTTCCTCATGTCATAAGCTGGCAAAAACTATCAGAGACTAGTGCTTATCCATCAGTGTTTATTCACACGCTCAAAGGCACACATGGGGCTTCTGTTTTGCATACCCAGAAATTGTAACATAGCATTTTGACCAGGGACGATGAGACTGAGTTCAGGCTGAGAACTCAGACTCAGGGCTGAGTTCTCACTAAGTCAGCTCACATACAGTCAAATCATTTATCATCGGAACACGAACATTTCCAGTGATTCAAAATTCATGTCCATTTTGTAATTTCTAGGAATGATCCCAAACAGAGAATCAGTGAATAGAAGCCAAGTGGGGTGAATAGGCTTGAAGAAAATTTCATTCAGGCTACAAAAAAAGTCTGTTGAGTTTTTCCTAGCTTAGAAAAGAACATATGCTTTGTGTCTTGAATCCTTATGCTCATCTGATAATGTGTTTGTGCTTTGATAGTGCTAGATTCATACTGTTTTCTGAGGTCTGCCTTGCTTATTGTATAGCTCTCCATCTATTGGCTAGAATATCATCTCAATAGACAGGGGCTTCCCTGGGGCTTCCCTGGGGCTTCCCTGGTGGCGCAGTGGTTGAGAGTCCGTCTGCCGATGCAGGGGACACGGGTTCGTGCCCTGTGTCCGGGAAGATCCCACATGCTGCGGAGCGGCTGGGCCCGTGAGCCATGGCCGCTGAGCCTGCGCATCCGGAGCCTGTGTGCCGCAGCAGGAAAGGCCAGCATACCGCAAAAAGAAAAATCAATAGATAGGTAAAAACAGCCAAGTAAGAACTGTTAAATTTTTGTTAAAATCTCACTAGTATCTTAAGTCATTTTCAAGTTATAATTAATTTTATAATGAAATGCCTTTCAATATTCAAAATGTGTCATAAAAATGTTTTTAAAGATGTAATGGCAAGGGAACTTCCCTGGTGGCGCAGTGGTTAAGAATCCACCTGCCAATGCAGGGCACATGGGTTCGAGCCCTGGGTCGGGAAGATGCCACATGCTGCGGCACAGCTAAGCCCACGTGCCACAACTACTGAGCCTGCGCTCTAGAGCGCATGAGTCACAACTACTGAGCCAATGTGCCACAACTACTGAAGCCCGGGCGCCTAGAGCCCATGCTCTGCAACAAGAGAAGCCACCGCGGTAAGAAGCCCATGCACCGCAACGAAGAGTAGCCCCCGCTTGCTGCAACTAGAGAAAGCCCACGCACAGCAACGAAGACCCAACGTAGCCTAAATCAATCAATCAATCAATCAAACACCATTTAAAAACCTTTGGTAAAAAAAAGATGTGATGGCAAGATTTATCCACCACAGTGGCCTATTCAAGAGAATGAAGATTACAATGTCATTCTTTAACTTGTTCTGATGCTTCATAGTTTTAAATACTGCTTTAGTATTTTTTGAGCTAAAAACAGGACTTTCTGCACATGAAAAATTTTAAGGGAAGAGATGTTACAGTTTTATTATCTATGTTTAAAATTAATGATATATGAATTTGATTAAAGCATAGGTTCTTTTCATGGTTCTAGGGAACCAGATGTTAAACAGTAAACTTATTTTAGCAACTTAGTTATTTTTAAGTAACTAAATTATTTATTTTAAGCATTATATTGTGTGCTTAATTTTAAATATAGTATACAGAAATACACACTCATAGGATCATAAGATTGTTATAGACTTAAGTGAATTATTTAATACATGTTACATTGCCTAGGACAGCTTGACATATAGTAATTTCTCAATTAGTGGTGTTATTACATCTAAAGGTATAATTTATCCTACTAAAAATATTAAGTGAGCCTTTAAGAAAATGTGTATTTTCTTAGCAATATATTCACTTGCCTTATTTGAGAAATATAAACCTGTATTACAAAAAGCCTTTTCTTTCCTTTTAAAAATGTCACTTCTGCTTTTTCTAATAAGAATTATCAGAAAGGAGTCTTTAAACCTTGAATATATTAAATTTCTCTCTTTCCTGTTTTATTTACATGTATATATTTTATAGAATCAATAATTCTATAATAAAGAGTAGAATATCATCACTATGAAAAATAATCTCACAGCTGATGGTTAGTTTCAATTATAGGACTCAGCTACAAAGGACTAGGATGAACATATTTGAAACAGGATATAAGTTATAGTGACGTTTGTAAGTTCTGTACCTTAAGCATGATTTCTTCCAGATAAGAATCACATAAGAAAGTTCTCAGTAAATTATCACAAAATTTATCTTAGATATCTGAAAGTATCTTTTTCTTAGAAAAAAATGTTTTTACTTAATATCTTGTGTATTATTCTACTTTAGAAAGGGGAAAAAAATCTAATAACTGTGTATTCCACTTCTTGAAGTAAGTTTAATATTATTTTAGACATAACTTCTCTGAAAATAGAAAACACAAATCTGAAATTTTCTGAGTACTTAATTTTTTCTTTTGCCACTTGGCATGTGGAATCTTAGTTTCCTGACCAGGGATCTAACCCGTGCCCCTTGCATTGGAAGTACGGAGTCTTAACCACTGGACCACTAGGGAAGTCCCCGAGTATTTAATTTTGATATCATAGGTATTTAGGGCTTTTGATTACTTTTAGTTTTAAAATTTAAACCATGTGTATTTTTGTGGTATCAGCAGTGCCCAAAGGAAAGTGCCGGACTGAGGGAAATTTAATTGAACTATCTGAGAGCTATTTTCATTTTTTTTTGGATTACTTTTTTCTTTATTATTATTAATAAATTAATTAATTTATGGCTGTGTTGGGTCTTCGTTGCTGCGTGTGGGCTTTCTCTAGTTGCGGCGAGCGGGGCTCTTCCTTGTGGTGCACAGGCTTCTCATTGAGGTGGCTTTTCTTGTTGCAGAGCATGGTCTCTAGGCATGTGGACTTCAGTAGTTGTGGCATGTGGGCTCAGTAGTTGTGGCTCACGGGCTCTAGAGTGCAGGCTCAGTAGTTGTGGTACATGGGCTTAGTTGCTCTGCGGCACGTGGGAGCTTTTGAGATCAGGGCTTGAACCCGTGTCCCCTGCATTGGCAGGTGGGTTCTTAACCACTGAGCCACCAGGGAAGCCCTATTTTCATTACCTTTAAACCAGAGTGGATGTTCAATAAATGATAGCTATCGTCATCATGATTGTTTTTGTTATGGTTTTTAATATAAAATAAAATCCTTTATAGAATATTGATGTGTTTAGATTTTTAGTTGCTTTTATTATTTGGTAAACTAGATTGTAAACCTCTTAAGCTTAGAGCAGCATTCAACTTTGTGTTCTGCACTCTTAATGTAATGTCTTGTACCTACAAGTCAATACATGTTGGTTTAATGAATGATTGAATTAATGCATTTCATGGCCTAACTTTATTTAGTCAGTTAGGTCTGAAGTGTAGAAATTATTATAGTGACATCTGGGTATATAAGGGAAACTGTACTTTCTGAAATCATCAGGCCAGCCTTGAATAGTGTTGATAATGAATTGCTATGGAAATCAGGATATATAGCTAATATGTTTATTTTAATTTGATTAATTGTTCTGTAAATTTTATTTGAAAAAATCAAACCTACAGAAAAGTTGAAGGAATAACACATTGTCCATCAATATATATATATATTTTTGCTGGATCATGTGACATTTTACCTATAAATTCTTCAGCGTGCCTCTCCTTAACTGCAGTACAGTGATCACACTGGGGATAGTTAATGATTCAGAAGGTACTGTCCATTTAAAAAATCTTTTCCATCGTTTCCCCCTCTACCCCCTCAAATCCTTTTTAGCTGTTTCCTCCTGATCTAGCCTCTAATCTTTTTTTTTTTTGGCGGTACGCGGGCCTCTCACCGCCGCGGCCTCTCCCGCTGCGGAGCATAGGCTCCGGACGCGCAGGCTCAGCGGCCATGGCTCACGGGCCCAGACACTCCGCAGCATGTGGGATCTTCCCGGACCGGGGCACAAACCCGCGTCCCCTGCATCGGCAGGCGGACTCTCAACCACTGTGCCACCAGGGAAGGCCTAGCCTCTAATCTTAAATCATGTCTTGGATTTGGTTGTCTTGTCTCTTTGTTCTCTTTTTATTTGGTCTTACTATCATTTTGAGTGTGTTTACATAAATTTATTTATTTTCAGCTGCGTTGGGTCTTCGTTGCTGTGCGCGGGCTTTCTTTAGTTGCATTGAGCGGGGGCTACTCTTCATTGCAGTGCGCGGGCTTCTCATTGTGGTGGCTTCTCTTGTTGCGGAGCTCGGGCTCTAGGCGTTCATGTTTCAGAAGTTGTGTCACGTGGGCTCTAGAGCGCGGGCTTAGTAGTTGCGGCGCGCGGGCTTAGTTGCTCCGCGGTATGTGGGATCTTCCCGAACCAGGGCTTGAACCTGTGTCCCCTGCATTGGCAGGCAGATTCTTAACCATTGCACCACCAGGGAAGCCCGTGTGTGTGTGTTTCTTGATTGGTGATTTTGAACACTACTTCTCTTCCATTACATTTTTATAAAATGTTTTGTTTCGAAGATCAAGCAATCTGGGTAAATTACAATAAATTTCAGGTGTCAGGTAGGTTGTCCAATCTACATTTAGCTGTTGGGGTCTTTGTCAGAGATTTTCCAATGCTTCCTGGATTGGACCCTAAATTCTTAATTAGAGGAAAGTAGCAGATTGAAAAAAGAAATATAGTTGGCTAAACTCAGATTAAATTGACCTGCCCCATCTATACCAGGTAGTAGCAGGGAGTGGAAGAGAAAATGGATACCTTAATTATGGTTTCACTGAAATAAAGAAATGAAAAAAAATGAAGTAGGGGTATTTATAGAGCCATGGGGAAGAACTTTCAGTACTGTTGGCTTGAAGTCAGGGTATTGATGAACCTTATAAAAATCTGAATGTTATTTGCTGATTAAAATAAATAAAAGCTATTTCAAAATGTTGATTTTTGTCACTCTACACCCATGAAATCTAGTTTATGCCCTCACTTAATGGACAGGATAAAATAGCTGCAGTTTAGAGCATTTCATCAAAAGTTTTTTGTTTTTTTTTTTTTTTGCGGTACGCGGGCCTCTCACTGTTGTGGCCTCTCCCGTTTCGGAGCACAGGCTCCGGACGCGCAGGCTCAGCGGCCGTGGCTCACGGGCCCAGCCGCTCCACGGCATGTGGGATCTTCCCGGACCGGGGCACGAACCCGTGTTCCCTGCATCGGCAGGCGGACTCTCAACCACTGCACCACCAGGGAAGTCCCTCATCAGCAGTTTAATCCAGCTGTCCAGGGTTTACTTAAAGCCTCTGATATTTGATCACTTCATTAAAACAAGTTAGGAGGGCTTCCCTGGTGGCGCAGTGGTTAAGAATCCACCTGTAAATGCAGGGGACGTGGGTTTGAGCCCTGGTCAGGAAGGTCTCACATGCCACGGACCAAGTAAGTCTGTGTGCCACAACTACTGAGCCTGCGCTCTTAGAGCCCCCGTTCCACGACTACTGAAGTCTGCTCACCTACAGCCCGTGCTCTGCAACAAGAGAAGCCACCGCAAGGAGAAGCCTGCGTACTTCAACGAAGAGTAGCCCCCGCTCCCTGCAACTAGAGAAAGCCCATGCGCAGCAAAAAAGACCCAGTGCAGCCAAAAAACCCCCAAAAAACCCCCAAACCAACAAGTTAGGACCATCAGAAAACTGAGTTATCTGGGCCACATTTCCTAAGATACTATGCATCATGACATACCATAGTTATATAAGGGACAGGCTAACTTTTGCTCAGTATAATTTCTAGTGAAAAATTATCAAGATTAATTTATGAGCTGCCCATGGTCAGAAAAAAAGACTATAAATAATGTGTTTTTCTATTTTGATTTTTGAGTCAGAAAACTCGAATTTATTGGTCACGCAGTGTAATATGCTCAACTACGAAATGAGAAAGCATATTTGCTTCATTCTTGTTAGCTTCATTAAAATTAAAAAAAAATACTTTGACATAATTTCAAACTACAGAAAAACTGCAAGAGTAGTGCCAAGTATTCTCATACATCCCTCAACCAGCTTACCCATGTTAACATTTTATCTTATTTGCTTTCTCTCTGTCTCCTCATATATAAAATTTCCCCCTTGAATTATTTGAGAGTAATTTCAGACATGAGTTCTCTTTACCCATAAGTACTAAAGTGTGTATTTCCTACAAGCAAGGACCTCTTATTTTTTTTATTTTTTATTTTTTTGTGGTACGTGGACACAGGCTCCGGACGCACAGGCTCAGCAGCCATGGCTCACGGGCCCAGCCGCTCCGCGGCATGTGGGATCTTCCCAGACTGGGGCACGAACCCATGTCCCCTGCATCGGCAGGCGGACTCTCAACCACTGCACCACCAGGGAAGCCCAAGGACTTCTTCTTGCATAACTATATTACAATGATCAAAATTAGGAAATTAACATTGACAAAATACTATTATCTACTGATCAGAATTCACTATTTGTCCTTAATAATGTAGAGCATATCAAAAGATAATCTCAGATTATGAATTTCATTCAGTTGTTCTGTCTCTTTAGTCTTATCAGTCTGACATTTTTCAGAGTACAGATCAGTTAGAATGTCTCTTAATTTGGGTTTATTTGATGTTTGCTCATGATTAGATTCACGTTATGCATTTTTAACAGGAATGCCACAGAAGTGAGTTAGTGGGGTTTTTTTTTCCAGTGAATCATATCTGTAGGCACGTGATGTCAGTTTGTTCCATTATTACAATCTTTACATTGAAAACTTGGTTAATGTGGCATCTGCCAGGTTTCTCCTAAGTTACTCTTTTACCTCTTGCAGTTACTATCTCCTGTGGAGATACTTTAAAACTGTGTAAGCATTCTGTTACTTCTCATTGGTTTTTAGTATCCATCCATCTTTCTTGTCTGATGTAATTATGATGGACTCCATTTTAAGCTAAACATTTTATTTTGTATTTTGTTACCTTTAAGGCATCTTGACTTTCCTTTGGGCATAGAAATGGCACATATTTTAAGTTTTAAGAGATTAAATGAATAAAATTTTTAAGTAATAATGAAAAATGCCTATAACTCTATTTAATGTCCTCTTGCACAGTGTAGCCAAATGGTTAATTTGGGTTGAGAAAGTTGGACCCGGGTCACTGTATGATAAAATGGGTATAGTGAGGATCTGGAATGTTGAAAAAATGCAGGTATGAGGATGATGAGGCTAACTAGGCGTAGAATTCCAAGAGAATGTGACTTAGACTTCATTCCTTCTTTATCTTGTCCTTTCCACTTTTATCTTCCCGGCAACCCTATCTTACCAAGAACTCAATACAAAAGAAAGAAGCCTAACTCAGAGGAACTCAGTGGAGACAAAGTAAAACAGAAGATAACCAGTCAAGCAGCGACAGCCTACTCCCTCAGTCTAGGACAAAGTAGCATTAAAGACAAGAAAAAAGATTTGTTTATGAGGCAGATAGGAAGCAAATTACATTAAACATCTTTCAGGGTGTATATAAGTAACAAAACTCACAAAATTAACTCCAGGTGACCTTTATAGGTTATCAGAATAGCAGCAAAAGCATCCTAAAATCCTGTGTACAATTAGTGATCTGAGACAAACATCAAAGTGTAGTCAAAATTTTGTTGAGGGGGAAAATGCAAACATCAGGATGATTTAAAAGGAAATCCAATGAATTCATTTATCAATAGTTTTAAATTGCAAAAAAAAAGAATAATCTTGAACGGAATTTAAACACAAGTGTTTGAAGGAAAGGAAAAATGTTCTCCTTTATACTCATTGTAACTCCCTTCGTTCATCCTTATTCTCACACCTGAGGGGTATAACCTCTTAGTAGTTTTGTGGGTATTCTTCCAGATAAAGTCTGTATACATACCAGTGTAGCTATAGTTACATATATGTCATGTATATATACAACTGCATCAACTCATTCTTTTTAAGCAACGGCCTTATTTTTTGAAATGTACTTTATATAAGGTGAAATATCCAGGTCTTAAATATATTACTCAACCAGTTTTGATGAATACACAGAAAGACACCAATCTTTTCTGTCATCTCAGCCCCTCTTCCTAGTCAACCTGCTCCCCCCGCCAAGCAACTACTGATTTGATTTCTATCACTTTAGGTTGGTTTTGCCTTTTCTGTAATTTTTTACATATGGAATTTTATAGAATATACTTTTGGGGGGTATTCGGCTTCTTTGACTCAGGACTAGGTAGGTAGATGGTTTTGAACATCCTTAGTTGTTTTTTTCTTTTTTGTAATTTATTTATTTTTAGCTGCATTGGGTCTTCGTTGCTGTGCGCAGTCTTTCTCTAGTTGTGGCAAGCAGGGGCTACTCTTCGTTGTGGCGCACTGGCTTCTTATTGTGGTGGCTTCTCTTGTTGCAGAGCACGGGCTCTAGACCTGTGGGCTTCAGTAGTTGTGGTACACAGGCTCAGTAGTTGTGGCTCGCGGGCTCTAGAGCACAGGCTCAGCAGTTGTGGCGCATGGGCTTATTTGCTCCACGGCATGTGGGATCTTCCCAGACCAGGGCTCAAACCCGTGTCCCCTGCATTGGCAGGCGGATTCTTAACCACTGCACCACCAGGGTAGCCCCATCCTTAGTTTTTTGTTTCTGTTGTTTTTTTTAAATAGCCTTATTGAGATATAATCTTATACTACCCAATTCACTTATTTAAAATATACAATTCAGTGGCTTTTAGTATATTCACAGTCGTGCATGGATCACCACAATCAATTTTAGAACATTTTCATTATCCCCCAAAATAACCTATTTCATAGAAATAGGATCATATCAAACGTGGTACTTTGTTAAGAGGTTTTTTCATTTAACATAATGTTTTCAAGATTCATCCATGTCGTAGCATGTATCCTTCCTTCCTTCTTTCCTTCATTCCTTCCTTCTTTCCTGAATAATATTCCATTGTATGTATACAGCACATTTTACTTACCCAATCACCATTTGATGGCCATTTGGGTTGTTTCCACTTTTTGGCTCTTTCTTCCTTCTTTCCTTCATTCCTTCCTTCTTTCCTGAATAATATTCCATTGTATGTATATAGCACATTTTACTTACCCAATCACCATTGATGGCCATTTGGGTTGTTTCCACTTTTTGGCTCTGGTGAATAATGCTGATATAGTCATTAACATACAAGTTTTTTTGTGTAGACATGTTTTAATTTCTCTTGGGTATATGCCTAGGACTTGATTGCTGTGCCATATATTAACTCTGTGTTTAACTCTTAGAGGAACTGCCAGTGTATGAGAGGTCCAATTTCTCTACATTCTGACCAATACATTCTTATACAAGTGCTTTATCTGGGTGTGAACATATATTTTTCATTTATCTTGGATAAATAGGAATTGAATTGCCTGTAGGGTAGGTGTATGTTTAATATTTTAACAATCTTCCAGTGAAATTAAGGGAATATTAGTTGCTCCACATCTCCTCCAGCATTTGGTGTGTCAGTTGTTTCATTTAGTCATTCTAATGATAGCTTTGTTCTTGTTCATTGTTACCCATTAAATGGCTCTATAATAACTGCTTTAACTTATTTTTAAACTTATTTTTGAATAATATTCTATATATTACCTAAAACAGTAGCATTATCGATTACAATAACATTTTCAGGAAAATACTATTGTTCAGGAGAATTAATTGGCTTCTAGTTTTTCATCATTATAGTTATTGCTAAAGTAAACATACTTGAACACAGATTTTTAAAAAAATGTTATATAATCTATGAGTATGTCATATAACATTAAGCCTGTAATAACAATATGAAGAAGAATAAAGTTAAAAGTGAGGTGAGATTTTTTTTTTATTCTAAGCGTTTGTATTTAATTTTGGTAACTGTAGAGAGGAAACAGAATTTATCTTGTAGTTTGCCATTCATTTGCCTTTAATCTTTAGATTAAAGCATAGATAGAACATAGAGAAGAGGAATTAAACTTACTAAGTGGTCAGCCTCTATAATAATTTGAAGAACATACATTATTATAAGATATCTTTTTTTCCCATATGAATTTGGAAAGGTAAAAGAACACAATTAGCAAATAAGGAAAATGTGAGTTGAAATGGGACAGTCTTGGAACTCTGTGAGAAAATAAATTGGTACTGTCTTTCTGGAGAGCACTTTGGATAGTTTTGAAAGTGTGAGTGCCTGCTTCAGTCTAAAGAAAGGAAGAGAGCTTCAACAATGTGTTTTGTTTTTTTTTTTGACATCTTTATTGGAGTATAATTGCTTTACAATGGTGTGTTAGTTTCTGCTTTATAACAAAGTGAATCAGTTATACATATGTTCCCATATCTCTTCCCTCTTCCATCTCCCTCCCTCCCAGCCTCCCTATCCCACCCCTCTAGGTGGTCACAAAGCACCAAGCTGATCTCCCTGTGCTATGCGGCCGCTTCCCTCTAGCTATCTATTTTACGTTTGGTAGTGTATATATGTCCATGCCACTCTCACTTTGTCACAGCTTACCCTTCCCCCTTCCCATATCCTCAAGTCCATTCTCTAGTAGGTCTGTGTCTTTATTCCCATCTTACTCCTAGGTTCTTCATGACCTTTTTTTTTTTTCTTAGATTCCATATATATGTGTTAGCATACGGTATTTGTTTTTCTGTTTCTGACTTACTTCACTCTGTATGACAGACTCTAGGTCCATCCACCTCACTACAAATAACTCAATTTCGTTTCTTTTTATGGCTGAGTAATGTTCCATTCAACAATGTATTTTTAAAGTGAAAAAAATTAGGTTACAAAATGACATATGGTGTAGATCTCATTTTTGTTTTAAAAATATAGTGCATCAGGGGCTTCCCCGGTGGTGCAGTGGTTGATATATATATATATATAGTGCATCAAATATAATATATTTATATACATAAAAAGGAATCTGACAGACTACATACTAGTTTTTCCTGGGTAGATGATATGGAGTCTTTCCTCTGGTTTTCCTTATCTATGTCTGCTGGGTTTTGTTTGTTTGTTTTCTGTTCTGAGAGTAATAAAGGCAAATAAATTTCTAATTAAAATTTAAAAACACAAACCCTAGGAAATATAAAAAAGAGGGGATATATGTATAACTGATTCACTTTGCTATACAGCAGAAACTAGTACAACATTGTAAAGCAACTATACGCCAATAAAAATTAAAACAAAAAACAAAAACCCCCAAACAAAAACACAAACCCTAATATTATGATTAAAAAGCAGAGTGATCAGCACAGTGAACATTGTGAAAACTATTCCCTCTGTGTGAAAGTTCCAGTTAAGCTTTGAGAGGGGACAGGGGTCTTTGGGAAAGGCGAATGGGCTCTAGACTATGATAGGTATATATTTTTTTGACTTTTTATTTGCTTATCATTTTTAATTTATAAAAACATTGCGAAAATAGTACAAGAATTTCATTTTACCCTTTACCCAACATTCCCAAATGTTAACATCTTATATCACCATAGTTCCGTGATCAAAACCATATCATTGGGCTTCCCTGCTGGCGCAGTGGTTGGGAGTCCGCCTGCCAATGCAGGGGACACAGGATCATGCCCTGGCCCGGGAGGATCCCACATGTCGCAGAGCGGCTGGGCCCGTGAGCCATGGCCGCTGAGCCTGCGCGTCCGGAGCCTGTGCTCCGCAACGGGTGAGGCCACGGCAGTGAGAGGCCCACGTACTGCAAAAAAAACCCCAAAACAAAACAAAACAAAAACCATATCATTGGATTTCCCAGGCTGTCCAGTGGTTAGGGCTCTGCGCCTCCACTGCAGGGGGCATGGGTTTGATCACTGGCCCGGGAATGAAGATCCCGGGCTGCATGACCAAAAAACCCAAAAACAAACTAGGTCATTAAAATTGACACAATACTACTACCAATTCTAAAGACCTATTTCAAATTTGGCCAATTTCCCCACTAATGTACTTTCTTCAGTGCAGGATTTAATTTTGATCCCTCATTGCATTTAGTTGTCAGGTCTCTTTAGTCACCAAACTGTAGTAGTTCCTCAGTATTTTGAAGTTTTTTATGACTTTGGCACTTTCGAAGAATTCTGGTCAGTTATTGTGTAGAATGTTTCTCACGTTGGGTTTGTTTGATGCTCCCTCATGATTAAATTTAGGATATGTACTTTCGGCAAAAATCTACAGAAGCAGTGTACCTTTCTCAGATATCTTATCAGGTCTCATATTTGAGTTAACATTGTTCACTTGCCTTAACTGCACATATCCTGTTTTCCATCATGTTTTTACCCGCTAATTTTAGCATCCATAGGTAATTCTTTTTCTTTCTTTCTTATTTTCTTTCTTTCTTTCTCTATTTCTTTCTTTCTTTTTCTTTCTTTCTTTCCTCCCTCCCTCCCTCCCTCCCTTCCTTCTTTCCTTCTTTCCTTCTTTCCTTATTTCTTTCTTGCTGTCTGTGCCGAGTGGCATGCAGAATCTTAGTTCCCCGACCAGGGATGGAACCCATGCCCCTGAATTAGGAGCTCAGAGCCTTAACCACTGGACCACCAAGGAAGTGCCCCGTGGATAATTATTGCCTCCAACAATTATTAATGTTGTGCTTACCAAGTGGTCATTTTCTATTTCCACCATTCCTCTCCATCTTTGCAGTGGGAACTCTACTGCAAAGAAGCACTGGCCCTCTTCTCCAACTTATTTATTCATTCAATTATTTATTACATCAATATGGAGTCACACTGTTTATTTTATTCTTTGGAGTATAATCCATCACTGCTAGATAAATGAAGGGTTAAGGGAGACTTGCCCTGTTGGGTTCCAAGGAAAAAGCAGGACAGGTGGGTGAGGGGTGGGACAAAAGAGCACACTGGACTGTTTGCAGGTAGTTTCTTGTTACTTTGAGTACTTAAGCAGAGGTTGATGGATTGCTTAACAGAGGTAATGCAGAGATCGTTCATGCCTGGCATCACTCCATGACCTTGAAGGTCTCTTCTAACCTTGAGATCCTCTCAGCAGCTTAAGCAGAAAACACAGATGGCCACTTTATAACTTACTTAACCACTAAGCTTGTGCAGTAAGGGTTTTATATCAGAGCATGTTTAGCCCCTGGTGTATCTGTCCCATAATTAATTAAACCCAGCCGGCACCACAGGCAAAGGGTAAGGTGTATAGAACTTCAATGTAAATAATCTAAAAATGCCAGACCTGACAGATTCCACTATTATTTTGTAGCTCAGTTCTCACTTCTTAGAACTAAACATTATGATGTGTAAGTTTAGCTCAAGGTGACTTCTTGGGATGTGTAAAGGAGATTATTGCATTTGCTGGTATAGTTGTGTTTCCTAGTACCGAGTACATTGCTTTATGATTTGTTGCCTTAATGCCACTTTAAATCCTTTTTCATAACTTCTTCAGAATTTCAGCTTTGGATTTATTCCCCTCCAGACATTTCCATATTTATCAGATGAATTCTATACTTGTCTTTATTTCCATGATACTTCCTTGAAGCAACATAATTATTTTAACAAAATTATTTTTCTTATTTTGTATTTATTTATTTTACTAAAATCAAACTTTATTTTGATTGAAACGTTTTTTAAAATTATTTTTTTCCATTCTTCATTGAGGTGTAATTGACACATAACACTATATAAGGTTAAGGTGTGCATTGTGATGTTTTGATATATGTCTTTTTAAAAAATTTATGGCTGTGTTGGGTCTTCCTTGCTGTGCGTGGGCTTTCTCTAGTTGTGTTGAATGGGGGCTACTCTTTGTTGCGGTGCGCAGGCCTCTCATTGTGGTGGTTTCTCTTGCTGTGGAGCACGGGCTCTAGGTGTGCAGGCTTCAGTAGTTGTGGCCTGTGGGCTCAGTAGTTGTGGCTCCCAGGCTCTAGAGCACAGGCTCAGTAGTTACGGCACATGGGCTTAGTTGTTCCACGGCATGTGGGATCTTGCCAGACCAGGACTCCAACCCATGTCTCCTGCATTGGCAGGCAGATTCTTAACCACTGCGCCTCCAGGGAAGTCCTTGATATATGTGTATGTTGTGAAATGATGATTACATTTTTATGTTCTTTTGGAATGTCACTGAAATTTTCTTCCCTTTTAGTAGCTTGTAGCATTAGTCTCATTTATTACTGGCCCAAATTTTACTCTTTGCTGCGTTTTTCAATTAATTGTTAGTTAAAAGGTCTTAGATATTATTTGAATCTCTACTAGCCAAGTACTGCTCACCCCTGGCAAGGGTCCTTTGTTTACCATATTTAATCCAGCTTATAGTCCCTCTGATTGCTCATCCCCAAGCTGATTGGTTTGAATCAGTTTTGCAAGTAAAATACCAAGAGACCTTGTTGGAATTGCTTCATTATCAATGCCCAAATGTATAACATCTGCTGAGGGTTTTTCGTGCCTGGAGTCTTGTGTTCTCAAAACTCTTATTAGTTTCCACGGTTGTCATCTCATTTGTTAGCAAGCATCAAAGTGGTTTAAGAACAGGCCACAAGTCTAGCTCACAGCTTTCCAGAGAGGTGCAGAATAGAGGTAATTTAGGGTCAGGTTGTAACTTCGTAATTTTTAAAAGAGAGGTGAGAAAAATTCAGTGTCAGTGTTCACAGACTAGGAAACCATTTTGTTGCTATTTTTGTTTATTTTTATTAAAAGCCTTACACTCAGCTGTCAGTCTTTACAACCAAATTCAGTGTATGATATTAAAATTCAATGATATCCTATTTTATTGTATAACACCAGTCTTTTGGGAATTGTGAAATTCAGAATCTTCTTTCTGATTTATGACTTTATTCTTGTCTTCCTTTATTTGATTTATATTCCATGATGTTTAAGATGTTTATGAGGAATTAAAAAGTAATGGAGGGGCTTCCCTGGTGGCGCAGTGGTTAAGAGTCCGCCTGCCAATGCAGGGGACACGGGTTCGTGCCCCGGTCTGGGAGGATCCCACATACCATGGAGCAACTGGGCCCGTGGGCCGTGGCTGCTGAGCCTGCGCGTCCGGAGCCCGTGCTCCACAACGGGAGAGGCCACAACAGTGAGAAGAGGCCTGCGTACGGCAAAAAAAAAAAAAAAAAA
>NW_020175320.1:1865706-1874295 GCF_003031525.2 Neophocaena asiaeorientalis asiaeorientalis | reverse complement strand
GTGCCCCGGTCTGGGAGGATCCCACATGCCATGGAGCGACTGGGCCCGTGGGCCGTGGCTGCTGGGCCTGCGCGTCCGGAGCCCGTGCTCCGCAACGGGAGAGGCCACAACAGTGAGAAGAGGCCTGCGTACGGCAAAAAAAAAAAAAAAAAAGTAATGGAGGCCCAGAAGTGAATTTGTCTGTTTATAATTGTTAAAGAAATACTTAAAAGGAAGGGGGAAAATGCAGTGCCCTCCTCTGTATGATTATAATGACTTCTAACTTGGTTTTTTTTTTTGGTAATGCCTACATATTTTTTGTAATGCCTTCATTTTCATCTGTGGCATTTTGTTTGCACTGTGAAGTACATGAAACAATGGTGGCAACTCATGTGCTGGTGTTTTATTTCAAATAATGTGAGTCCAAGCAGATGATATTCTAGACACTTATTAAGTATCTTTTCCTTTAACTGTAAATTTATTTGTTGTGGACTATTTGCCTCCTCCAACTCACCCAGCTGGAAAGTATTAACAGTTGTCTAATATTCTTTCAGATCTTCCCGTATCCCCTGCATCGGCAGGCGGACTCGCAACCACTGCCCCATCAGGGAAGCCCTGCCATATACTTTTTAAAACTTTTTTTTGAGTTCTGAAATAATACATACAGAGTGTGTGTAAGATGTTTGTGTAGTTCAAACTTACTACAGGAACACTCAATCACCAGTCAAGTGGTTAAGAAATAGAATATTGCCGGGGCTTCCCTGGTGGGGCAGTGGTTGAGAATCCGCCTGCTGATGCGGGGTGCCAATACTGCAACCATCTGTGCATATCCTTCTATCATCTTATCATCCTACCAACCCCCAAGAGGAAGTTTCTCTCCTGCCCTTAGGATAATCATTTCTTTGTTCTTCTATATAAAGTTTTATCATTCCTGTATTCGTCTTCGATAGTATATTTCTTAAGAGTAAATTTCTATAGGATAAATACCTAGGAGGGAGATGGGCTTGTAGTTAAAAAAAATTTTTTTTCTCTTGCATAAAATTTTTATTTTTTTCTCATTACAAAAACGATCATGTTTATTATAAAGTTATTTGACATCATTCTACAAATTAAACACTACAGAAATGTATGATATAAAAAATGAAAGTAACCAGTAACTAATCCCATACCAAATAATATACATTTGGTTTATGTTCCTATGACTACACTAACATTATTATTTTATAAAAATTAGATTGTATAATATTACTTCTTTGAGGCTTCATTCTTTTCATATTAATTTTACGTACTTCTTTTCGGGTCCTGGTAAGTAGATTTCTATCATAATTTTAATAGATTGAGAAATAGGGATTTAAGAGTACTATTTATTTATTTATTTATTTATTTATTTATTCATTTATTCGGTGCGCGGGCCTCTCACTGTTGTGGTCTCTCCCATTGCGGAGCACAGGCTCCGGACGCGCAGGCTCAGTGGCCATGGCTCACGGGCCTAGCCACTCCGCGGCATGTGGGATCTTCCCGGACTGGGGCACGAACCCGTGTTGCCTGCATCGGCAGGCGGACTCTCAACCACTGCGCCACCAGAGAAGCCCCCTTTATTCCCTTTTAAGACATAAAGGGAATCAGTCATAAAATTAGAGTGTATGTCTTTTAAATTAATAGAGGAAAAGAGAAAAAAAGAAAAATAACCCATTTAGCAAAACACCTGCCTGCACCAAACATTTATTATTACAATAAATGCTTATGAAATATAGTCCCCATCTAAAAGAAATGCCACAGATTGTATAAATAAAACAAAATCTAAATTAAATGATATATTGTCCAAAAGAGACACTCCTAAAAGCAATGTGAATTGAAACACAAAGGATGGGCAAAAAATATTCCAGAGAAATGTAAACAAAAATAGAATGTACTTCTAGGTGTAAATTGAAAATTTTTGATAGTTATTGCCCTCTAAATTTAAACTTGAACCAAGAGTGTCAAGTTTATCACCTCTAAATATTATCAATCTTTATTATTTGTCAGTCTGATATTTTTAAGTGACTACATTATTTTCATTTTAAGATTATTACTGATATGTTTTTCAGCCTTATGGAGGTATAATTGACAAATAGAGGGAATTCCCTGGTGGTCCAGTGGTTAGGACTCTGTGTTTCCACTGCCGGGGGCACAGGTTCAATCCCTGGTCAGTGAACTAGGATCCCACAAACCATGCAGCCGGGCCCAAAAAAAATTGACAAATAGATTTGTAAGCTATTTAAAGTGTGCATTGTGAAAGTATTCCCTCCACTGAGGTAATTAGCACATCCATAACCTCACAGATTTATCTTTCTTAGTGAGAATATTTAAGTTCTACTGTCTTAGCAAATTTCAATTATACAGTACAGTGTTACCAACTAGAGTTACCATGTTATGCATTAGAAACTCAGACCTTATTCATCCTATAACTGAAAGTTTGCACCCTTTTACCAACCGCTCCCTATTTCCCTCACCGCCCCCAGATCCTGGCAATCACTTTTTCACTCTCTGTTTCTGTGAGTTTGCCTTTTTTGTTGTTTTTTTTTTAGATTCCACATATATGTGATACCATGCAATATTTACCTTTCTCTGTCTAATGTATTTTACTTAGCATAATGGCATTAGGTTGATCCATGCTGTTGCAAATGACAGGATTTCCTTCTTTTTAAAGACAATAAAATACCGTTGTATATATATCCCACATTTTCTTTACCCAGTACCCATTCATCAGTGGACAGACACTTAGGTTGTTTCCTTACCTTGGCTATTGTAAAGAATGCTGCTACTTCATTTGAGGCGCTGTCTCATTGTGGGTGTTTTTTTTTTTGGCTGTGTTGGGTCTTTGTTGCTGCACATGGGCTTTCTCTAGTTGCGGTGAGAGGGCCTACTCTTCATCGCGGTGCACGGGCTTCTCATTGCGGTGGCTTCTCCTTCTCATTGCAGGCTCTAGGTGCGTGGACTTCAGTAGTTGCAGCTTGAGGGCTCTAGAGCGCAGGCTCAGTAGCTGTGGCACACAGGCTTAGTTGCTCTGCGGCATGTGGGATCTTCCTGGACCAGGGCTCAAACCCGTGTCCCCTGCATTGGCAGGTGGATTCTTAACCACTGCGCCACCAGGGATGTCCTCATTGTGCTTTTGATTTGTATTTCCTTGATGATTAATGATGATTAGCACATTTACACGTACCTGTTGGCCATCTGTATGTCTTCTTGGGAAAAATGTCCATTTAGGTCCTTAATTTTTATTTCTTTATTATTAATGGGAAGAAACTATTTTTCATAGAAAGTTTATTAATACTGAAATTTGGTAGATGTGGTTTTCTGAATTTTATTTCAATTTTTTTGTGTAATTAGAATTTTTTCAACCTTTATAATAAAGGTAAAGAGATGCTGGTTGAAAAAAACAATAAAATAGCAAAGTGCTGAAAGATAAATGTTCTCTGTTTTCTTTGTACCCTCCTCTCTATCTCATACTTCACAGCAGTAACCTCATGACTAGCTTGTGTATTTTTTCAGATGTTTTAAATCTACACTTACATAGATAACTCTCTCCAGCACTCCCCACATACACATGGAGGACTGTATCACATGTAATTTTTCAGCTATTCTTTTAATGCTATGTTTTGAACCTTTTGCCATTTCAGTACATGCTATTTTAATGGCTACCTAGAATTCCATTGTATAGACATAGCATACCATACTTCATTCACCCAGTCCTGTATTCTTTTGAAATATTTCTTATGACGCAGCTCAATCAAGCCTTACATAAATATTCTCATATTTTTTTACTCTTAGTAAAGAAAAATCTAAAAATATTTTAGTTATTACTTTTAATAAAAAGGGAAGGATAAAGAGAAATTCCCATCATTGTAAATTATCTACAAGAATAAGAGGAAAAAAGGACAACTCATGATGGGAATTTTGATGAGTGTGTAGTACCTCTAAGCTTCATGACTGTGCCTGTAAGTGCTTATCTTGGTTTCTCTTCCTGACTTTCCAAAACTGAGTCATGCAGTAAGAGAGGAATTAGATGGAAAAAGACCAGAGCTGTGGTTAAGAAGAAGGGTGTTGTATCCAGACTCAGTGGTGGGTGACAAAGTTGATGCTAGATCCTGGAGACTGTTTTGCAAGAGTCAAGAAAAGAGTAGAACAAGTGCATCTAAAATAGCTTTTCCTAACCAGTCCTGCTATTTAATGTGTCTGTTTCCAAAAGAGCCACATTCTGAAAAGAAGTATTGGAAAAGTTGACATTTAGAAAAGAGAAGGACTCTATTCCTTTATTCTAAAATAATATTTACAAATGCAGAGTTGGCAAATCTCCCCAGATTAAGCCACTGTGCAATACCTGTTTCTTCTTTATTTTAAAATCATTTGTGCATTTATTCATATTTTTATTCTTTAAGATAAACATCGAACTTTTTTTTAAAATCAAATTTATATTTATTTATTTGGCTGTGTTGCGTCTTCGTTGGTGCGCACGGGCTTTCTGTAGTTGCACTACTCTTCGTTGTGGTGCATGGGCTTCTCATCTCTGTGGCTTCTCTTGTTGCAGAGCACGAGCTCTAGGCACACGGGCTTCAGTAGTTGTGGCACATGGGCTTAGTTGCTCTGTGGCATGTGGGATCTTCCTGGACCAGGGCTCGAACCCATGTCCCTTGCATTGGCAGGAGGATTCTTAACCACTGTGCCACCAGGGAAGTCCCAACATCCAACTTTTTAAATGAAAATTTTCAAGCATAAAACAAGTTGAGAGGATAATGCAATGAACACCACAGTACCCATTATCTCTATTCAATAATTGTCTTTTGGCATGTGTATTAACCGTTGGAAAGCTGTAGGTATCATCCTTAAGGTTAAATCTCTTAAGAACATTGTGCAGAATCATACCATGATTACCATTTCCTAGCATTATCTAATATCTAGCCTATATTTTGATTTCTTCCCCAAATAAAGCACACATATTTGAGTCTAGAGGACAGCCACCAAGATCTGTCCTCTGGGGACTAAAGTCCAAAATGAGGAGACAGCATTGCAAACAAATGAGTAAGTGCAATCAATTGATGTGATAAATATCTGTGCAGAGATAGTACAGAAGAGAGTGTTCGGTTTTATCTGAGTGAAGCAGAAGGATAAGGAATACTTGATTCTACCAGCTGGAGGATTGTTGAGAAATACTTGATTCCACTGGTCCCCTTTCCTCTAGTTCTCTAGAGGTGAATTGGTGCTTTAGAGGCAAATTGGATGGGGGAGGGTTGAATGACCAAAGAGCTTTCTATGTTGAAGCTGCTACTTGAGAAAAGACGGAGCTGCTTAAAATAGCCTAGAGGAAGCAGGGCTGGGGGGTAGGGCTGGTGTGGGGAATACTGTTGTACAAGATGGTCTGTAAACTTTGGCCAGGGCTAGAACTGGGGAGGCCTTGCTTTGCTTGCTGGACTGAAAAATGTGAATTTTGCTCTTGGGATTAGTGGTTCCCACTTTCCTTTACCAGGCTACTCTCTGAATCTTTATGGGGTTTTTAGCTTCAGACCTAAGGGAGCCATGCAGGGGTTAGTTTAGAATCTGTGGTTTTCTAAAACCCACTTGGGTGATGTTGATGTTTAGCCAGGTGGTGTGGAATACAGCCTAAAGCAATGAGATTTGCATTTAAAATGAATTCCATAAGTAACTGCATTGTCTAATAACTTGAAATTTGGATAGGACAACTGAGAAACTGACTTTGTGATTTTATTTTAATTAATTTCAAATTTAAAACTCAAGCAAAGTGAAATATTTTCCCATTAAATACAACTTTATTTTGGTACCATTACATTTTACTTTAACCATTGAATATTTAGCACTGAATTGTGATTCATTAAGTATAAAATATACAATAATTTTCATAGGTTTTATATAAAAAAGTAAAATATCTGATTTTTTTTTTTTTTTTGCGGTACGGGGGCCTCTCACCGCTGTGGCCCCTCCCATCGCGGAGCACAGGCCCCGGACGCGCAGGCCCAGCGGCCATGGCTCACGGGCGCAGCCGCTCTGCGGCATGCGGGATTCTCCCAGACCAGGGCACGAACCCGTGTCCCCTGCATCGGCAGGCGGACTCCCAACCACTGCGCCACCAGGGAAGCCCCATATCTGATCATTTTTATATTAATTCCATGTTGAAATAATATGTTTGATATGGTGGCTTTAATAGAAATATATTAAAATTTATTTCACGTGCTTCTTTGTACCTAAAGAAAATACCTCCTAAAACCTTTAAAATGATTTCTGTAGCCCACGTTGTATTTCCATTGGACAGTGCTTCCTTGGAAGAATATGAAGGTTTGGGACTGCTACATTCTGGAAGCCAATCCCAATTCTGAAATTAATCTACTAAGGGTACAAGGTGAAAGATTAGGTTCTGAAAATGTTTGTTATCTAACACCCATTAGAACGTGAAGCCACTGCAATGAGAAGCTCACGGTGCAGCAACGAAGACCCAATGCAGCCAAAAATAAATAAAAAAATTTTTTTAAAAAAGAGCTGGTACCTTTTTTCTCCTATTAACCATACCTAAAGCATGTTATGGGTACTCCATAAATGTGTTGAATGAATGTAGTGAGGCAGGGCAGTAGGAATGGGGAACGCAGGGATAAATGGAAGAGATTTTTAAGTAATAAGATCCATCGAACTTTGTAGCTGAATTTGGGTCTTGAACTAGGAGGCTTCTTAGAAGACTCATGGATCATTAGGTGGATTTGGGGGTTAAAGCAGGCCCCAAGGACAAGGTTATTCTTTAACTTTTAGATGTGGTTCCATTTTTTTGTTTTTTTTAAAGGTTAGTTTCTTTTTTGTTTTAATTTATACATTTTATTTATTCATTTTTGGCTGCTTTGGGTCTTAGTTGTGTGCGGGCTTTCTCTAGTTGCGGTGAGCGGGGGCTGCTCTTTGCTGTGGTGCACGGGCTTCTTATTGCGGTGGCTTCTCTTGTTGCGGAGCACGGCCTCTAGGCACGTGGGCTTCAGTAGTTGTGGCACACGGGCTCAGGAATTGTGGCTCATGGGCTTAGTTGCTCTGCAGCATGTGGGATCTTCCCAGACCAGAGTTTGAACCCGTGTCCCCTGCAGGCAGATTCTTAACCACTGTGCCACCAGGAAAGCCCCAAGATGTGGTTCAGTTTTAATTGCCAGGTGAAGATGTCCAGTTGGTGGATGACTGAATTTGACATTCAGGAGAAATATCTTGTCTTGTTGTGAGAATTAACAGCAAATAAGCGTAGACTGAAGGGCAAGTATGTGGATAAACGGGCGATTGGAGATGAGGCAAAGGGAGACACTATCGTTTATAAGTGGGCAGAGAAGCCAGCCAGGGAGACTGAAATGATGCACAGAGAATTGAAGGGAGGATCTTAAGTGAGAAATGGTATCAAAAGATATTCTGCAAGTCCACTGAATTTGGTATTGGACTACACTGGTGAATCTTGGGTAGTTTCAGTGAGGTGGTGGGAGCAGAAGCCTAATTACAATGGGTTGAAGAGTGCAGGATAGATAGGGTGATTGCAGTTTGGAGGAGTTCTTTGTAAAATAGGACAGTGAGGTAGGGTGGGAGCTAAATATTTCTGGAGGATTTCGTTTTCTTAAAAAAGAAAAGATTTAAATTTGTTATAGCCTGTGGGGAAGGAGGTAGTTGGGAAAGATTTACAGATCTTTGGCTCCAGAATGCTCTCTGATTTTTCTATTAGGAACGTGTAAATACCTCTGTGCATACCATCACCAGCTAAGTGCTGAATAAATACTCAGTGTTCTTGACGATTATATTCTTATTCTTAGAAAGTCTAAACTGAAATAGACATATTTTCTTCAAAGGAACACCTTGGAGGAAGGGAGTAGAGACCCAAAGCCACATGGGCGATGTGGAAAGAACTAAAAGCTGAAACCTGTCTTGGTGCCTTGTAGGATCATGAATTAACTAGTTATCTGATGGCCTTCTGGAAGGAGTTAGGTGAGGCAAGGTCCTTGAATATTATCTTTGATTGAGGGAGCATTCCAGGTGGGGTGACTTGACAGAAGCCAAACCCTAATGGAAAACAGGATTACAAATCTCCTGAAATCTTGAGGAGCATTTAAGTGCCATTAACAAAAAAAAAAAGAGAAAGAAAAAAAAAGTGCATATAAACTGAATTTGTAAAGAACTAGTGTGATTGGATTAAATAATTTGTAATTTGTATGTCATTCTTTTGTTTTTTAAATTAATATGGCAATTCATATTGGGGTACTAATTAATATCAAGAAGTTTTCAACGAATTTTAGTCTCCTTAATTATATGAAACTAACACTTTTATTTAACTACTTTAAGTTATGTTAGCTTACAGTATTTGTTTTTCTCTTTCTGACTTACTTCACTCTGTATGACAGTCTCTAGGTCCATCTACTTCCCTACAACTAACTCAATTTCATTTCTTTTTATGGGTAACATTCCATTGTATATATGTGCCACATCTTGTTTATCCATTCATTTGTCGATGGACACTTAGCTTGATTCCATGTCCTGGCTATTGTAAATAGAGCTGCAATGAACATTGTGGTACATGATTCTTTGAATTATGGTTTTCTCAGGGTATATGCC
>NW_020175320.1:1833448-1864919 GCF_003031525.2 Neophocaena asiaeorientalis asiaeorientalis | reverse complement strand
TATTCTTTTTGTTGCAATGGTAAATGGGAGTGTTTCCTTAATTTTCCTTTCAGATTTTCATCATTAGTGTATAGGAATGCAAGAGGTTTCTGTGCATTAATTTTGTATCCTGATGCTTTACCAAATTCATTGATTAGCTCAAGTAGTTTTTGGTAGGATCTTTAGGATTCTCTATGTATAGTATCATGTCATCTACAAACAGTGACAATTTTACTTCTTCTTTTCTGATTTGGATTTCTTTTATTTATTTTTCTTCTCTGATTGCTGTGGCTAGTACTTCCAAAACTATGTTGAATAATAGTGGTGAGAGTGGCAACCTTGTCTTTTTCCTGGTATTAGTGGAAATGGTTTCAGCTTTTCACCATTGAGAATGATGTTCGCTGTGGGTTTGTCATATATGGCCTTTATTATGTTGAGGTAAGTTCCCTCTATGCCTACTTTCTGGAGGGTTTTTATCATAAATGGGTGTTGAATTTTGTCAAAAGCTTTTTCTGCATCTATTGAGATGATCATATGGTTTTTCTCCTTCAATTTGTTAATATGGTTTATCACATTGATTGATTTGCGTATATTGAAGAATCCTTGCATTCCTGGGATAAACCTCACTTGATCATGGTGTATGATCCTTTTAATGTGCTGTTGGATTCTGTTTGCTAGTATTTTGTTGAGGATTTTTGTATCTTTGTTCATCAGTGATATTGGCCTCTATTTTTCTTTTTTTGTGACATCTTTGTCTGGTTTTGGTATCAGGGTGATGGTGGCCTCATAGAATGAGTTTGGGAGTGTCCTTCCCTCTGCTATATTTTGGAAGAGATTGAGAAGGATAGGTGTTAGCTTTTCTCTCAATGTTTGATAGAATTCACCTGTAAAGCCATCTGGTCCTGGGCTTTTGTTTGTTGGAAGATTTTAAATCACAGTTTCAATTTCAGTGCTTGTGATTGGTCTGTTTATATTTTCTGTTTCTTCCTGGTTCAGTTTCAGGAGGTTGTGCTTTTCTAAGAACTTGTCCATTTCTTCCAGGTTGTCCATTTTATTGGCATACAGTTGCTTGGAGTAACCTCTCATGATCCTTTGTATTTCTGCAGTGTCAGAAACTAACAATTTTGAGGAAAAAGTTATGCTAGAAGGTAAAACATGTAAGGGTTATCCAGAAGTAAAGAGGGTTCTAAGCCAAGGAACATTTGCGGGAGGAAATAGACAGTGACCTCTGACTGCTTCCTTAAGAACTAGATTCTAAATTGTGTTCCAGTTTCACTCCTTTCTGTCATAAGTTTGCGTGAACCCAGCGTGCATATACTGAATTTGGAGATTAAGTTATGCTATTTTGAATAGCAGTGTTGTACTGCTACAACTCACAAACAGATGAATAAAATTAGACCTAAGAGAAAAACAGATACTGTATGCTAATGCATATATATGGAAGTTTAAAAATTGGTACTGATTAACCTAGTGGCATGGCAGGAATAAAAACACACATGTAGAGAACAGAATTGAGGGCACAGGGAGGGAAGGGGAAGCCTGGATGAAGTGAGAGAGTAGCATTGATATATATATACTACCAAATGTAAAATGGGTGGCTAGTGGGAAACTGCTACATAGCACAAGGAGATCAACTCGATGCTTTGTGAGGACCTAGAGGGATGCGATAGGGAGGGTGGGAGGGAAGCTCAAGAGGGAGGACATATGGGGATATATGTATACATATAGCTGATTCACTTTGTTATACAGCAGAAACTAAGACAACATTGTAAAGCAATTATACTTCAATAAAGATGTGAAGAAAAAAAAAAGCAGGCCAGTCAGTTCAGAAAGATAATTCCCACAATCTAACAAAGGAAACTTCCATAGGAGCTGTGTTGTTCTTTTTAGTTCTAAGCATCTATGGCAATCTTAGTTCAGTAAGCATTAGTAAATATTAGTAAGTAAAGGAATTTGTTTTAAATGTTAATACTTACTTGCTGCTGACAGGATTATTTTTAGGACAGTGCATTTGGTTAAACACTAGGACCTTGTGACTAACACTAGGACCTCTCTAAAGAGACATTTGGTTTGAATTTTGGCTCAGAGCATTGATCTGACTTTGGCTAGTGAGTTAACCTTATCAGAACCTTCCTTGTTAGAAGACTGGAGAAGTGAATACGATTTTTTTTTTTTTGGCTGTGCCACACAGCTTGTGGGATCTCAGTTCCCCAACCAGGAATTGAACCTGGCCCCTGGCAGTGAGAGCACCAAGTCCTAAGCACTGTACCGCCAGGGAATTCCTGTAAATACCTTTATCTCAGTAGGAAAATTAAATGAGGTAATTCATATAAAGTGCTTATAATGATGCCTGGCAAGCAGTACATGCTCAATACATATGTAATAGCTATTAATAAATATTCTTTTCTTAATTGTGGATTTGAGACTGGAATTACTGAGTTTTTGCCATATATTGAAGGACATGTAGAAAAAGAACTACCTAATATGTATTTTTCCCTAAATAGTTCGTTTCTACACATAAGATCCAACACTTATAAATGTGTATAAATAAGTTGTTTGATTTAATCCCCACAATAAACCTTTTCAGTCAGTGCTATTACTAGTCTTGATTTATCTTTTTAAATTTATTTTTTATTGAAGTAGAGTTGAATTACAATGTTGTGTTAATTACTGCTGTACAGCAGAGTGACTCAGTTATACATATATATACTTTCATTTTCATATTCTTTTCCATTATAGTTTATCACAAGATATTGAATATAGATAGCTCCCTGTGCTATACAGTAGTGATTTATCTTTTTTAATAATTTTTTTAAATCCTGAGAAATTATTATTATTTTTAAATTGAAGTATAGTTGATTTATAATATCGTGTTACTTTTAGGTGTACAGCACAGCAATTCAGGTATATATATATATGTATATATGAATATATATAACACACACAGATATTCTTTTTCAGATTCTTTTGCCTTATAGGTTATTAAAAAATATTGAGTATAATTCCATGTGCCATATAATAGGTCTTTGTTGGTTATCTATTTTATGTATAGTAGTGTGTATAAGTTAATCCCATAGTCTTGATTTATCTTAAGGAAACTGGGGCTCAATTAGCAAGGACTCGCTCTATGCCATGTGGTTGGTAAGCAGTCGGAGAGTCACCAGTTTGATTCCAGTAAAGCTCACGTTATTAAAAATATATGAAACAGTTAAGATACATAAAAAGTGTAAAGAATAATAATTGGGGACTTCCCTGGTGGTCCAGTGGTTAAAACTCCGCACTTTCAATGCAGGGGGCGTGAGTTTGATCCCTGGTTGGGGAACTGTGATCCCACATGCCGTGAGGTGTGGCCAAAAAAAAAAAAAATACACTGAACATGAGAGTTGGTTATTAACTTTAAGCATGGATAGGATTGTTCATGAAAAGTGCGAAGAACAAAAAGTCTGTGGGTTTTGACTTAGAATCCTCTAAGGAATGGGCTCAGGGGGACACACCCACAACCAAGGGACAGACACGCAAGAGTGAGGCTCCAGGGGAGACCTAGATTATAGTTTCAGTTGAGAATCTCCTTGGGGATCCACAAAAGAGCAGGTTAGGTGTATGATATTTAAGGAATGATTGGACTTGGCAGTTAAGAACTCATTTATAACCTTGGGGGATAACTACTTAAAATATTTGAATCAGGAGGGAATTTGATGGGATGATAGCTTGAGGCAGATTTGGGGTCTGACAGGCTTTTTGTCTTTTGTTGTTACATGAATTAACCCATTTATTGTAGGCTAGCAATGTTACCAATGGTGGACCTTCCACTGGTCTTACAGTTCCTTCAGTCAGATTTTATAGCGATGGTAGGAGCGGTACTGTAGGTCTAGGCATCACCTGCAAGCTTTTCAGGAACCATGGCACCAGATCCCCAAAACTCATCTCTTCATTTTGGTTTTGCCACCAGAGAAACAAGTGTACTTGCCGTGCTGGCTGATTTCAGTTTTCTTCACCGTCTTCCTGAGGGAGGCAGCATAATGGGCCCGTATTTACTGACAATCCTGACCTTAGTGCTTTTAGCATTGTCACCACAAACTAGCTCCAAGCCCAGAGAGTGGATTTTTATCTTTTTGACTGGGAATAAATTATACTGACTCTTAGCTCCAGAGGAAGAGGTCTAGGACTAGGTCATCTGTGACTACAGAGGTTTAGCTCTTAGGTCAGTTTTGTATACATTTGGAACTAATCTGCAATTAACTTGGTTTTTTTTTTGTTGTTGCTTTTTGTTTTTATTTGCGGTACGCGGGCCTCTCACAGTTGTGGCCTCCCGGACGCGCAGGCTCAGCGGCCATGGCTCACGGGCCCAGCCGCTCCGCGGCATGTGGGATCTTTCCAGACTGGGGCACGAACCCGTGTCCCCTGCATAGGCAGGCGGACTCTCAACCACTGAGCCACCAGGGAAGCCCCTAACTTGGTTTTTGATTAAATAGAAGTTGTCCCTCCCTTTAGTAACTCTCCTCCTTTGCCCCACCCCCAAGTTAAAGGAATTACTTTGGATACTAAGACCCTGTGGCCAAACGAGGGTGGAGTTTTTGTTTGGGGATAAGAATAAAAACATTAGAAAAGCTGTCTGGATCTGGTGTCTGGATCTGACTGAGAGAATTGGGAAACATTTGAAGTTTCTGCCATGGCTCCTATTCGGCGCAAGCTTGGAAAAGCCGTAAGTCCGTATGGCAATGAGGTAGGGCAGGTGGGGACGCATGCTGACCTAGTTCCTTAGACTCCCCCTCTCCTGGCTGACCCAGCCCTGCCTTTTTGTGGCCTTTGAACCCCTCACCGGGTGGCTCTAGGCAAACTGGAGAAACAGAGATCAGAGGCAAAGCTCAGAGAATGTTAGGGCTACAAAACTTGGTCGGGCAGGTATTCCCTTTTTATGCCTAAAAAAGAGGAAAAAGAGAGCTTAATGGCTGGGATTCTGGAGAAGGTAATTTGACTGCTATACGAAAATAAGGTAGCTTTTTGCAGGTCCCCTGTGAAGGAGGATATTTTTGGTGTATGTGTGCTAAATGTTTATTTTAGAATCCCCTTGGGCGGATCTTTGATGAGTAGCTGGTTCATCTTTACTTTTGACTTAAATTTGGTTTTGTTATCAGGCAGTTGTGGTGAGCATTGTATGGTGGTAGGTTGCAGAGCAGGGCTGACCTCCATGCTTCTTTTTAGAGGATGTGGGAGGGAAAATACAGTATCAGGCATGATTGTGTCATCTTAAAGGCAAAATTAATGGAGGCCCCAGCGGTTCTCCCTCAAAATTTTCTCCAAGCTCTCAATTTCCAGGTTGAGAACGTAGATTTTGAAGGTTTCACTTCTGATGAGGAATAAATGCGCTGTGGGCTGCTCCCCCTGTTCTACATGTTTTTTAAATTGTTTTTTACTCTGAGGGGGTTTATATTGGTGGGGGGGCAGGGCGAAAAAATCTTAGATATTACAAGGGGGCCACAGTACGTAAGCAGATACCCACAATATCTGTCGTATTAAGATCTCACGGGGAGGGCTATTAGGGAAAAAAATGTTTTAAAAGACTCCTGCAGGGACTTCCCTGGCGGTCCAATGATTAAGACTCAGCGCTTCCACTGCGGGGTGGGGGTGGCGGGGTGGGGTGTTAGATCCCTGGTTGGGGAACTAAGATCCCACATGCCCACGGGGCAGCCAAAAAAAACCCCAAAAAACTAAAAGACTCCTGCAGTCAGGGATGAAAAAAAATGAAAAGAAAGTTGAGAAACACACTGATCTACCTGTGTAGTAAAGGTCATAGTCTTGTAGGACCACGTCTCTGAACATGCTTCGAAAGTCTTTATTTTTTCATGTGATCTGGGTACCTGTTTCTTGATACCGGACATGCAGCATGTAAGGAATGTGAGTGTGTGTTGGGAGGAGCTACAGTCAGATCCGGTCCATAGGGCAGGGTCATTTCAGAATAAAATACCCCTTTGCTCAGTGTCATTTGAGCTCCTTCAAGAGCGGGTGTAAGAGTATCCTGATGATAGGAATGTGGAAAAATGACAAGATGGAGGGGGCCTGGGAACTACTGGACCCAGATCTGATCTAAGGAGTTCAACATTCCTGTTAGTTAAGAGTGCGAACAACCTATAATCTTGAAATGGGTATAGAGTGGAAGACAGACAACTAGGGGAGTTTTAATCACTTACTGTCTTGTAAACTGTTCCCTTGGGCCCTTTAGGAGTAGCAGAGGACGGCAGTGGGACCGAAGGGGGAGGGGTGTTGGAGGAGGAGGAGAAGAGACACAAACACAGGTGGGTAGGTGGCAAGAGTTTGGTGTCCCCGGAGTGTACATGAAACTTGAGGGGATAAAACAGCCACCATTCCAATATTCTTGAAACACTTCACTTCCTTCAGAGAGTTGGCTTCTCTTTAGAGATAAATGTTAACAATAATAATTTGAGATTCAAGATAGATGTTCAGGAAATACACTATACCTAAGCAGATTAAGTGTCAATAAAATCTTCATCAAAACAATGTAGCCACTGGGGCCTGGGTTAGTGCTCTCAGTGGTGTCATGGAGACAGCTCCTTCCAGCTCACTAGATGTGTGCATTTCTTCCCAACTCTTGCTCAGGTGGTCACACTAATAGTTTACAATCCACCGTGGTGGGTGTATTTACACCACAAAAATTGGCCAACCCTACAAAACAGGGCTTTCTCCCCACCACTTCCCAAGTTGATTGTTAAACATTTACCAGAATACCACTGAGTACAGTTTCTATAATACAAATGTTGACAGTTGTATATACCCTTCCTGAAATATCTTAAACAAATATTAGCAAATACATATGTACTCTGCACTCTTCCTTTTGCGCTAATTTGTTTGTAATTTGATACTACATAAACTATTCTGCATTTAGGTTTTTTCACTTAATTGTACCCTAGAAATCTTTCCATAGAGTGCTTTGTCAATTTTTGGTTTAATTTTAAAGGAAACATATTAAAAAGTCAAAACAGTGTTTAATCAGATCTGGGTCTAAATAGTTCCCAGGCCTCCTTGCTGTTTTCTCACTGTCAGGTATTGCTCCTAAACTAAACTCTTCCTATTCAGCATTAGTTTCTTTTGTATGCTTCCATAGTTTCTTTTTTTTTAGCCGAGTTTTAATGGTTTTATTAACACAAACTAAATGTGTACGTGAGCTGTCTATTCATTTTCTTTGCTGAGCAGCCTGGCATTGGGATTGCTGATTCTGATGGCCAGCTGGGCTGCTCTTTCCACAATGGCTTTTTGGTTCTTGGAGGAGAGGTTGTGAGCAATCTCAGCATAGTAAAGTTTGCTGCACATCAGCCTCACTTCAAGCTCCTTGACCAGGTGGATCAGGAACTTACGGAAGCTGCTGGGCAGCATGTGCTTTGTTTTCTTGTTGCTCCCGTTACTGATGTTGGGCATCAAGATCTGGCCCTTGAATCTCCTGCACACCCTGTTGTCAGTGCCTCTGGGTTTCCACCAGTTCCGCTTAATTTTGACATATTGGTCTGACTGGTGCCAGATGAATTTCTTGGTCCTCTTTTTGATGATCTTGGGCTTCACGGGGTGTCTGAGGGCAGCCATGATGCCGAGTTGGAGACGGCTGCCACCTCCGAAGGCAGTGCTGAGGAAGAGCTGTATTCTTCCAGAGTTTCTTTATGCAAATATGAATGTGTATATTATTTCTTTTTATACAAAAAGATATATTTCATATGCAAGTACTATATTTTTAAAAACATATTTTGGACATCTTTGCCTATTAGCTCTGGAACTTTTTATCATTCTTTTATTTATTAATTTATTTGTTTATTTATTTTTGGCTGCGTTGGGTCTTGTTGCTGCGCGCAGGCTTTCTCTAGTTGCAGCTAGCGGGGGCTACTCTTTGTTGCGGTGCACGGGCTTCTCACTGCGGTGGCTTCTCTTGTTGCAGACCACGGGCTCTAGGCTCGCGGGCTTCAGGAGTTGTGGCACACGGGCTTCAGTAGTTGTGGCATGCAGGTTGAGTAGTTGTGGGCTGTAGAGTGCAGGCTCAGTAGTTGTGGCCCACAGGCTTAGTTGCTCTGCGGCAGGTGGGATCTTCCCAGACCAGGGCTGGAACCCCTGTCCCCTGCATTGGCAGGCGGATTCTTAACCACTGCACCACCAGGGAAATCCCTATCATCCTTTTTTATAGTTGCAAGGCATTATATTATATTATATTATATCACAATTGAATTAGTCTGCTACAGATGGACACTGGGATATTTTCAGCTGTTAAAATATACAAAGCTGTCAAAACATGTAATTATATGCAGGTATAACTAAGATAAATTTCAAACTGCTGTATTAAAGTTGCACTTAATTTTGATAGTTAATTATTGCCAAATTGCCCTAGGAGTAATTGCATAGGGGTTGCACTATTTTGTACTTCCACCAACATTTTATGAAAGTTTATCTCCCTACAGCTTGCCCAAGGGTCTAGGTGGTCAAACTTTTTCATTGTTATTCTGATAAATGAAAAATGTTATCTGTGTCACTTTAATTTGCATTTCTTTTAATGTTGAGCACCTTTTCACAGTGTCTTCATCAGGGTTGTATGAAGATTAATGAGTTACTGCAAGTAAGGAGTATATTAGAATACAGCTAACTTTTTTTGAATTATAACTATTGTAATGAAATTGTGCTCTCAGTGATAGCTCATCATCACTGTGCTCTTGAGTCATATTATCTCATCTAATTCCCATCACAATCATATATGATCTCTTAGAAGGAAGAAACTATAGTTTAGGCCAAGTACCGTCTCCTGGGTCACATAATTCCTAAGGATTGCTCTCTTCCCTTCCCCATCTTAGTGTTCAAGATTAACCAGTAATAGCACATAGGTTAGTTTCTTTTCTTTTCAACACTTTTATTTAAAAACAAACCTATGTATAGTTTGTTTAGATGTATGTATACTTTATTTAGATGTATCTATTTAAAAAGTTGATTTTATGCGTTTTTAAAAATTGAGGTATAGTTTATTTAAAATATTATATATTATAGTTATATATAAAATATTTATATACAAAATATTATATAATTGTATGTTATAGTTTCAGGTATACAACATAGTGATTCAAAATTTTTATATAGATTATATATTCCATTTAAAGTTATTATAAAATATTGGTTATATTCCCTGTGCTGTACACTAGATCCTTATAACATTTATTTTATACATAGTAGTTGATACATCTTAATTCCCTACCCCTATCTTGACCCTTCCCCCTTTCCTCTCCCCATTGATAACCACTGGCTTATTCTCTACATCTGGGATTCTGTTTCTGTTTTGTTATATTCATTCATTTGTTTTATTTTTTAGATACCACATATAAGTGATATCATACAGTATTTGTCTTTCTCTGTCTGACTTATTTCACTAAGAATAATATTCTCCAAGTCCATCCCTGTTGTTGCAAATGGCAAAATTTCATTCCTTTTTATGGCTGAGTAGTATTCCATTGTATATAATATACCACATCTTCTTTATCCATTCATCTGTTGGTGGACACTTAGTTTGCTTCCATATCTTGGCTATTTAAATAATCCTGCTATGAACATTTGGGTACATGTATCTTTTTGAATTATTGTTTTCATTTTCTTTAGATATACCTAAGAATGGAATCACTGAATCATATGGTAGTTCTATTTTTAGTTTATTGAGGAATCTCCATACCGTTTTCCACAGTGGCTGCACCAATTTTTATTCCTACCAACAGTGTACGAGCGTTCCCTTTTCTCCACATCCTCACCAACATTTGTTACTTGTGGTCTTCTTGCTGATAGCCATTCTGATGTGAGGTGATATCTCGTTATGGTTTTGATTTGCATTTTTCTGAAGATTAGTGATGTTGAACATCTTTTCATGTGCCTTTTAGCCATCTATATATCTTCATAAAAATGTCCATTCAAATCTTCTCACCAATTTTTAATTGCCTGCGTTTTTTTTATATTGAGTTGTATGAGCTGTTTATTTTGAATACTAACACTTTATTGGTCATATCATTTGCAAATATTTTCTCTCATTTAGTAGGTTGTCTTTTCATTCTGTTGATGGTTTCCTATGCTGTGCAAAGCTTTTAAATTTAATTAGATTCCATTTGTTTATTTTTACTTTTCTTTCTTTTGTTTTAGGAGACAGATCCAAAAAATAATGCTGTGACTTATTGCAAAGAGTATCTGCCTATGTTTTCTTCTAGAAGTTTTATGGTTTCAGGTCTTACATTTTGTTCTTTAATCCACTTTGTGTGTATTTTTATATGTGGTGTCAGAAAATTTCTAATTTCATTCTTTTACATGTAGCTGTCCAGCTTTCCCAAGCACCACCTATTGAATAGACTATCTTTTCCCCATTGTATATTCCTGCCTTCTTTGTTGTAGATTGACCATAAGTGCATGGGTTTATTTCTGGACTCTCTATTCTGTTCCATTGATCTATGTGTCTGTTTTTGTGCCAGTACTTATACTCTTTTGATTACTGTAGCTATATAGTATAGTATAAAGTTAGGCAGTATGATACACCTAGTTCTGTTCTTTGTTCTCAAGATTGTTTTGGCTATTCAGCGTCCTTTGTGTTTTCATACAAAAATTATTTGGTAATTTTGATTTGGTATTTTGATAGGAATTGCATTGAATCTGTAGATTGCCTTAGATAGTATGGTCATTTAAAAAATGTTAATTCTTCCAATCCATGAATGCGGTATATCTTTCCATCCGTTTGTGTCAGCTTCAATTTCTTTCATTAATGTCTTATAGTCTTCTGAGTACAGGTCTTTTACCTCCTTAGTTAGAGTTATTCCTAGGTATTTTATTCTTTTTGGTGGGATTCTAAATGGGATTGTTTCCTTAATTTCTCTTCCTGATGGTTTGTTGTTAGTGTATAGATATGCAAGAGATTTCTGTATATTAATTTTCAGTCCTGCAACTTTACCGAATTCATTGATGAGCTCTTATAGTTTTTGGTAATTTTTAAGGATTTTCTATGTATAGTATGTCATCTGCAAACAGTGACAGTTTTACTACTTCTTTTCCAATTTGGATTGCTTTTATTTCTTCTTCTTGTCTGATTGCTATGACTAGGACTTCCAATACTATGTTGAATAAAAGTAGCAAGAGGGGCATCCTTGTCTTGTTCCTCATCTTACAGGAAATGATTTCAGCTTTTCACCATTGAGTATGATGTTAGCTGTGGGCTTATGGTTTTTTACTACTTCTTTTCCAATTTGGATTGCTTTTATTTCTTCTTCTTGTCTGATTGCTATGACTAGGACTTCCAATACTATGTTGAATAAAAGTAGCAAGAGGGGCATCCTTGTCTTGTTCCTCATCTTACAGGAAATGATTTCAGCTTTTCACCATTGAGTATGATGTTAGCAGTGGGCTTATGGCTTATCATAATGGCCTTTATTATTTTGAGGTGTGTTCCCTCTATACCCACTTTGTGGTGAGTACATTATTTGGATGCATCTCTTTTTTTTTTTTTTTGGCTGTGCTGCACAGCTTGAGGCATCTTAGTTACCTAAACCTGGGTCCCTGGCAGTGAAAGCACCGAGTCCTATCCACTGAACTGCCAGGGAATCCGTTTCCTTAAAGTTTAGTTTTATAGTTAGCAGAATGTAGGACATGTTTTCATGTACTTATAAACTTGTGATACCCAGTGTTTTTTAAAAGCTGCATGAGTTATAACTGAATAATAAGTCAATTTTTTTTCTAATAGGTATACCAAGTATATTCTATTACCTACTTTGTCTTTGAAAAATGCAGGAGATCAAAGAATAAAACTATTGAAACAGCAGTCCAAGGGATCTAGATTGAGTAGGAAAACAAGAAAATCAGAAGTTGCAAAATGAACTGTGAATAGGTAGGGGTGGTATAGAAACCAGAGGGTATCTATCATAAAATAAAGATCTTTAGTACTATCAGAATTCTTGGAAGTACATTTTTATTTTTATCTTATTTTATTTTATATATATATTTTATATCTTTATTGGAGTATAATTGCTTTACAATGTTGAATTAGTTTCTGCTGTACAACAAAGTGAATCAGCTATATGCATACATATATCCCCATATCCCCTCCCTCTTGAGCCTCCTTATCCCACCCCTCTAGGTGATCACAAAGCATCCAGCTGATCTCCCTGTGCTATGCAGCAGCTTCCCACTAGTCATCCATTTTACATTTGGTAGTGTCAATGCTACCATATATGTCAATGCTATATTCTCTCACTTTGTCCCAGCTTCCCCTTCTCCCCCGTGTCCTCAAGTCTATTCTCTACGTCTGTGTCTTTATTCCTGCCCTGCCACTAGGTTCATCAGTACTGTTTTTTTAGATTCCATATATGTGCGTTAGTATACAGTATCTTTCTTTCTTTTTCTGACTTACTTCACTCTGTATGACAGACTCTAGGTCCATCCACCTCATTACAAGTAACTCACTTTCGTTCCTTTTTATGGCTGAGTGGTATTCCATTGTATATACATGTCACATCTTCTATATTCATTCATCTGTTGATGGACATTTAGGTTGGAAGCACATTTAAAAAAATTGAAGTTTAGCTGATTTACAATTTGTGTTAGTTACAGGTGTCCAGCAAAGTGATTAAGTTATACATATTTATATACATATTCTTTTTCAGATTCTTTTCCATTATAGGTTATTACAAGATATTGAATATAGTTCCCTGTGCTATACAGTAGGTCCTTGTTGTTTATCTGTTTTATATATAGTAATGTGTATCCGTTAATCCTGAACTCCTAATTTTTCCCTCCCCTGCTTTCCCCTTTGGTAACCATAAGTTTGTTTTCTGTGTTGGTCAGTTGCTTTTTAATTAAGCTCATTAATTAATGAGACTGTCTTATGCTTTTAGTACATAAATTTTAAAAGGACCTCAAGATCATCTCTGTAAGGGAATGTATAGTCCAGTGTGTTCGGATATGCATACCTATAAACTTAAAAGCTTCAAGTAAAAAAAAAAAATTCCCCTTTAATTCTATTTCACAGTGGTAACTATTATTAACATTTTAGGTTTATACTACCAGCTTTTTTTCTGTGCTAGACCAATTTGTGTGTGTGTGTGTGTGTGTGTGTGTGTGTGTGTGTTTGGCTGTGCTGCAAGGCTTATGGGATGTTAGTTCCCAGAGCAGGGATCAAACCCCGGGCCACAGGAGTGAAAGTGCTGAGTACTAACCACTGGACCGCCAGGGAATTCCCAGTGTTTGTGTGTTTTAAATAAAAAGGGATGATAATGTCACATGTGCATCTTATTTTGGTTAATGATATACTAAGAATATTGATACATAGAGTAATGGCTGCACATTTTTCACAATATGATTATATGAGTTTATTTCATACTTTCTCTACTGTAAATGTTATGTTGTATTATGATTTGCTTACATACATTTCTACTTTTTTAGTTTTGCAATTTGGATGGATGAAAACATGACATTTATTTTCATTTGCTTGTCTTCTAGTAAAGTTGGACAGCTTTTGATCCTTTTGATTTCCACCTAAGTGAATTGCATATGCCTATTCTTTCCTCACTATTCTATTGAGTCATTTTCCTTCTTAATTTGTTGGAGCTCTTTTTCATTAAGAATGGTAACTCTTTATATGTACTGCGAATGTTTTCCCAGTCTGTCACCTGACTTTTCAGTTTATTTTTGGCAATATTTCTCCTACCTTTATAAGTAGCTACGCATATCAGGAAATAAATACATTTTACATCACGATTCAATGCACAGACACATATATAAAATTTTATATGATAGGGTTTCCCTGGTGGGGCAGTGGTTGAGAGTCCGCCTGCCGATGCAGGGGACACGGGTTTGTGCCCCCGTCCGAGAAGATCCCACATGCCGCGGAGCTTCTAGGCCCGTGAGCCATGGCCGCTGAGCCTGCGCGTCCGGAGCCTGTGCTCCGCAACGGGAGAGGCCACAACAGTGAGAGAGGCCCGTGTACCGCAAAAAAAAAAAAAAAAAAAATCTCTGTGGACCCTTTGACAAAAAAAAAAAAAAAAAAAAAAAAAATTATGATAATACTTATCTTTACTAAATGTAGTGTACACATTTTCTTTAATATTCCATTAAAAGACACTTGTCACAAAGCATGATATTGGGACTCATAGGTTGTGATCAGCAATTTGAAAAGCATATTATGGTGTCTTTGCCTTTAAGATTGTTAATATCATATGTAGTTAAAGAATTCTATCTTTTCTTCTATGGCTTACCACTTTTTGCTCTTGCTTTGGAAGGTTTTTCCTTACATCTTTTTATATTTACATTGTTAATGTATCTGGAATTTTTTTTTTTTTCCTGTACGCGGGCCTCTCACTGTTGTGGCCTCTCCCGTTGCGGAGCACAGGCTCCGGACGCGCAGGCTCAGCGGCCATGGCTCACGGGCCCAGGCGCTCCGCGGCATGTGGGATCTTCCCGGATCGGGGCACGAACCCGTGTCCCCTGCATCGGCAGGCGGACTCTCAACCACTGCGCCACCAGGGAAGCCCTATCTGGAATTTCTGTTGCATATTTTGAGATAGGAATCAAACTTCCCTCATCATTATTAAGAAATTAATACTTTCTCTACTGCTTACAAATGCCAGCGTTTTAAAAATAAATTATTAAAATATTTTTAAATTTAGTCTGTTAATTTGTTTATCTACCCTGCATGTTAAACTTATTATTCCTTTTAATATTAAAAATATTATAATATTGGTGTCTTTTTTTGAAAAATTGGCTATTTCATTTAGTTTTACAAGGTTGTTATTTAAATGTAATATAGAAAAATGTATATATGATAATTGTATATTTTGATGACTTTTGACAAACTGAACATAGCCTATGTAACCTATACCCTGATTAAGAAATTAGGGGACTTCCCTGGTGGTCTAGTGGTAACGCGCCTTACAAGGCAGGGACGTGGGTTGATCCTTGTTGAGGGAACTAAGATCACACATGCTGCGGGGCAACTAAGCCTGCATGCTGCAACTACTGAGCTCGCGCACTCTGGAGCGTGTGTGCAACAACTAGAGAAGAGAAAACCCCCACGCCACAGCCAGAGAGAAGCCCGTGCACCACAACGAAGAGCCCCAGTGCCGCATCGAAAGATCCTGCGTGCCTCGGCGAATATCCCGCGTGCCACAGCTAAGACCCGATGCAGACAAAAATAAAAATAAATAAATCTTTTTTTAAAAGCCACGGTTAAAAAAAAGAAAGAAAGAAATTAGATATGGCCCTTCTGAACTCTCATTCTTTTATTTATTTATTTATTTTTTGCGGTACACAGGCCTCTCACTGTTGTGGCCTCTCCCGTTGCAGAGCACAGGCTCCGGACGCGCAGGCTCAGCGGCCATGGCTCACGGGCCTAGCTGCTCCGCGGCATGTGGGATCTTCCCGGACCGGGGCACGAACCCGTGTCCCCTGCATCGGCAGGCCACCAGGGAAGCCCCTGATTCTTTTTTTTAGTCGATACTCCTGTTTTTTCTTTGGAGTCAGTTGTATAATCATCATTCAGTAAGAAGTCTCCTAATTTTTTATGTTTAGATTTTACTGTCTTCAAGGCATTGACTAGAACATCCAGAGCCACGTTAAATATTATAGAGGTTATTTTCTATTTGCTCTTGACCAAAATGTCCTCTATTGTCTCCTCCTGTGGTATAATTTTGGATGAGCTATTTCAAGGTTTAAAAAAAAAGGGATTAGAGGGGGGAATAATGATTTCTTAAAGGGTACAGTGTTTCTATTAGGGGTGATGAAAGTGTTCTGGAATTAGAGGTGATTGTTGCACAACACTGAATAAAATCAGAATTACACAATTTCAAATGGTAAAATGATGAATTTTATTTCATGGGAACTTCATCTCAAAAAAATTTTTGAAAAGGGGTGTCACTACCCACTCACCAGAATGTCTGATGTGTAAAGATAGAAAATACTAATTGTTAATAAGAATGTGAGCTAATTGTTAGTAAAAATTGAAACTCATAATTTCTGGTGGGAGTGTGTATTGACAACCACTGTAGAAAATGATTTGGCCTATCCCCTAAACTACACGCATATATACACACACTGAATGACCGAGCACACTTCCACTCCACGCAATGTATGTACAAGTTCACCAAAATATAACAGTAATATGTTATAGCAGTGTTCTTTGTTATAGCCAAAAACTAAAACTAAATGTCCATCTACAGTAGAATAGAGATATACATTGTAGTATATTCAGTCAATGAATTACTGTATAGCAGTAAGAATGAATGGATTACAGTTAAACTTTACAACATGGATGACTCTCAGAAATATAATTTTGAGTAAAAGGAAGTCAGCTGTATAAAGTTGGGAAATAAGCCAAAGAAATCTATGATAGATGTGATAGCAGTAGCTACCCTTTGACAGTGGAGTGATGACTAGATGTGTTTTTTTTTTAATTAAAAAATTTTTTTGTTATTTTTATTTTGAAGTATAGTTGATTTACAATGTTGTATTAATTATTGCTGTACAGCAAATTGATTCAGTTATGCATATATATACACATTCTTTTTTATATTCTTTTCCTTTATAGATTATTATAGAATATTGAATATAGTTCTCTGTGATATACAGTAGGACCTTATTATTTATTAGATGTAAGTTTCTTGGTTGGGATCTGGGTATATAGGTGTTCATTCTGTGAAAATTCAACAAGCTATATATTTATGATTTATATGTTTTTTTGTGTGTGTGTTCTACTTCAGTACAGTTTGCATTGAAATAATAAGTATTGTTCATTGAATGGCATCAATGTAAAAATATTTTAAAATTTTATTTTGGAAAAAAATGAATATACCAAAATATTAACAGTCATGGGAATATGATGGTTTCCACCTCTCTTTTTTTTCTTTCCCCTTTTTGGTGTTTTATAACTTCTAAAGATGTAAAAAGTGAAAATAAAATGTTTTCAGGGACTTCACATTTAGTTGCTTTTAAATTGTAAAGCTTTTACAGCTCTTGCTCAGATATTGGAGCAGATTATAAGAGTAATTTCTCTGTTTATTTTATAGGCAGATTTTGACAACAAACCAGTAAATGGCCCCAAGTCAGAATCCATGGAATACAGTAGTTGTGGTCATGAGGAAGAACAAAGATTGGAATTGAATTCATGTCCCTTAGAAAATGTAACTAAAACTGAAGAAACTATGACAGGTATTGAAGTGGAAAAGTGGACACAAAACAAGAAATCACACTTAACTGATCATGTTAAAGGAGAATTTAATACAATTAAAACAGAAGCTGAAAATTTGAAAAGCTCTGAAGATGACAGGAAAAAAATCCTACTTACTGACCTCCTTGAACCTCAGAAGTTGTTTGCACAAACTGTAAGAAACGGCATTAAAAATGTACACTATTTGCCAACTGAAACAAATTTGTCTTTTAAAAAAATCAACATTGAAGAACTTGGCAAGGCATTTGAAAACAATCCTTATAAATTCCTGAAAGACACTGCAAACCATAATAATGCCATGAGCGCCATTGCTACTAGTGCGAGCTGTGATCATCTCAAGGGGAGAAGTAATGTTTTGGTCATTCAGAAGCCTGGCTTTAATTGTAAGTCTTTTCCAGATCCTGCAAACTGCAACTTAAATAGTCATACGAGTATACACAATGAAAGTGATCAACCAAAATCCCTAGAAATTATAACAAATAGAGAACTAAAAGAAGGATCAACACTTCAACCAAGTCTTCTATCCCTAATGAAAGATAGGAGATTAACGCTAGAACAAGTAGTGGCCATAGAAGCTCTAACACAACTTTCAGAAGCCCCATCAGAAAATTCCTCACCATCGAAGTCAGAGAAGGATGAAGAGACAGAACAGAGAACAGCTAGTTTGCTTAACAGCTGTAAAGCTATCCTCTATTCTGTAAGAAAAGACCTCCAAGACCCAAATCTACAAGGGGGGCCACAAAGCCTTCATCACTGTCCATCTCTGGAAAAGCAAAGTTCATGCAACACATTGATGTTCAATGGCCAAAATATTTCTAAGTCACACAGCAGCTCACCTAGTGACCAAGCATCCACAAAGGCACAGGAATATTCAACAGTCACAAATTCAGTATCTGTTTTTATACCAAATTCAAATTCATCTAAAACCGATACCAATAAAAATGTTGCTCAAGGTAGAATTGCTCTTGACAGTTCCAAAAATTTGCATCAGTTGACAACAACAACTAATAAATCGGAGTATTGTAACCAGTCACTGGACAGCAGCATCAAGTTGGACTCAAAGGATGATTCCTCATGTCAAGATACAGTTCATAGTAAAATAGAAGAAGATGTTGCTGCACAGTTAACACAACTTGCATCAATAATTAAATTCAATTGTATAAAACCGGAGGACAAAAAAGTTGAAAGTACACCAACAAGCCTTGTTGCATATAATGTACAGCAAAACTATAGCCAGGAGAAGGGCACAATAGAGCATAAACCACCTTCCAGTGTACAAAATAATCAAGGACCTTCAGTAACAAAGCAAAAGAACACAATCCCGAAAAAGACAAAATCTACCCCATCAAGAGATCGACGGAAAAAGAAGCCTGTGATCATAAGTTGTCAAGAAAATGACCAGAAAAAACAGGAACAGTTGGCATATGAATATAGTAAGTTACATGACATTTGGATAGCATCTAAATTTCAAAGATTTGGTCAATTTGGTCCACATGACTTTCCTATTCTATTGGGAAAAATTCCTCCCCTAACCAAAGTATGGAAACCACTGACTCAAAGGAGCTCAGCATTAGAGCACAAAAAATTATTTCCTCCACTCACTCAGATAAAATTTGAGCGGTATTATCCTGAATTAGCACAGGAGAAGATGAAGGTTGAACCCTTGGATTCTCTCCCCATAATCCAGTTAAAAACAGAATCCAACGGACAGGCGTTTACAGAAAATGGATATGCTCAGGTACAGCCAACAGTGAATGTCAATCAGAAAGCTCATCCTTTACTCCAGCCATCCTCTCCAACTAACCAGTGTGCTAATGTGATGGCTGGCAATGACCAAACACAGTTCCAACAGGATGTTAAAGACCAAGTCACACATCAGAGGCTGCCAACATTGCCTGGTATCTCTCATGAGACCCCTTTACCGGACCCAGCACAAATTCTCAGGAACCTAAATGTAGTATGTTCAGGTGGAATTACAGTGGTTTCTACGAAAAGCGAAGAGGACGTCTGTTCATCTAGTGTTGGAGCATCAGAATTTTCCCCAATAGACAGTGCACAGAAAAGTTTTAATGATTATGCGATGAACTTCTTTACTAATCCTACGAAAACCCTGGTGTCCACAACAAAAGATTCTGAATTGCCTACCTGCAACTGTCTTGGTAAGTGAGTTTCTTCATTTTCTTGCATTAATGGCCTCAAGTTGTGACTGAATCAAGTTTGTTTTACATTTTATATATGACATTTTTGCCCCACTCATATTCTAGCTAGGATGGACTAAATAATTCTATACCCATTTTTCTGTGGGACCCTTATTTATGCTGCTCAGATAAATGGGAAATCCAACTGGTAATTTGGAAACTTTCTTAAGTGGAAAATTTGATTTCTCTCAAGCTAGATGTCTCTCAAGTTGTTTACTGTGCATATCATAAGAATGAAGTCCCTTAATACGTTATCACAGTTTATTCTTCCTATATTCAAAAGAATTTCAACCTTTAAGTCTTTTGTTTAAAAATATATATATTTTAAATTGTGCAGTATAGCATGCATACAGAGAACATAAAATATATGTACAACTTAACAAATAACTATAAAAAAAAGTATCTGTATAATTGCTAACCCAATCAAGAAGCAGATGGTTCATTAGTATATTCCAGAATGGATGGTTAAAGGATTGATGGGAAGGATAAAGTAAGTATATCATTCTGATATTTTTTTAACCACAATAGAAAAAATAGTGAAGTGTAGCAATGACTTTTAGTTCTTGATTTTTCAAAGTGCATTTGATACTCTGAAATGAATCCTTCCATTTCTCTGCTCATCATTCAACACTCAGTTTTGACAGCTTACCACATACCAGGCACCAAAGATAGGCTCCTCTGAGAATGAAGAGCCTCCAAGGAGGAGGATCTGACAATCTGGAAGGGATGGCAATGCTGTCTGAGCGGGGTCAATTTGGCAGAATGAGAGATTCTTGGACCAAGGACAGAAGATTGTAATAATGATAACGGCTCCTATTCCAGGTCTTTTACTGCAAGTCTGATAACTGTCCTACACCCTTGACTTGTTATATTCACAACAACCCACCAAAGGGAATGCTTATTATCCCCATTTTACAAGTAAGGAGACTGAGTCAGAGAAGTTCACAGCTAGTAAATGATTAAACTGGAATTCTAAGACAGGCAGTCCCAGCTCCAGCGGCTGTATTAGTAACTTCCATCCTATGTTGCTTCAAAAATCTGAAGTAGGGGGCTTCCCTGGTGGCGCAGTGGTTGAGAGTCCACCTGCCGATGCAGGGGACACGGGTTCGTGCCCCGGTCCGGGAAGATCCCACATGCCGCGGAGCGGCTGGGCCCGTGAGCCATGGCCGCTGAGCCTGCGTGTCCGGAGTCTGTGCTCCGCAACGGGAGGGGCCAGAACAGTGAGAGGCCCGCATACCGGAAAAAAAAAAAAAAAAAAAAAAAAAATCTGAAGTGAAAAAGAGACAATTTCTCTAAATATCATTAAAAATGGAAAAAAGGTCTTTAATTTAAAATGCCAGTAAGATTTATATACCTGAGCTCGTCTAATTTGACTGCATACATAAATTTCAATAGGATGATTGTCTAGTTTCAAGACCCTTATACATACTACCTTAACACAATGTGGGAATCAAGACAGCCAGGCATTCAAAGTTCATTCAGTATCTGCAGTGGACCTGGAACTGTTGAATACCCTTGTCAGTTGCATGTTTTCCTATAATTGTTACATTTGAAGTTTTTGTGCTCATTGTGTAGAAATCGGAACTTAAAAAGAGAAACAAAAAAGTAGACTTCAGAAATCATCCAAAGTGAGGGTAAAGGATCCCAATCGTATCTGAGGGTAAAGGATTTCTGTGAAAGTGTTATTATGTTCTAGCAAAATTAGAGTAATTAACCTTTAGATCAAGGTTCCTCAAATTTAGCACTACTGGCATTTTAGGTGGGATAATTCTTTGTTGTAGGGGAACCACCTTACCTATTGTAGGCTGTTTAGTGGCATCCTTAGCCTCTACTCACTGGTGATGTGCACACACACACACACACACAGGTGCGCGTTCGCAGTTGTCACAACCCAAAATATTGCCAAATGTCCCCTTTGGCAAAAATACCCCTGATTAAAAACCACTGCTCTAGATTACCAATAAGTTAAAAATTATTCACCATATCTTGCTTAAGTAGCCCCAGAAATAGTCCTATGTTATATCTGATGTCCAATTAAAATGGTAAGTAATGATCTCTTGGTGTAGGTAGACATGCATTTCCCAGTGATTCTAGTTAGACATGAATCTCAGAGGCCAAGTTTTAAAATACCATTTTCTAAGAACTATGTAATTTACACAAAAATTCAAATGGTACAGAAATATGGTGCAAATGTCTTTTTCTAGAGAAAAACGGCTGTTATATTTTTTCTATACAAATTAATATTATTAGTGATTTTAATTTTGTTTCCAGTTTTACAAAATTTAAGGCTTTTAAAACATACTATTTAACTATTACCTCATTGAAAGATGTTAAGAGTGTTTCTCTTTTTTAATATTACGTACAATTGTAACAAGGAATATTCTTGTATACATGTGTATTATAAATACATAATTGTGCGCATGTGTAATAGAATAAAATCTTAGCAGTGCAATTGTCGGGCTCAATTTTAATAGGATTCTGAAGCCAAGCTTTTAAGATGTATTGCTCTTGGGTAGCTTAATTTTGTACCTCAATTTTTATAGAATTTTTTTAAAGCAGGAGATCTGAGAATAAATATGAACCACAAGTTAAAATATGTTTTTCCTCCTCTGATTCTTAGAGAAAGAGTGGACTAATTAGGAGCAGAAAGAAAGGGATAAGTTAAATTCCAGGGCCTATTGTCCTAGACTTTAATTACTAAAGCTTACCAAAATCTTGTCAAGATTCATTGTTCTGAATTGAAAAAAAAAAAAATAGCTCTTCCTTGCCCCTATGCAATTCTGTAAAGTTTTGGGTCTAATAATCTTATTCCTTCCACAGATCGAGTTATACAAAAAGACAAAGGCCCATATTATACACACCTTGGGGCAGGACCAAGTGTTGCTGCTGTCAGGGAAATCATGGAGAATAGGTGAGGAAATATGCTTCCCTATTAAAATCATTCATTATTGGGGATCTGACTCAATGCAGAGAAATCATCTCTGGGAACAAACTCGAGGTGAATGGAAAACTTCCAGGAGCATGAGTTTGATGTTTCTTAGGGCCCAGGAAAAGCATAGAGTCCTGGTGTCCCTGCTGAGTCACTCACACTGAGCCATTGGGCACTCAATAAGACCTTCACAAAGCAAGGCTATCTTTGTTAAATGCAGACATACTTATTTTTATTATTGTATAATGGTAGAAATAGTTAAAATTACCTCTGTCAACACTGCATTCACATTCCTTTTGCTTGTCTTGGAGCCAGGCCATTTTTTAAAAGAGTGATCCTGAAGGACAAGTAAACAGAACTGGATAACAAATAAAAATACCTGCCACACGAAAGTAAATTTTTAACAAAGTTATAATTATGAGTGTTTGAATTTTGTACTTCTGTAAATCTATATCTTATGCACATGAAGATGTTAAAAGTGTATTGCAATTATTTTCCCTTCACTGTGTTTCATACTCAGGTATGGTCAAAAAGGAAACGCAATAAGGATAGAAATAGTAGTGTACACGGGGAAAGAAGGAAAAAGCTCTAATGGGTGTCCAGTTGCTAAGTGGGTAAGTATTTTGCACTTATACATTTTTCAAAATGGATATATTCCACATATAAACTAAATCAATATTTTTCCATGAAGATGTGGACTAGAAAAATACCCACCCCCATTATTCCCAGGGGAAAAAGGAAGTTATTTGTCTTAGCCTGGGCTTTTTATGTTAATGAACAAAAGGGTATGGCCATTCTCAGTTGGTATCTTGTGATATAGGGTCATTAGTCTTAGAGTTTTTTGTTACTTTTAGACAGCATTCAGTGCATTTATAATTAGACAGCATAAATAAATGGTACTAAATTACATATATTGTTTCCTATATCTTTTTTTTGTACATTCTTTTTCATTATGGTTTATCGTAGGATATTGAATATAGTTCTCTGTGCTAGACAGTAGGACCTTGTTGTTTATCCATTCTAGATATAAAAGCTTACATCTGCTCACCCCAACCTCCCACTCCATCCCTCCCCCAGCCCCCTCCCCCTTGGCGACCACTAGTCTATTCTCTATGTCCCTGATTTTGTTTCTGTTTCATAGATAGGTTCATTTGTGTCATATTTTAGATTTCACATATAAGTGATATCATATGGTATTTGTCTTTCTCTTTCTGACTTACTTCACTTAGTACGATAATCTCTAGTTGCACCTATATCTTACTTTTATCAGTTATTTTGAAATTCTTTCTAATTCATTGTCTCATAGGGCCACCTTAATGAAGATCATACAATATTGAAAACAAAACCAAACTTTTTACAACATATTTCCAAAATTGTTTTATGACTACTTTGAGTTTTCTAAATTTGCGGAGCTATAAGAAGAACTGGATTTAGCTTCTTTAGGAAGTTCTCAACTGAGAAACAGTATCATATCAGGAGGATGTTCACATCCACAAAGATATTGACCAATTTACTTGGAATTCTTGACCAAAGGATCATTTGAGATACTGTCCTATCATTTGTCAATAATGATGATGACTATAATAATGATAGTAAAATAATAACAACTACCTCTCATTAAATATCAGGAACCATATTAAGCACCTGACATACATTGCCTCATAAATCCCTGTAGAGAGACTCATGATTTTGGAAAAGGGAAAAGTCATTGTTTTTATGCCCATTTCAGAAGAATAAAAAACATTAAATGCAAAATGGAGATAGGATTGGAACCACGGTATTCCTAAAGCAAGACCATTGCCACATCCTTATGTATTCCAGCAGACTGTATGACGTGGTTATTTATTTATTTATTTTTGGCTGTGCCACGCGGCATGCAAGATCTTAGTTCCCCAACCAGGGATTGAACCCATACCCCCTGCAGTGGGAGAGCAGAGTCTTAACCACTGGACCGCCAGGGAAGTCTCTCTGGTAGGGTCTTGATTAGAATTGTATCAGATTGTATCAAACCAATTTGGGAGAATCCTAACCATTGAACTGCCAGGGAATTCCCTGTCTTGGTTACTTTTCAGCCTTTGGAGGGTGACAGCAGTGATGAGCACAAGAGCTGGGCACTGAACACTAAATACCTTAAAGTACTTTCAGTTTCTTCAATCCGTTTGGAGTGCATAGTCTTGTCAAAATATAAATGAACATATCAAGGAATTCTCCATATGTATAACACTACCCAGATAGTGATATAAATCTTTCTAGCACCCCAGAAGCCTCCCTTTGGCCCCTCCCAGTTGGTAACTCCATGCAAAGATAACCACTATATAACCACTTCATTATACAGGTCTTTTTCATGATTTCTATACAACTAGAGTCATATAGAATGTACTCTTTTGTGTCTATCTCCTTTCCCTCAACATTTATAAAACATGGGTTTAATGGCTGGAGCTCCCACAGCCGACTGGAACCATGAATTGACTTGATAATAGAAGATATGTACTAGGATGGGGAGAAGAAAGATAGGAGCACGAGTCCCTGATGATACCAATAGAAGCGCTGTACCAACCTTAGGCTTCTTAAACCTGGATTTCTGTAACATGAGAGAATTTTTTTTCACTTCTTTAAAACCTGTTACTAGACAGTCTTCTGTTACATTAAATAGAATCGAATCCCAAATAAGATACCTGCCTTCAATTTGCTCAATTTCCACAAAACATTCACCCACACAAGTCAGTCCCCACATGTAAGAGTTTTGGTGAAGATATATCTAAACGGTAGTCAGAGTGATCTTTATTTTTATTTTTATATTTTATTCACTCTTGAGAAACTTAAGACGGTCAATCCATAACATTTTAAAGTAGGAAATAATACAGAAGGGCCGTTTTTTCTATTGAGTTATTAGGCTTCTATTGATTTTTATAGAAGATCCTTTAGAAAACTGAGTGTGATAAGTTGCAAATATATTTTCTCTTTGTCTTGTTTCTTTGGCTGTGCTGCACAGCATGCAGAATCTTAGCTCTCAGACCTGGGATTGAACCCACGCCCCTTGCAGTGGAAGGGCGGAGTCTTAACCACTGGACCACCAATGAAGTCCTTGTTTGTCATATTTTTTAACATACAGATTTTTTTTAATGAAATGAAATTAAAAAAAAACTTTTTTTAAATTTTTGGCTGTGTTGGGTCTTCGTTGCTGCACGCAGGCTTTCTCTAGTTGTGGTGAGCGGGAACTACTCTTTGTTGCAGTGCGCAGGCTTCTCACTATGGTGGCTTCTCTTGTTGCTGAGCACAGGCTCTAGGTGCGCGGGCTTCAGTAGTTGTGGCACCTCTGTCTCAGTAGTTGTGGCTCGCAGGCTCAATAGTTGTGACACATGGGCTTATTTGCTTTGCGGCGTGTGGGATCTTCCCAGACCAGGGCTTGAACCCATGTCCTCTGCATTGGCAGGCGGATTCTTAACCACTGTGCCACCAGGGGAGTCCCCAATGAGATGAAATGTTGAGTTAAATTTTTAATGGAAAACTTTGCTTTTATGGCTTCAGTGTGTCTTAATTAGAAAAATCTTTACCACTTCTACCTTATAAATCTTGAGTTTTCTTTTCATAATATTTTAATGATTTCATTTTTTTCTACACTTAACTGTTTTATTCATCTTGTGTGTAGAATGTTAGTCCCAACTTGAGTTTTTTCAACTGGCTACCCAGCTATCCAACACCACTTAATTGTCTTTCTTCTCCCTACTGATTTGTATTTGTTTATATTAGTAGATTTTCTGTTTTGTCACATCATGTTATGTATCAGCATCAAATTACTCTAATTTTTTGGGTTTAAAAATATGTTTTAATATCTGATAGAGCTAATTCTTCAGAAATTTCCTAAATATTCTTGCCTTGTTTTTTTTTCCGTATGAGTTTATGATCGCCTTGTCTATTTGCAAGAAATACCTTGTCGATTTTGGGTTTTTTTTTTTTTAAGATTTATTTTATTATTCATTTTTGGCTGCGTGGGGTCTTAGTTGCGGCTCTTGGCATCTTGGTTGAGGCATGCGGAATCTTTCTTTTGTTGTGGTGCGCGGGATCTTTTGTCGCAGCATGCAGGCTTAGTTGTGGCATGCAGGTTATCTCTCTCTAGTTGTGGCATGCAGGCTCCAGGGCACGTGAGCTTAGTTTCCCCGCGCCATGTGGGATCTTAGTTCACTGACCAGGGATCGAACCCACGTCCCCTGCATTGTAAGGCAGATTCTTTACCACTGGACCACCAGGGAGGTCCCTCGATTTTGGTATTTTTATTGGAACCATATTACAGAGAGAATTTGGAGAATTTACATTTTTGATGTTTAGTCTTCCTATCCTAAGTGCTATACCTTTCCATCTGTTGATGTCTTCTTTTGTCCTTCAGGAGTGTTCTAAAGTTTTGTTCCCATAGAGTTTACATGCTTCTTGTTTTCCAATTTATTTCTCTTATGTATTTCAGATGTACAATCATAATCTGTAATGAGAAATTTATATTCTCCTTTCCAAATTTAAACTAGTAATTTCTTTTTTTCATTTAATACAGTTAGTCTAACATATTAACTCCAGGTTTATAGTGCTTTAAATATGGTCTCATATTTTTCCTCTCTTTAGTGGGAACCTTCCAGGGTTTTCTTCTTATGAATGGGTCATCAGGGAAGGCCTCACTGGGGAGAGAACTTTTAAGCTGAGGACTACTGAGTGACAAAAAGGAGCTGAGTATGCAAAGAATATCCCCAAGAATGCAAGGAAGAACATTCCTAGGCAGAGAAAACATCAAGTACAAAGGTCAAGGAAGAGAGGTACATTGTTTTTTTTTTTTTTGCGGTACGCGGGCCTCTCACTGTAGTGGCCTCTCCCGTTGCGGAGCACAGGCTCCAGACGTGCAGGCTCAGCGGCCATGGCTCATGGGCCTAGCCGCTCCACGGCATGTGGGATCTTCCTGGACCAGGGCACGAACTTGTGACACCTGCATCGGCAGGCAGACTCTCAACCACTGCGCCACCAGGGAAGCCCTAGAGTACATTCTTTAATAATCTAAGAGGAGTCTAGTGAAGTTGAGGAGGTAAAGAATGGAAATCGGAGAAGGTAAAAAGGTAGGCAGAAGCCAGAGCATGAATGGTTTTGTAGGCCATAGTGAATTTTAGTCCATGAACAACATGAAGCCTTTGAAGTATTTTAATTAGGGATGTGTTCTCTATCTGGTTTATGTTTTATAAAGAGCATTCTAAGTAATTACTTGATAAGCTCAGTATTATTTCTCTGTTGCTGCTTTACAAATTACCCAAATTTAGTAGTTTTGAACAAAAAACATTTATTATCTAATCACTTTCGTGAGTCAGTAATCTGTGGGTAACTTAGGAGGGTGCTTCCAGAAGAGGTCTCTATCATCTCACACTTGACTGGGGAGGAGGGTGCTGGAGGGTCCACTTCCCATGTCATTTGCAGGAGGCTTTAGTTCCTTGATAGCTGTTCACTAGAGGACTCACTTTCTTATCATAGGATTTCTTAAATGTTTTCTCATGTCATAGCAGCTTGTTTTCCCCCAGAGTGAGTCAATCAAAATATAATAAGGAGGAAGTCACAATGTCTTTTATGACATTAACCTTGGAAGTTGCTACATTATTGAGCCTTATTTAGTGTGGGAGGGGACTATGCAGGGGCATAAATACCAGGTGGTGGTGCTGATTGGGGGCATCTTGGAGACTGGCTATTACAAAGTTCAATATCTCTTCTTCGCTAAAAATATCAATATGTTAAGGATACTACACTGACATTGTAAAATATAGCTATCTTAGCCCTATCCGATATATTTAATATATAATACATCTGATCGAATCTATCTTCCTTAGCCCTGTCATCTCTAAAGGCAAAAAACTTTAATTTGTGAATCTTTATTCACAAAATAATGCTCTTAAGCAACAACATTGTTCGTTATGGAATATATTTTTAAAAAGTTTGTAAAATATAAAGGTAGAGATGACCTATGATTATAAATTGAACACTCATCAAGCAACTACCCAGGTGAAAAATACAATTTTTCTAGGTTCCCAGAAGCCCCAAGAACCCCTCCATCTTAACTTTTGTGGTAATAATTTTCCTGCTTCCCCCCCCGCCCCCCTTATGTATTTCTTAACGGTATGGTTACTGTTCTTTTGTGTTTTCCCCCATGTACAACCTTGCATATTTGCTGAAATAAGTGGTAGGGATTGGCTCCCAATATTTGGCACTGATAGTTTACATAGGTTTGTTAATCTGTATCTGTTAGATATTTCTGAATATTTTACTTATTTGCCTTTAAGTAGCAAAGGGTGAAAATATGTTTATGGCAGCTGGCTTCCTCTTGAGTAAGTGACCCAAAAGAGCAAGGTGGCTGGGTTAAGTGGTAGAATTTTGGGTGATTCTTCCCGCCGTTCAAACCTTCTCTAGCATAATAATAATTACACGGATCGAATTTTGATATATATCAATACTTCTGTTTTTTCTATGAAGACAAATATGAAATCTGCAGCTTAAAGATTTTGGCAGTTTAAGTCCTATTAATGGCTTAAGTCTTCTTAAGAGTTGCTAGGTATGTAAAAGATATATAGCATTTTCCATGAAGCAGCTATAGCAAAATTACTTTCTTTACCTTTTACAATTTTTCTTTCAGAATCTGGCTCTTTTCACAAATACAAAAACAATTCAGAGACAAGACTGAAATAAAGTATAGTTGCTAAGAACTTATGCAAATTTTGATATCTACTAATGACAATGCAAAATAATCTTTTTTTAAATTAATTTATTTATTTTTCGTTGCATTGGGTCTTTGTTACTGCACACGGGCTTTCTTTAGTTGCGTCGACCTGGGGCTACTCTTCGTTGGGTGCGCGGGCTTCTCATTGCAGTGGCTTCTCTTGTTGTGGAGCACGGGCTCTAGGCACGCAGCCTTCAGTAGTTGTGGCACACAGGCTTAGTTGCTCTGCGGCATGTGGTATCTTCCCAGACCAGGGCTCAAACCCCTGTCCCCTGCATTGGCAGGCAGATTCTTAATCACTGCGCCACCAGGGAAGCCCCATCTTTTTATATGTTTGTTTGTTTGTTTATTTATGCGGGATCTTTAGTTGCAGCATGTGGGATCTACTTCCTTGACCAGGGATCGAACCCAGGCCCGCTGCATTGGGAGCGCAGTGTTAGCCACGGGACCCCCCAGGGAAGCCCGGCAAAAGAATAATCTTGATATCAAAACCAAGAATTAATTCTGTGTATCTGTGAAAAAAATAGGCCTCATAAATGATTATATGTGTTAGAAAAATCATAATGTTAATCGAAGTTTATTTGTTGCAAAATTTCCAAGTTATGTTGCTTGTGCCTGGAGCAATGCCCAGCACATATTCAGGACTCAATAAATTTCTGTTGAGTAAATGAATATAGAGCTTAAATAAGACTGTTATTGAATATTTTCAATTGGAATTGATATCTTGAAATAGTATTGCTCTGGTATACATTATTAGCTCTTTCCTGAGAAATGGGCCATTTTAAGTATTAGAACTAATAGTCTGCTAAAGTTGTCCAACCCAAATTTGAGCTCTCGAGATTAAATAAAAAATAGAGTAAATGGTTAGGTTTCTCTATAGTCTACATTGCTTTTAGGACTTTATTATTTTGAATGACACTAGCACAATCAAGTCTTATATGGAGGGACTTCCCTGGTGGCGCAGTGGTTTAAGAATCCGCCTGCCAAGGCAGGGGACACAGGTTCAACCTCTGGCCTGGGAAGATCCCACATGCCGCGGAGCAACTAAGCCCGTGCACCACAACTACTGAGCCTGTGCTCTAGAGTTTGCGAGCCACATCTACTGAGCCCATGTGCCACAACTACTGAAGCCTGTGCACCTAGAGCCCATGCTCCGCAACAAGAGAAGCCACCAAAATGAGAAGCCTGTGTGCAGCAATAAAGACACAACGCAGCCAAAAATAAATAAGTTTATTTAAAAAAAAAAAAGCTGAGCTTTCCATTTAAAAAAGAAAAAAGAGGGCTTCCCTGGTGGCACAGTGGTTGAGAGTCTGCCTGCCGATGCAGGGGACACGGGTTCATGCCCCGGTCCGGGAGGATCCCACATGCCGCGGAGCGGCTGGGCCCGTGAGCCATGGCCGCTGAGCCTGCGCGTCCGGAGCCTGTGCTCCGCAACGGGAGAGGCCACAACAGTGAGAGGCCCGCGTACCGCAAAAAAAAAAAAAAAAAAAAGAGTCTTATATGGATACTTAATAGAGGAATGAAGAAAAAGGAGAGAGAGGAAATGAAGGTAAATTATTTTAAACTAAGGAATCTAATAAACCTTCAACTGGTAGATTGTATTGCTCCAAACTTACTTTTCATCTTGCATAGTTTACATTTTGCATCTTGCATAGTTTACATTTGACCTGTATTTGATATTAAACATTAACGTAAATCAAGCATCTTGTGATTTTATGTACATTTTCTCATCTCTGTGTGCAGACTTATGTGTAGAAATAGTAGTTGAATTCTATCCTACTTTTTAAAAAATTAATTTATTTATATTTTGGCTGTGTTGGGTCTTCGTTGCTGTGCATGGGCTTTTCTCTAGTTGCAGTGAGTGGGGGTTACTCTTTGTTGTGGTGTGTGGGCTTCTCACTGCGGTGGCTTCTCTTGTTGCGGAGCATGGGCTCTAGGAGCACAGGCTTCAGTAGTTGTGGCGCACGGGCTTAGTTGCTCCGCGGCATGTGGGAATCTTCCCGGACCAGGGATTGAATCCGTGTTGCCTGCATTGGCAGGCGGATTCTTAACCGCTGTGCCACCAGGGAATTCCCTCTATCTTACTTTAATCAATCTGCTCTTGCCTCCTTTTCTTGAAGGGAGGTGTTAGGGTTAGGTCACACACAGAAAGCCTAAAAACAAATTATAACTGGGTAGCACAACTTTCTAAGCCAGTTTCACAATGTTTTGCCTTTGTTCTTAACACTGTTTTAATCTTGGAAATGTCTCTTTGCCAGGTGGTCATTAACACTCCTCCTTAATTGTTAGCTTTTGACAGACATTTGTGACTCTTCTCTGCCGTCACTTTGGATCTGGTCAGGGAGTAGTTACCTTGTTATTCAGTAGATCTTGGTGGAAAGGGTGATGTAGTTTCTTGGATACAGTAGGCTCTG
>NW_020175320.1:1830984-1833434 GCF_003031525.2 Neophocaena asiaeorientalis asiaeorientalis | reverse complement strand
CCACCCCAACTGAGCCTTTGAGTTGGGAGAAGAATTCAAACAGTAAGCCTTCCCCAGATGGCTCCAGTGCTGAGCAATTCACACCAGGCCACCAGTTCATGGTTCCCCTACATGGGATCGTTTATTAGTCAATAGAGCAGGTGTGGCAATGAGTATGTACAAGTGAATGTTTTATTGCCTATTTGGGTGTGATGTGACCAGAGTTTTTGGGGTGAGGTGTAAAGCAAGCTGAAGTATCTAAAAGTTTTAAAACTATCTAACCTGGATTTACACATTTATATAATCTTCAAAGACTTCCCTTTTTTTATTCCTTTGTTCCAAGTTTCTGCCTAGTTATCTGCCTTGGTTGTCTTCACCCTGTACCATGGTACTGCTTATTTCTGTGCCCAAATCAGGCACCTCTTTGTGTATTACCATGTCAACATAATAAAGGGGTAGTTGGTGTCCTGGGCTACTTGTTTGCTGTCTGCAAAATCTTGCTAATGTGAAAAAAACATTTTATATTTCAGTGATCAAAATTAGGCAAAAGCCAAGAGGTTGATGCTATCAGTTGATGTTAAACTGACTTACATTTTTCACTGTCCTTGCTTTTCTTTTGTTATAAAACATTTTTCTTCACTTAATCCTACTGTCCACTAATGTACCGTTAGAACTACTTTTATGTTAGCTTGCTTGCTTATAGAGTTCTCTTTTTTTTGGCTGCGTGTGGGATTTCTCTAGTTGTGGTGAGCAGGCTTCTCATTTCAGTGGCTTCTCTTGTTGCGGAGCACAGGATCTAGGTGCACGGGCTTCAGTAGTTGTGGCTCGCAGACTCTAGAGTGCAGGCTTACTAGTTGTGGCGCATGGGTTTAGTTGCTCCGCGGCATGTGGGATCTTCCCGGATCAGGGCTTGAACTCGTGTGCCCTGCATTGGCAGGCGGATTCTTAACCTCTGGGCCACCAGGGAAGTCCCATAGAGTTCATTTTTTAAGGAAACTTTTTTTTTTAAAGGAAACTTTTTATTGAGCTATAATATACATAAAGTACACAACTCACAACTGTGTAGCACATTGAAGTTTTACAAAGTCAAACCATCCAGATCAAGAAATAAATTATCACCACCTCCCCAGAACACCCCACATGCACCTAATCTTACCACCACCACCCCCAAAGGATGAAGTTCATTAACTATAATATACAGGCGGATTTAAATGGATGATTTTGGTTTTGTTCGCGGGGGGGTGGCCACCATCATTTGTGTTGAAAATTTAACCCTACTTTTCTCTCACATGGGTATGGATAAGCTCAAAAGTGATCTCTCTTTGGTAATATACCCGACACTTGACATAAACGTTGCTCCTAGCTGTGATTCTAACCAAGTCCTTCTGTGGAGCCCAGATTTTTATTGGAGCTGATGTAGGACCCTAGTCACTGCTGCATCTTTAGAGCTAAGATTGTATTACAACAATTATTTTATTTGCTCTTTTTTTAAAGTAACATAGTTCTATAATGTTTATACAATTATTAAATTTTAAACTAAAATTAAATTCAGTGTTAATTTGAAGTATCCAGTCAGAAAATTAAAGTTCCATATTAAATTAAAATTAAATTTTAAAAGTCTATTATTTTCAAAATTTATCTTAGTTTTACCCTCTGAGATGATGATTAGCAATTTTGGGTATACCCAAACTAAGAGCTAGGATGTTAAAAATTGCAATTAAAAATTATGGACAACTGCTGAAGCATGTTAAGCAGAAGAGTGACAGTCAGTAAAACTTCTGGTAAAAACTCTTTATTCTATAACTTCCTAAATTTGAAGAAAGTTTGATTAAATGAACATAGGATTGTTTTCGAGCACAGGCTACTCAAGAGTTTTTGATTCTCTTTGCATACTGAAATAGAATATATAGCTCAATTCTTCATGGGTTGTTTGAATGCAGTATTAGAAATTATAAAAAAGTCTTCAAAGAAATTGCTTAATGTAAAAAAAGGCTGAAAAAGGATGGATTCTTCCCAAATTCTTAATTTATAATACTTAGTAAAGAATAAATCTTTTTCTTGTTGTTAAAAACATTTTTACTATAAAAAAATTAATCTACTGGTGAAATTTATTTTGTCATTTTTTACCTAGTAAGTAAAAAGTCAATATCTTGGGACTTACCTGGTGGCACAGTGGTTAAGAATCCGCCTGCCAATGCAGGGGACACGGTTCGAGCCCTGGTCCAGGAAGATCCCACATGCCGTGGAGCAACTAAGCCTGTGTACTACAACTACTGAGCCCACACGCCACGAGCCAGTGCTCCACAACCAAAGAAGCCACCACAGCGAGAGGCCCGCACACCGCAACAGAGTAGCCTCTGCTCACTGCAACTAGAGAAAGCCCACAAGCAGCAACGAAAACCCAACGCAGCCCCAAAAAAAAAAAAAAAAAAAAAAAACTCCCTTTCTTTTCCACTTGCTCTTTTTTTTTC
>NW_020175320.1:1823096-1830904 GCF_003031525.2 Neophocaena asiaeorientalis asiaeorientalis | reverse complement strand
CAAAAAACCAACAAAAACCCCACCACCCCCCAAAAAAAAAAAAAAAAAAAAAAAATCCACTTCATTTTCCACATGTCCTTTTTTTTCTCCCCCCCTAAATATTTATTTATTTATTTATCTGCTTGCACCCGGTCTTAGTTGTGGCAGGCGGGCTCCTTAGTTGCGGCATGCAAGTGGGATCTAGTTCCCTGACCAGGGATCAAACCTGGGTCCCCTGCATTGGGAGCTTGGAGTCTTAACCACTGCACCACCAGGGAAGTCCCATGTATATGTCCATTTTTGTTGACATTGTTCACTGACCCACTAGGTTAGACCATTGCTGGGCTGGTACTGCATTTTTTGCTATGGTTTTGTAGAAAAGTTTTAAATTTAGAAGGACATTTCCCTCTCCGTTGTTTAAAAAATCTTTTTCATGACTTAATGTTCATTTAATCTTTCATATGAACTTTAGAAACAAGCTAAATATATCTTAGAATCGGGAGTAGATTAGTGGCTAGAATTTAAATCTTTTAATGTCTAACCTTCCATCTAGGAACAGCTTAATTAAGATTTATTTACATGCATTTCCCTTAAGATAATCCTTACAGCTATGTTTAATTTAAGCTGTAAACCAAACCTCTATTTGGTTATTGCTGGTATATATTAAAGCTGTTGAGTCCTCAACAGTTATAAAGAGCCACCTGTTTTACTCTCCTTAAAAATCCAGTAGAGTTTTCTTTGATTCTCTTGAATTTTCTAGAAAGAATTTTGTATAAAAAATAATTGTCTTCCAATTATAATACCACTTGTTTCTTTTTATTTTTTTTATCACATTGTCTATTTGATCTAAATTCTCACCTTTAATTCTAGTTTTCAGAAGTAATAGTTTGATTAGCCTTTGTATGTTCAAATATCTGCAGGTACCAGCAAATGTAGTAGTAATTCTGATCCAACAAACAAAATGCTGTGTTTCCAAAATAACAATTACAAAGTCTATATACCAGTAAGGGAAATTAGTGATTATAGTGGAAGATAATTAAATGTCAGTATACCATTCATTGACATTATGAATATTTTTTTGTTTTGTGCAAAGCAAGAATGTATATATCTAATTTTCTCTGGATTTTGGAGGCAGGGGAATTAAAAGGCTACTTTACTTTTTCTGTTACCTATATAAATATACTATAGCTAGAAGCTGAGTTTGCCTGCTATAGTGGAAACTGCTCTTGGTCTTTGAGACCCTTCTTTCTATGCCCTAAGAATATAAAAATATTGTTACCTACAGTTACCTCCTTATAAATTGCAAGAGTACTTTGTTTCTTCTCTCTCCACCAGTTTTTATATCCTTAGTAAAAAATGGCCCTAGGGGCTTCTGTGGTGGTGCAGTGGTTGAGAGTCTGCCTGCCAATGCAGGGGACAAGGGTTCGTGCCCCGGTCCGGGAAGATCCCACATGCCGCAGAGCAGCTGGGCCCGTGAGCCATGGCTGCTGAGCCTGCGCGTCTGGAACCTGTGCTCCGCCACGGGAGAGGTCACAAGAGTGAGAGGTCCGCGTAACGCAAAAAAAAAAAAAAAAAAAAAAAAAAAAAAAAGGCCCTAAACCCACTAGAGCACCAGAGTTTATTTAGAATATCCCAGGTTATCACTCTTGATCCTGGTCTATCGTGCCTTAAGATCTCACTGTGGGGAATTTAAATAGGTTGTTCCATTGAGACCAGGGTAACAGAAATAGTTTACGATGTACTTTTCAGAGCTATACATAAAGAGGCTGTTAAGGCAAAACAATTTATAACCCAGGACAAGGGGACTCCATCATAGAAATGCTAAGAAATCTTTTACTAATGATCATCAGACTGATCTTTCGTCTCCACTTCTCTGAAAGTACTATCACAATGATCACTAATACCTTAACTGCCAAAGAAAGTCTAGATCCTCAAAACCTTTCTTCAGCTGTTCAAACTGTTGATTACACTCCTTCTCAGTAACATAGCTTTCCCCAGAAGATCACTCCTCAGTAACTCAAGTCAGCAGCCTGTCTATAATATGTCTTCTTAGGTGAAGAAGGCATGGCCATACCTCGTGTTATCCATGTGCTAGTTACTACTTCCCTGTCACTTGCCCCTTGAAAATGGCATGTAGAGGGAACAAAGAGGGAGGAACCAAGAGTAACTTTTGGAGACGAGGTTCCAGGAAGGACTTTGGGGAGGTGTTGACCTTTGAGCTACATCTTGAAAACAGACCAAGCATTATCTTTATGTCAGAGATCCCAGAAATAGAACCAATTATGTATAATAATTTAATAAATGGAGTCTTATAATCACAGAAGCCATCTGGTATGGATACAATTGGCGGAATTCTTCCTTAAATAACACCCTTACCTTGTAGACTGGTTTTCCAAGAATATTAGAATTGCCTTTGTACTATCTTTTTTCTGGTGGCAAACTCTTTTTCAGTCTTTTCTTTTCTTTTCTTTTCTTTTTTCTTTTTCAGTCTTTTAAGAAGGGTCTCCTCCATGAAACCTTTCCACTCTCTCCAAACAGAAAAGAGTATGACACTACTTTGCACCCTTATTCATACAAACCTCTCACAAGTGTCTTATATTCGCCCCTAACAATATCACAGTAGAAAAATGCATTGCTGATATTTTCTGCATTAATGGAAATGACCCTTTACGTTCAATTTTGGGTTTCACTTATGGTATTATTTGATCAGCTTCCCAGGTAATTATAATTTGCAGCATATCATGTTTAGGCAGAATAACGTCTTGCTAACCCAACAGTATTTTGGACCTGGCTACTAATTGCTTTATCTAAATTCATATACTTAATTTATATCATCAATTTATTTCTGACATCTAAAACAATACACATTGAATATTCATTGCCGCACAGATTGAGTATAACCGAAAAGAGATATTCCCCCATTGTTCATTCCTCAGGTTATACAAAGATTTACTTGTTGCTCTTACATTGTTTCTGACAGTGGCCTGTTTTTATTTTTTTTACTTTATTTATGTATTTATTTTTAAAATATTTATTTATTTATTTTGGCTGTGCCGGGTCTTAGTTGTAGCACAAGGGATCTTTAGTTGCAGCATGCAGAATCCTTAGTTGTGGCAGGTGGACTCTTAGTTGCGGCATGCATATGGGATCTAGTTCCCCAACCAGGGATCAGACTCGGAGCCCCTGCAGTGAGAGCACAGAGTCTTACGCACTGGACCACCAGGGAAGTCCATTATTTTTAAAATTATTTTATTTTTCAGCTCTTGGACCGTGTATCTTTTTTTTTTTTAATTTATTTTATTGAAGTATAGTTGATGTGTAATGTTGTGTTAGTTTTGGGTATACAGCAAAGTGATTCAGTTATACATACATATATATATATTTTCAGATTCTTTTCCATTATGGTTTATTACAAGATATTGAATATAGTTCCCTGTGCTACATAGTAGGACCTTGTTTATCTATTCTATATGTAATAATTTCCTTTTTTTGTTTCTCCTAATCCCAAACTCCCAATCCATCCCTCCTGCACCCTCTCTCCCCCTTGACAACCACAAATCTGTTCTCTATGTATTTGGGTTTATGTCTATTTAAGTCTGTGAGTCTGTTTCTGTTTTGTAAATAAGTTCATTTGTGTCATGTTTTAGATTCCACATATAAGTGATATCATATGGTATTTGTCTTTCTCTTTCTGACTTACTTCACATGGTATGGTAATCTTTACGTCCATCCATGTTGCTGCAAATGGCATTGTTTCATTCTTTCTAATGGCTGAGTAGTATTCCATTGTGTGTGTGTGTGTGTGTGTGTGTGTGTGTGTGTGTGTGTGTGTGTGTGTGTATCTCACATCTTTTTTATCCATTCATCTGTCAATGGACATTTAAGTTGTTTCCATGTCTTGGCTATTGTAAATAGTGCTGCTATGAACATAGGGGTGCATGTATCTCTTTGAATTATAGTTTTGTCTGGTTATATGCCCAGGAGTGGGATTGCTAGATCATATGGCAACTCTGTTAGTTTTCTGAGGAAGTTCCATACTGTTTTTCATAGTGGCTACACCAATTTACATTCCCACCAACAGTGTAGGCGGGTTCTTTTTTCTACACCGTCTCCATCATTTATTATTTATAGACTTTTTAATGATGGCTATTCTGACTGGTGTGAAGTGGTACCTCATTGTAGTTTTGATTTGTATTTCTTTAATAATGTGCAAAGTTGAGCATCTTTTCATGTGCCTGTTGGCCATCTGTATTCCATTTTGGAGAAATGTCTTTAGCTCTTCTGTGCATTTTGTGATTGGCATGTTTGGGTTTTTTTGTTGTTGTTATTGAGCTGTATGAGCTGTTTGTATATTTTGGAGATTAATCCCTTGTTGGTCACATTGTTTGCAAATATCTTCTATTCCGTATATTGTCTTTTCATCTTATTTATGGTTTCCTTTGCTGTGCAAAAGCTTATGTTTGATTAGGCTCTTTAGAAACTTACTGTTTTTTATCAGCTACTTTCCAAAATTGAGAGCATAAGGTCTTCATTTCCTTCTCCAAATTAGTTTGCAGAAGTATTTTTTTCCTTGATAGTTGCTTTTCATGTTAATTTTTCTAGAAATTATAGGAGGATTTGATTAGACACAGCTTTAATAGCTACCCAGAACTCTTTTGCTCAAATAATTTTGATGATAATTTAGAGAAAATAGAAAATGCACAATTTAAACTCAGGAGAGAAATAGTGATAGTAATACAATGGATTTTGAATACAAATTTTAATCAGAAAAGTTGTATCTAATACATTAATTAATGAGAATGGCTTTTCCTGTGGAAATCCTACTTCAGTTTTCTCTGTGATACAAAGTATTGAAATGTAGTGGTCACAGGGATAAATACTAAGTACGGGAATAAATTCTCAGAGCATACCAATCTCCAATCACTGGTCATTTTGATTTCAGCTGCTGTTTACATTCTCAGCATCATCTCTAAATGTATGAGTGTCCTATCTTAAGTTAACAGTAAAATATGTTAGAGTAGCCAGAATAATCTTGAGAAAGAAGAGCAAAGTTGGAAGACTCACAGTTCCATATGGCCAGGCAATTCCACTCCTAGGTATATACCCAAGAGAAATGAAAATGTGTCTATATAAAAACTTGTTACATGAATGTTGATAGCAGCATCAATCATAATAGCAAAAGTTGAAACAATCCAAATGGCAACCAATGAATGGATAAACATAAAGTTGAATATCCATGCAATGGAATATTATTTGGCAATAAAAAGGAAGTACTGATAAATACTATAAACATGAATGAACATTATGCTAAGTAAAAGAAGCCAGAAACAAAAGGTCACATATTAGAGGATATCCTTTGTCCCAAACAAGCAAAACTTACAGAAATACAAAGTAGAGTAATGGTGGCCAAGAAAAGAGAGAAATTTGGCATGAGTGCTAATGGGGTTCTTTTCAGAGAAGGAAAATGTTCTAAAATTATATATTGGTGGTAATGGTTGGCCAATTCTGAATGTACAAATAACCATTGAATTGCATACTTTGAAAGGATGAATTTCGTGATATTTAAATTATGTTTCAATAAAGCTGATATCAAAAGACAGGTGGATGGTGGGACTTTCCTGGTGGCACAGTGGTTAAGACTCCATACTCCCAATGCTGGGGGCCTGGGTTTGATCCTTGGTCAGGAACTAGATCCCACATGCGAGCCGAAACTAAGGAGCCCACCTGCCACAACTAAGAAGCTGGTGGGCCGCAACTAAGGAGCCCACCTGCCACTAAGACCTGATGCAACCAAATAAATAAATACATATTAAAAAAAAAAAAAGACAAGTGGATGGTATTTACAAAAGCCATTTATTTTAAACATTCTTCATTCCAACATTATTCAATTTGTGTTATGATTTTAGCACAAGTCCTAAAAGAATGTGTGATGTTTCACAGATATAACAATTGCATAGCATGTAATATAAGAATAAATATTAAAAAGTGACAGAAAAAAAAAAAAAAAGTGACAGGACAGTAGTCATGATCATTACATTACTCAGATGTTTGGGTGCATCATTTACCATCTAAAGTGAGTGTCAGGCTTCCCTGGTGGCACAGTGGTTAAGAATCCGCCTGCCAATGCAGGGCCCTGGTCCAGGAAGATCCCACGTGCCGCAGAGCAACTAAGCCCGTTCATGGCGCTCTAGAGCCCGTGAGCCACAGCTACGGAGCCCGTGTGCCTAGATCCCGTGCTCCGAAACAAAGAGAAGCCACTGCAATGAGAAGCCCACGCACCGCAACGAAGAGTAGCCCCAACTCGCCGCAAGTAGAGAAAGTAAGCGCTCAGCAATGAAGACCCAATGCAGCCAAAAATAAAATAAAACAAATTTATAAAGTGAGTCTGTCATGAGGCCCCAGCTTCAATAGCTTACCAATCAATACTTGTTCCAGTTACCAAAAAAGTGTGGTTATCTCCAAAAGTTTTAAAATTTAGACTATTTGTATCACTTAAAATCTGTTTCTGAAATGAGAGTTTCCATCTTATTAATAGTATCACTTGGTTTTGAAATTTTCATAAAATGCAACCACATTGGGTTTTTGTGGGTTCGTTCAACAAATATTTGATGAGAGCCTCCCATAAGCTGAGTTCTGTGCTCAGAAGCCAAGTATGCAGTAATAAAGAGACATAAAATAGTGGGTAATATTTATTAGATCCGAGGTCTGTGCTACTATAGAAAGGTTAATAAAATTGCTACAATGTCCTGAGCCAGTAAATGACTAAGCAGTTTCTGTTTTTTGTTTTAAATTTAGGTTAAGGTACACTTTTAATTTTAGTGTGATATACATGCAGAAGACTTCAGAAATCCCTAAGGTCACAGAATTTTTCTAAAGTGTACACACTGGTGTAACCAGCAGTCAATATTAACCGAAGTACTCTTGCACCCTCCCAGTCACTAGCTACTCCCTAAAGAGTAACCACTCTCCTGCCTTCTAACATTATTGATTAATCTTGCCTGATTTGAACTTTATGTAAATGCAGTCTTCTAATATGTATTCTTCTGCATATGTCTTCTGTCGTCTTCCTCACGGCATTATAATTGTGAGATTAAGCCATGTTGCTTGTAACTGTAGATCATTCTCATCTCATTGAGCCATTCTTCTGGTGGTTAACATTTGGGTTTTTACCAGTTTTGGGTCGTCATCAATAGTGGTGTTATCTTTAGGAAATATAAGAATACATTTCTGTTTGTTATATACCTAGAAGTGGAATTGCTGAGGGGGCGGGATATGCATATGTGCAGCTTTGGTTGATACTAACACATAGTTTTCCAAAGTGGTTATCGTTTTTTTACGTTCTCATATGAGTAATGTACCAGTGTTCCAGTTGCTCTACATTCTTATCAACACTTGACATTTTCTATCTTTTCCATTTTAGACAATCTCCTGGGTCTGTAGTGCTTTTTTTAAGAAGACTTTCCTCTCTTTTTTATTGTGGTAAAATAACACATAATGTAAAATTTACCATCTTAACCATTTTTAAGTGTACAGTTCAGTAGTTTTATGTATATTTACATTGTTGTGAAACAGATCTCCAGAACATTTTCATGTTGCAAATCCGAAACCCTATACCCCTTAAACCAACTCCCTATTTTTCTATGACCCTAGCCCCTAACACCATTCAACTTTATGTTTCTATGACTTTGAATATGATTTGTAAGTAAAATCATAAAGTGTTTGTCTTTTTATGACGGGCTTATTTCACTTTGAATTATGTCCTCAAGGTTCATCCATTTGCCACATGACAGGATTTCCTTACTTTTTTTTTTTTTTTTTTTTTTTTTTTT
>NW_020175320.1:1784542-1823062 GCF_003031525.2 Neophocaena asiaeorientalis asiaeorientalis | reverse complement strand
CCCTGCATCGGCAGGCGGACTCTCAACCACTGCGCCACCAGGGAAGCCCTCCTTACTTTTTAAGTCTGAATAATATTCCTTTGTGTGATTCAATGAACATGGGTTTGCAAATATCTGTTTCAGACCTTACTTTCAATTCTTTTGGATAAGTATTCAGAAGTGGGATTGCTTGGTCATATGGTAGTTCTATTTTTAATTTTTTGAGGAACTTCATACTGTTTTCCATGGCAGTTACACCGTTTTATAACCCCACCCACATATGTAGTGCTTTTAAGTTTCTTTACTTTGCTAGATGACTCATAATGTTGAGCATGTTTTCGTATGCTCAACATCTGTTTGGATATTGTCTTGTGTTGAGCCTATTTAATTTTTTCAGCCAGTTTTCTACTTTGCTTTTATTACTCATTTGAGGAGGTTCTTTATATATTTTGGGTAAGAATAGTTTGTCGATTATATATATTGCAGCTATGTCTCCCACTGTATTGATTGCCTTTATATTCAATCTTTTGTTAGTTAATGCTTTTGATAAACAGAAGTTCTTAATTTTAATATATTCCAGCTTCTTAACTTTTTCCTTTAGGATTATTAAATTTGGTAATCTATTTTAGAATATTATACCTATTCCAGGTCTTGAAGGTGTTTTCTTCTAAAAACTTAATGATTATCTTTCATAGCTAGATCTAAAATATAACTTGTCACTCGTGTGAAGTAGGCATCAAGATTCTTTTTTTTTTTCCCATATGGATGTCTATCCAGTACCATTTATTGAAAGACTGCTTTTTTGCATTTCACTGCAGTGTCAACTTCGTCATACGTCAGGTGACCATATTTATATGGATCTGTTTTGTTCCACTGATTTCCTTATCTGTCACTGAACTAATACTAGAGTATCTTAATTACTATAACTTTACAGTAGATCTTGATACCTGGTAAATCACTTTCTCTGTCTTTGTTCCTTGTCACTTCTTGGTCCTTTGCATTTCCATATAAACTTTGCAACAAGTTTGTCAATTCCACCCCCAAACAAAACTAATTCTGGTAGAGTTTTATATATATATATATATATATATATATATGAATTTATTTATTTTTGGCTGTGTTGGGTCTTTGTTGCTGCGCGGGCTTTCTCTAGTTGCAGTGAGCGGGGGCTACTCATTGCTGTGGCTTCTCTTGTTGCGGAGCACGGGCTCTAGAGGCGTGGGCTCAGTAGCTGTGGTGCACCAGCTTAGTTGCTCTGCGGCATGTGGGATCTTCCCGGACCAGGGATCGATGCTGTATCCCCTGCATTGGCAGGTGGTTTCTTAAACCACTGTGCCACCAGGGAAGTCCCTCTGGTAGGGTTTTGATTGGAATTGTATCAAATCTGGAAACCAATTTCGGGGAAATTGACGTCATTATAATAATTACTCTTTCATGAAAATGGTATCTCTCTTCATTTGTTTAGGTCTTCTTTAATTTCTTTTAATAATATTTTTATAGTTTTCAAAGGTCTTATACAGGTTTAATACTTGTCTTACTCCTTTTAGACTGCTATGAGAAAATATCAGACTGGGTAGCTTATAAACAACAGAAATTTATATCTCACAGTTCTGGGGTTTGGAACTTGAAGATCAGGGTGCCAGCATGATTGGTGATCCCTCCTCTCTTTGTGTCTTCACATGGTAAAAGGGGCTGCCTAGCTCTGTGGGGTCTCTTTTATAAGAACACTAATCCCACTCATGAGAGCTTCCCCCTCATAACCTAATCACCTCCCAAAGGCCCCACCTATTAATACCATTGTTGGGATTTAGGATTTATTTTTTGAATTGGGGGTGGACATAAATATCCATATCATAGCAATACTTAAGCAGCTTATTAAACCTATATCTGAATTTAAAGACTCATTATGTTTAATTTTCCATTATTCACTGAAGGAAATACGCAAGATCTGACAAAGGCACAAATACAATGAATACAAAGCATTTTAGCATTTCCCACACAAAGACTGGATCACTATAACTTTGTTGGTGTGACAACATGAAGATTATCTGGTGTAATTTTGTTTGCTACAATATATCATTTTGCGTTTGAGCTTATTTGAAAGCAAATGTATTCTTATTTGGCTGTTAAAGGACATATAAATATAGAAAAAAATTTTAATATACGTAATTGTGTTTAGGGGGAAGGTCCTAAAGCCAACTCTACTCAAGGGATGCCTTGGTAGCAATGATTGTTAACCATCTGGAGTGACAGAAGAAAGTGATATTGGGTAACTAACATCTTAAGAAGTTTCATCTCAAGTTTTTGTAATATTATAGCAGCAAAAATAGAATATTAATTATGCTATTGGGTGCTCCATTCTCGTCACAGGGGTGGGCAGTGTCATCATTTACTGATTAATGTGATCAGTCTCACTGTAAATTTGTGATATATGGAGGGACTTTTAAACATAGTTGGATGGTTTTACATGATGTCAATATTTTAATGTAATTTAAAAAAATAAACACTAGGATAAACACTAGGACCACCAGGCAGTATTTTAAATACTTAGGAATCCTTTTTTAGCAACTCATGGTTATGATGCAGTGTAAGATAAAAGGATAAATATTCAAAATGAATTGTTGTAATTTGCATTCTCCATGTCAGGTAGACCACCTTAATCTTATGATAAGTTGGGTATGATAAATCCCTGTGATAGCATGGAAAGAAATCACAGGAATTGCAGGAGTATTGCTTTATGTATTAGTTATTCTATATGGCAAAACCATTTGCCCAAGGAAAACATCAATAACTTTCCTCAGATGCTAAATACAGCACTCAGAGTTTATTTTTAATGCTGGGAGTACTAGGTTATTTCTATCTAGCTAGATTTGTCCTGTTGTGGCAATTATGGAAGAGCAGATGAGTTAATTAGGCTCTTTTCCATGGGATCTTCTGTTGTCTGTTTTGCAATACTGTATCAACAGTGAGATAAAACACAGACTGTTTCCACAGATTTCTGCCTGTTGTTTGTTAGTCAAGTAACCTTGGATACCCTGTGATGAGTTGTATGGAGGCAGCTAGTCTAACACCTGAAGGTCCTATAGGCTTCAACCCTTTAAAAAATAGTAATTTTTTAAAAGCTAGAATGTAATGATGCAGAGCTTTAAAAACAATATCCACTGCATTCAACGTTAGGTTTCTTGTTTTCCATAAATGTATGCATTCTGCTTTGGCAGGTTTTAAGAAGAAGCAGCGATGAAGAGAAAGTTCTTTGTCTCGTTCGACAGCGTGCAGGCCACCACTGTCCAACAGCTGTGATGGTGGTGCTCATCATGGTATGGGACGGCATCCCTCTTCCAATGGCTGACAAATTGTACTCGCAGCTTACGGAAAGTCTAAAGTCATACAATGGTCATCCCACAGACCGAAGATGCACTCTCAATGAAAAGTAATCAAATCTGTTTTGTACTGTTTTGCCATTCAGTCTATTATATCATGTTAAATTAACTACCAACTACATATGTTATATGGGAGAACAGAATTTTAGGTATTGTGCAACTAAAGAGTGAACATTTCTTTAACGAGAGACTTGGTTTCATAGTGGGTTAAGACCATTTTAGGATATTCTCCTTTAGAATATTCTTTTCTTGCTTCTCTCTTTGGTACCTGATCCTTCTCACCCCTGGAGTCTGGAGGAGAGAGGTTTTTCTATAAAGGAACAGCTCCTCCATAAGGAATTGTACAATTTTGCATTTCCTATAGCACTGTAAGAGAATATCTGTTTTTCTACAGTTTTCCAATGTTGTCAAACTTGAGTTTTTGCCCATCTAATAGAGGATAAATGTCATCAGTTTACGTTGATTTGAATTTTTCATATTATGAATGAGTATTTTTTCATATGGTTAAGAGCATTTGCCATTTGTTTGTTTTTTATTTTTTAAATTTTGTTGACGTATAATTGATTTACAATGTTTTTAATTTCTGCTGTACAGCAAAGTGACTCAGTTATATATATATGTATATATATACATATTCTTTTCCATTTATGGTTTATCACAGGATATTGAATATAGTTCCCTGTGCTATGCAGAAGGACCTTGTTTATCTATCCTATATCATAACAGTTTGCGTCTGCGAATCCCAAACTCCCAGTTCTTCACTCCCCCACCCCTTGGCAGCCACAAGTCTGTTCTCTATATTTGTGAGTCTGTTTTTGTTTTGTAGGTTTATTCATTTGTGTCGTACTTTAGATTCCATATGTAAGTGATATCATATGGTATTTGTCTTTCTCTTTCTGTCTTACTTCACTTAGTATGATAATCTCTAGTTGTATCCATGTTGCTACAAATGGCATTATTTTGTCCTTTTTTTATGGTCAGCCATCTGTTAATTATTCTACCCCCTATTTCAAAAGGAGTGTTCATTTTTTCTCTCCCTTTGCGATTTAATTCTAAATGCTTTTGCCACTTTGATATTTGTCTTTTTACTTCTGCTATGTCACCTTTTGCACGTTTTCTTTTTAATGTAATTTATTGTATCTATCTTTCCCCTTATTGTGTCTGAATTCTGAGCGGTATTTAAGAACATTTTCTCTCACGTTAGTTATAGAATAATTCACCCATGTTTTCTTTTATTGTTGAAATTGGAAATTTTTAAAACATAAATCTCTGATGCATTTCAAATTTATGCTGGACAGAAGTGGGAAGAGGAGATCCATTTCTATTCTTTTTTCCATTTATCCCAATACTACTTACTAAAGAGTACTTCTTTTCCCCTTGATTTGAAATACTACCTTATACAAAAACTGTATATAATGGAGTCCTCTCTTTTATATGAATTCTGTATCACTGTCTGGTCTTTTCACGTACTAGTACCACATTTTTTAAGTTATAGAGGCATTATAATATATTTTAATATTTGGTAAGGCTAGCTCACTATTTTTGCTCTTTTTCAAGGCTTTCTTTGTTATTTTATGTTTGTGCTTCCAAATGAACTTTATAATCAATTTGTCTAGTTTTAAGATAAATCTAATGGTATTTTTAATGGGATTGCATTAAATTAACTTAGAATAAACTGACATTGTTATGATATTGAATCTTCCACTCCCATAATATGATTTTTCTTTCCATTTGTTAAAGTTTACTTTTATGTTCTTCAAGAGTGTTTTGTGTAGTTTTCCTCATAAAGTTCTTTCTTTTTTAAAAGAAATGTCATTATACAAATTATAAACAAAATATATATCATTCACTCTCTAACCTCCACACAAGATTATTTGTGTACCTTCCAGAACATTCCTTTATGTTTAAAATCATTTCATTATATTTTTGTTAATCTTCCTAATCCCAAGTATGTATACATCACTTATTTTTGAATTTTATTTTATTTGTTTTTTATATAGCAGTTGCTTATTACTTATCTATTTTATACATATTAGTTGTATACATCATTTTAATGTTTCTATTTTGTTATGTGGATTCACAATAATAAAATACCTCTTGTATAGAAACAGTTCTAAATGATATACATATAAACTTATTTTTCCCAAGAATTCATAAATAGTTTTATTCTATATCACTCAATGTAGATCCAGCCTATCACTTTAAAAAAATTTTATAATTACAGAAATGATGCAAGAATATTTCAGTGAACTCTTATATACCCCTTACCTAGATTCCACAAATGTTAACGGTTTGTTACGTACACTTATACACATGGTCACACATACACATAAGCTTACATGTTATTATCATTATTGCTTTTCTATACTTTCTTTCAGAATAATTTGTGAACTAGTTGCAAACTTTATGACTTTTCCCCCTAAATAATACTTCAGAGGGTGTTTTCTAAGAATGAGGACATTCTCTTACTTAACACCAGTACAATTATCAAAACCAGGAAGTTTCACTTAGATAAAATGCTATTCTCTAATTCAAATATCATCTATTCTCCAGTAATACTTCATACTAATTTTCCCCTACCCATGATTTATGGATGGAGTTGTTTTGTCTTTTGGGTCTCTTAATCCTTTTATCTGAGTCTTTTTTTGTGTTTCGTGGCATTTCCTTTTTGAAAAGGACAGGCTAATTTTGTAGACTGTTGCTCAATTTTGGATTGTAGGATTGTTTCTTCCTGATTTAATTCAATTCAGGAATTATTGGCAGGCCATAATATTAGGAGCTATTTTAAGTCTATTTGTCTCATCATTGGTGATGTTGACTGTTTAACAGAAACTTTTAGGTCTCACAGTTAAGAGTTAAACTACATTTTTCTACTTGTTTGGCAACTTCTTTGAAATTCTGCAATTTCAAATTTACCTTCTTTGATCCTATTTATATCCTATTTTTCTTCCTTTTCAAGTTATTGTAATCTTTTGCCCCTTTAAAAGTATATATTCCATCTTAGTGGAAGTTAGAATATTTGAACTATTCCTCCTTCCTTTTTTTCCTTCATAGTGTCTTAAATGATCCTTTTTACATTCAAATATATCAGGCATTTTCCTGACTTTCACAACTAAAAATACTTATAGTTTTTTTTTTTAAGATTTTATTTATTTTTGGCTGTGTCGGGTATTAGTTGCAGCATGTGGGATCTTCTTTGAGGTATGCGGGTTCTGTCGTTGTGCCACGCGGACTCTTCCTTGTGGTTCTCAGGCTTCTCTCTAGTTGTGGCGTGTGGGTCTTCTCTTCTGTAGTTGTGGCGCGCAGGTTCCAGAGCACATGGGCTCTATAGTTTGCGGCACGCCGGCTCCAGTTGAGGTGTGTGAGCTCAGTAGTTGTGGCACCCGGGCTTAGCTGCCCCGCAGCATGTGGGATCTTAGTTCCCTGACCAGGGATCAAACCCACATCCCCTGCATTGTAAGGTGGATTCTTTACCACTGGACCACCAGGGGAGTCCAAAAATACTTACAGTTTTGATCTCTAAATTTCTATATTCTTTTTACTCACTGTTTTTTAAAAACGTGTGTTTTTTAATTTAAGTAATTTTATTTTATTTATTTATTTTTGTCTGCACTGGGTCTTCGTTGCTGCGTGTGGGCTTTCTCTAGTTGTGGCGAGCAGGGGCTACTCTTTGTTGCAATGCACGGGCTTCTCATTGCAGTGGCTTCTCTTGTTGTGGAGCACAGGCTCTAGGCTCGCGGGCTTCAGTAGTTGTGACATGTGGGCTCAGTAGTTTTGGCTCACGGCCTCTAGAGTGCAGGCTCAGTAGTTGTGGCGCACGGGCTTAGTTGCTCCGCGGCATGTGGGATCTTCCCGGACCAGGGATTAAACCCGTGTCCCCTGCATTGGCAGGGGGATTCTTAACCACTGCGGCACCAGGGACGTCCCTGTTTGTATTTTTAAGTCATATAAGTACTAATTCCATACTATTAGAAGTTTCAAGCATTATGCAAATAGGAACCACAAGGGTGTACGTTCCTTCTTTGGTTTCACATCTTTGTGTGTATGTTCTTATCATTGTCATCCTTAGTATAGAGTCATTTTGGGGTTTCAGAAATGCCCGCAAGGTTATAAAATTACTCAGTCGCTGAACAAAACGAGCTTCCTCCTCAATTTTTTCTCATGACATTTATAAAGGCTTTCTTTAAAATTGACAAAGTGATTTCACATACAACACATATTATCCTTAATCAGTCCTCACAGGAGTATATCAATGTCATTTTACAAAGGAAGGATGAAGTCCAAAGAGATAATGAGATGCTTTAATTTTCACTTCTGACAGGAAACCAATCTTGGATTAAAATCCAGGCCCTTTATTTCCCTTCCTTGGACATCTCCAAGTCAAACAAGTTATGGATATATCAGATCTGTATAGTTTGTTGCCTTTTATTTGTATTTACAATCTTGAACAAACATTTCAATTGAAGATTTAGTTATATTCAAGTGCAGTTAGCCTTGTGTTGTTAACATAACACTACTTTAAATAAGTAATAAAATAGATGTGTTAAAATCATTTCATTATCCATCTATACTTCTATAGTTATATGAACCTGAAATGTTCTATTTGAGGTATTGTCCTACTTTATCAGTTCATTCCCTTGCAATTACCATCTTACAGTCGTACCTGTACATGTCAAGGAATTGATCCAGAGACTTGCGGAGCTTCCTTCTCTTTTGGCTGTTCTTGGAGTATGTATTTCAATGGCTGCAAATTTGGTAGAAGCCCAAGTCCTAGAAGATTTAGAATTGATCCAAGTTCTCCCTTACACGTAAGTGTCCTTTTTACTTATGAATTGCACAATGAATATATAAGTACATTCCTTTAAAAAATTTTTTAATCGTAAAAAAATTAAATATTAACAAGTAGTGACAAAATAGTAACTATATGTATATATATATATATATATGAAAATAGTTTAAAATTCTAAATAATGTAGGTAAAGTCTTTAACTATCAACCCAAATTCCAATTGTCCCTGGCTCCCTCCTTCTTCTCCCCTAACCCCAAAGAGAATCACTGTTAAAAAAAAATCTAGAATTTTATACCCAGCCAAAGTAGGAAGAATAAATAAAGCTATTTGCCAACATTTCAAAGACTCAGTAAGTTTACTACCCACAGCACTACTATGAAAGAATTACTAAAGGACGTAATCCAGAAAGAAGATATATGAAACCGGAACCAATCTGTCCGGAACACGAGGCCATGGTGAGCAAAGAAATTAGTCAACCTTACTGTTAAGTTTAAATAAGTTGAGTACTTACATTTTTTTAATTGAAATAACAATAAGTATAATTCAATATTCTTATCAAATCAGGGGTGGGTAGGTAGTGGGAGGGGGTGGGGCACCTATATAAACTAAGTGTGGTAATGTTTTATGCTTTGTTTGGAGTTGGGAGGATTTAGATACTGATTAACTCCAAGATCAGTGTTTTTCAAACTTTGTGCTGTGACCACGAGTAAAAAACATTTTATAGTACAAACAACTATACAGGCATATATATATTCAAGTAAATAAACAAAACAATACTTCACCTTATTATATGTAGCAAAAATAATATTTAGATATTAAAAAGTTAATATGTCCTATATAGTTATTGCTGAGGATCACTATGATTCAGTAAAATATTTTTTATGAAATTTTATTTCTCTTTTAAATGCTAGTTTTGACCTACTAAACTGATTTCATGGCCCACTAAAGAGTCATGACCCACAGCTTGGAAAACACTGCTCTAGATATTGTCAGAAAAACATATTTGAGAAGTGTATGTTTAAAAAATTTTTAGATGAATATGAATAGAATTTATAACATTTGAACTAGTGGTGGAAAAAAAATCCATTCATCAGTCAGCAAGGTTAGTTTAAAAAATCATTAAGGGCTTCCCTGATAGTGCAGTGGTTAAGAATCCGCCTGCCAATGCAGGAGACACGGGTTCAAGCCCTGGTTTGGGAAGATCCAACATGCCGCGGAGCAGCTAAGCCCGTGAGCCACAACTACTGAGCCTGTGCTCTAGAGCACACGAGCCACAACTACTGAGCCCACGCGCCACAACTACTGAAGCCTGCGTGCCTAGAGTGCGTGCTCCTCAACAAAAGAAGCAACCGCAGTGAGGAGCCTGCGCACCATACCGAAGAGTAGCCCCCGCTCACCGCAACTAGAGAAAGCCCTCGCGCAGCAAGGAAGACCCGACGCAGCCAATACATACATACATACATACATACATACATACATATAAATAAATTAAAAATTTATTTAAAAAATCATTAGGATACAGGATAAATAGGAATCGATAAAACAGCAGGAATTAATCTAATTGTATCTATAATACAAGGAATATAACATACAAGGAAAGCTCAGAATAAATAAATAATCCCTTTAAAGAGGCAATCAAAATTATTTGGTTTTTCTAGAGTTCCCATTTACTGTAATAAAAGAAGGAAATGACTCTAGACAGAGGACTATCCTTTGCAGATAAAGTACCTTAGAAGAAATCTGACAAGAAGTTTATCAGAACTTTAGGGAGAAAACTATAAAAATTGCTAAAAAGACATATAAAATACCTGATAATGAGAAGATACCACGTTCAAAGGTCAGAACACTTGATAATGAGATGTGAATTCTCCCTTAAAATTTTTTTTTCCAAATAAGTATCTGATAAAGCTGTTAGTATACAAATATATTTATATTGACATGACTGTTAACTTTTTATTCTATAACAAATAACTCTGTTATATAATGAATGTAAGGTCAGTTTTTGCTTATGGTTATTATTAATAATGAGTAATGTTTATGTAGTGTTTATAATACAGGAAGAAGCATTCCTCTTTCCAGGAACTGACAAAAGGCCAGTGAAGCACAGCAGGCAAGGGAAAGTGAGGTGCATAAAGCGACCTTGTAAACCGTGTCAAGAATTTTGGAAGATCATTGAAGACTTTTAAGGCGGAGAGTGATATAATTAAACTTTTCTTTTTAAAAAGGGATCTCTCTGGCTGCTCTGTGGATTGGAGTTGGCCAAAAGTTGGTATAGCAAGATGGGCTAGCTTTGAGAACAGTCCAGGGAAGGAATAGTAGTGACTTAGAATATGGCTGTGACAGAAGAAATGAAAAGCAGTGGTTGTTCTGGAAAGATTTTTTTTAATTAGGTACTATTCCTTGACATAGGATATGCTGAAACAGGACCAGGTTTATAGAAGGCAGATTATTAATTCAGTTTGGATGCATTGGCTTGGAGATTCCTGAGAGAAATCCAAGTGAGGTTGTCAGGTCATTAATAAGAACCTGAAGCTCAAGGGGTCATCTGTGGTCCAGGTGGTAATTGTAGGCATTGATGTGGAGAAGATGGTCCTAGAGATGAAGTACAGGGTCAGAAGGGCAGAGGGATGTAGGTGTGAGCCCCATTAGGTAAAGATCTGATAAGAAATCTCTATCCGACATATTCATTCTAATGAAACCATTAGAAAGTCAGGATTTTTACAATATGAATAAAGAACCTACATTCAAAAATGATACTAATAATCATCTATTTAAGTTTCATTTAATTAGCTTCTATTTGCCTACTTTATTTCATTTCCACATAATAAATGAGATATTCCATAAGATGACAAATTGCCCAGTCTGACTTGTGACACTGAATGATTCTTAATACTCTATTAGCAGTAAAACACAATTACCCCACCCAATATTTCAAGTGTTATAAAATATAATAAAGTCTTTTTAATAGGCATTTAAATAATAATTCCTAAGTTTTCCTCAAATTTATAATTAATGTGTGAGTATAGCTAGGAAGTGTTTTTAAAGTAGGGGTCTGACCTCCCTGACTATATTTATTAAGCTACATTGAGTAACAAATACATAATTAGACAGATGAATGGAACAGAGCAATCTAGATATAGACCCTATATATACATGAATATCCTTTTCAATGAAAGCACCAACATAAATGAGTAGGAAACCAAAAGGATTATCACTGATGCTTTGCAGTTGCCAAGACTGAGGCTTGTTAAAAAGCACTCAAGAATTAACTTCCTATGTCTATATTGGCTTTGGTTTTTATAATAGTCTGCTTCATACCAGAGGTGACCTGGTCCACATGAAGGCTTCCTTCCTGAGTTCTAGGCATCCACCAAATCTCAAATGAGGCGGAAGCCTTCAAACCTTCTTAAGTCCTTCATTCATCCTTGCTGTCAGTTCTCCATCACTTGTCTTCCTTAGATGTGACTGATCATTTATCAAGTCTCTGACTTGGTTTAGGATATAATCATCTCTGAAAAACTACCACAATGGTTTTCCAACTATTGTTGCCAAAGGCTGCTTTCTCTCCTTCGAACCTCATGCTGTCATCAGTGACATTTTTAATATTCTTGTCATGACGGTTTTCCTTTGAAAAAATCTTACATGTTTCTACTGTCATTAGAATCTAGAATCTTGAAATGGTGTTAAGGCTTCTCCACAGTTCTATCAGATCTTCCTCAATTTATAGCCATTCCTGTGTAGAAAAGAAAACACTGGTTTTAGACAGCCCATTGCCTACTTATTACGTTTGAAGCTCTTAACACAGGATCTGATAACACAGTATGTGCCTTATGTGTGTTGCTCTCCCATCTCTGTTGTAGAAACTTGTTTCACTGTCAGAATTCTTCCAAGTCTCCACTTGTTAGCAGGAAAATTGTCTTGATTTACTTCAAGTGCCCTGTACTATTGAATAAATATGAAATATGGTTCTTGTTTTTAACAACATGAGCAGTTTTGCAACTTACCTCTAACACCAGTTAGATTTCTCATTAGCTGATAACATAGACTTTTAATTTCAAAAGACTAAATTCAAGCATAACAGTGACTAATAGTTTAGATTTTATGAAAACAATCCATGTCATTTTCTATGGTAGCTCTTTTATCTGGGTAAGTATGAACCATGCATCAACCACACATCAGCAATGATGTATAATTCATTTTCATCCGTTATATAATAAACTTATCACTCATCTTATATGTTATTATGAAACAACTTTTATGGACTGTCTCTTCCTATAGGAAAAAAACCTTGAAGATAATTTACAGAGTTTGGCTACAGAATTAGCTCCAATTTATAAGCAGTATGCTCCAGTTGCTTACCAAAACCAGGTATGTTTTGGTTCCTTATACAGTACTCTTAAACATGGTTGAAATTTATATCTAAACAATGTCATTGTTAATAGGAAATTTTTTCAAATCTGAACTTAATGTAGATCTTTTATCAGACAGCTTAAAAAATTGTCTAGCGTTTTTTTAAAAGTGTATTATGGGGCTTCCCTGGTGGCGCAGCGGTTGAGAGTCCACCTGCCGATGCAGGGGACACAGGTTTGTGCCCCGGTCCGGGAAGATCCCACATGCCGTGGAGAGGCTGGACCCGTGAGCCATGGCCGCTGAACCTGCGCTTCCGGAGCCTGTGCTCCGCAACGGGAGAGGCCACAACAGTGAGAGGCCCGCGTACCGCAAAAAAAAAAAAGTCTATTATGGCAATTGAATTAAATCTCCAGAGTGACAAAGTTATGATTGTTTCTAGGAATAAAACTTATAAAAGCAGAAATGCATCATCAAGAAAGTAATTGGGAAGTGGTGGAGATGGGGAGATGTTGGTCAAGGGGTACAAACTCCCACCTATAAGATAAATACGACCTGAGGGGGGCTTCCCTGGTGGTGTAGTGGTTAAGAATCCGCCTGCCAATGCAGGGGACACGGGTTCGAGCCCAGGTCCGGGAAGATCCCACATGCTGCGGAGCAAATAAGCCTGTGCGCCACAACTACTGAGCCTATGCTCTAGAGCCTGCGAGCCACGACTACTGAAGCCCACGAGCCACAACTGTGGAAACCCGTGCACCTAGAGCCCATGCTCTGAAGCAAGAAAAGCTACTGCAATGAGAAGCCCGCGCACTGCAACGAAGAGTAGCCCCCGCTCACTGCAACTAGTGAAAGCCTGCGCACAGCAACAAAGACCCAACACAGCCAAAAATAAATAAATAAATAAATTTATTAAAAAAATATATATGACCTGGGGATCTGGGTGCCCAGCTTGGTGGCTATAATTAACAATACTATATTATACACTTAAATGTTTTAAAGACATCCTAAATGTTACTTCTACACACCAAATAATCGTAATTATGTGAACAGATTGCAATGTTCACTAACCTTATTGTGGTAATCATTTTGTAATCCATACATGTATCTAATCATCACATTGTATACCTTAATCTTACATATGTTGTATGTCAGGAATACCTCAATAAAACTGAGTTGGGGGAACATATTGTTTTAAAAAAGAAAAGGAAAAGACCACCACAGATTGGGAGAAAATAATTGCAAATCATATATCAGAGAATGGAGAAAATAAGTGTGTAAAATACCTAATTTTAAACATAGGGAATTCCCTGGCAGTCCAGTGGTTAGGACTCTGTGCTTTCACTGCCGAGGGCCTTGGTTCAATCCCTGGTTAGTGAGCTAAGATCCTGCAAGCAGAGTGGCGCAACCAAAAACAAAAACAGAAACATAACCAGAAGTCCATATTTTTTTTAATATTTAATAAAAATTAAAATATTTATTTGTATTATCATGAATAACAAGCTCTCTGTTAAATTCCAACCTTTCATTTAAAAAGTTATTAATTTACTTTCTATACTGGTTCATGAATATATATGTACATCTACTTTATATAGACATTGAAAACTAGATACATGATCAAAGCACTGTATTATTCTTTCTTCCTAATGAAATATTTCAGGCTACCGTTCTTGTTTATCTACCCCCAGCAGGTATTAATGCCCTCACCTTGCCTTCAGTGATTGCCACTTTAATCCATGTAGTCTCAAATTCTTTACCCTGAATATTACTAAACTAGAGAATCACTAAAATAATATACTGTAGTGTCAGATATCTCTGAAATTATAAAGTGTAATTAACTCATAAACTTTATCAGAAAGTGAGTTTTACTCTTTATTGAAGGTGATTCTTTCTATCTCTTAAAACCATGGGTCATACATTATTTTTCAGGTGGCGCTTGAACACGCTGCTCAAGAATGTCGGCTTGGCAAGAAAGAAGGTCGTCCTTTCTCTGGGGTCACCGCTTGCCTAGACTTCTGTGCCCATCCCCACAGGGACATTCACAACATGAATAATGGGAGCACGGTGGTATGTACCTGGGTGGCTTTTGATTCTAAAGGCTCCATCACTGTACATTCAAGCTGAGGTCTTTAAGGATGATTATTGTGACAAATCCTATTTTATGTCTGTTCCACATAGTATATATCGATAGTGCTCCCAAAAAGTTACAGAACCAGCCTGAAATACTTTGTTGAAAGTCTTGAATTATACATTTAATTGTGGTAGGTTTGTTGGGATGTAGAACTACATGATTATTCAAAGCAACCATTCTGTGCTATCAAACTGGTAGATAGGAAGTTAAGCAGCTTACTCTTTCTTGCCATCTGTACTTCAGGTTTTTTGTGAGGGAACCGTGCCAAATTTACTATCCTTTTTATTAATATTGGTTCTTAGTGCTCATATGTAGAAATATTTAGAAGAAATATTTGCACATATATGTGCATACTGTGTTTATAGCCATGAAAAGAATCACATGCCCATAGCAAGAAGTCAATCAAGATAATCTTAAATTAAGGAGAAGACCACAGGAAAAATCGTGCAATAGTCCTTTTATAAGGGAAATGAGTTTGCTTGTAGTAGTTCTCTTCTTACCTAGTAAAACAGATAATAGAGAGTGATTACCTCTATTTCTGCACTACACGATTTTGGCCTCTTAGAAGACATAGCTATGATTATTACATTCTGATTGGAAGTGTACCGTCTGATCCATCAAAAGGCAGCCTTCCTTCCTTATTTGCTCAGTGAGGTCTATCAGTAACAGATTAAGGAGCCAAAACAACTTTTTCCCTATCACACCTTTTCACTGATGTTGCCTATGGTCTCTGAGACCAATGTTATTTCCAAATGCTGAAATTTTATACATCCATCCAGATGAATCTTAGCCAAAGAGTGATTCAACATCATGCTTGGCTAGTACATTTTATGTGAGTTGCTCTTCATTAGAGAATATTAGTGATCAGGTTGGATTAGGTTCAGAGTGAAACTAAGTTTTAGTCCCTCTTCCCATGTTTGTTTGTTTAATTATTTATTTACTTTTGGCTGTGTTGGGTCTTTGTTGCTGCGCGAGGGCTTTCTCTACTTGAGTCAAGCGGGGGCCACTCTTCGTTGCGGTGTGCGGGCTTCTCATTGCGGTGCCTTCTCTTGTTGTGGATCACGGGCTCTAGGTGCACAGGCTTCAGTAGTTGTGGCACGTGGAATCAGTAGTTGTGGCACACGGGCTTAGTTGCTCCGCGGCATGTGGGACCTTCCCGGACCAGGGCTCGAACCCATGTCCCCTGCACTGGCAGGTGGATACTTAACCACTGTGCCACCAGGGAAGTCCACATTATTTAAGTATTAAGAAATAGTGTGATTTATAAGCTAAAGTAATATCTTTTTATTAGCTAATATTTAATATGAAGGTAGTGAACAATTCAGTGACTGTTCCTTAACTTAGACAATGAAATAAGATGGAATGTAACAAAGAAGGTGACTTAAAATATTATAAAATGCATAAACATGTATAATATGTACTTACAAAATCAACTCAACATTATACTGGTCTGCTTACAAACAGTTGATAAGTTATTCAAATTGAAAAGCATTGAGTGGCTTGATATATAAAATATTTTTCCAAAATGAATGAATATACCAGCAGTAACCAACTGAAAACAGTTCCCTTTCACAATGGCAACAATAAGAAGGTAGGAATATCTATTATGAATGTGCAGGATCTCTAGTTCCCATTTCATGTTTTCTTCCTATCAGGTCTGCACTTTAACACGAGAAGATAACCGCTCATTTGGTGTTATTCCTCAAGATGAGCAGCTGCATGTACTTCCTCTTTATAAACTTTCAGACACAGATGAGTTTGGCTCAAGGGACGGAATGGAAGCCAAGATCAAATCTGGGGCCATCATGGTCCTCGCACCCCACCGCAGAAAAAGAACACGATTTACTCAGCCAGTTCCTCGTTCTGGGAAGAAGAGAGCAGCAATGATGACAGAGGTTCTCGCACATAAGATAAGGGCTGTGGAAAAGAAATTTATTCCTCGAATCAAGCGGAAGAATAATTCAATGACAAACAACAGTAAGGCTTCATCGCTGCCACTTTTAGGTAAGGCTTATTGAGCCTGATAATTTTCTGCGCACAACTTTCACTGGCAGTTCAGTTTGCATCTTATTTTTCTTTATTGTTTTTGCCACTCTCTTAGGAGTGAGGCATTATGAAAAGAAAAACTTTAGATCAGATATCTACCAATCAAGTTAGCCAATTATTTTTATATAGTTTGTTTAGAGTTTAAACTAAAACAGTGAATATATTTCTATGTACTTGCCAAAATTAAAAGCCAACAAAAAGGTGACCCATCAGTATTTCTTGGTATTTTTTTCTCTATTTTTATTCTTTTTTTTAAAAAAAAGCAAAAACGAAACATGTTCTTATTGTTTGTTCCCCAGCTATTTTGAAGCAAAGCCCCTTCTCAGCATACATAAAATGACATCACTTCCTTGAAGTCTTACTTCATCAGCTTTTTTTTTTTCTTCTTCATCAGCTTTAGCATCAGTTTAAGTAGTCCATTCAACAAATATTACTGGGCACTACTTTGACCTGTTCGAGGTATCGGAAATGTAGCAGTGAATAAGAGGGAACATAGTGCTGTGAAAGAATTCCATTTGAATAGGGTTGTCAAAAAAGGATTCACTGAGAATGAGGCATTTGAGCAAAGTCCTAAAGGAAATGAGGATCAGCAATGTTTTTATTTGGAGAAATAGCATTCCAGGTAGAAGAAGTGGCAAGTGCAAAGTTCAGGAGATGGGAATTTACCTTGAATACTTGATGTAAGCAAAGAGGCCAGTATGGTTGGAGCACAGTGTGAAATGGGGAGAATTGTAGGATGTGAGATCAGAGAGGTAAGAGGGGCATCTGAGCCATTTATCTTGGGCTTTGTAGATTGCTGTCAAGACTTTGGCCTATATTTGAGTGAGAAATAGAGAAGGGCTATAATCTGACTCAAACCTAACATCCCAGTTACTGGATTGAAACTAGAGTCAAGTGGGGTAGAGAGTAGAATAGTAGGGTGATCATAAACAGGCTATCCTAACAACTCAAGAAAGAGATGATGGAGCTTGGACCATAGTGACTAGTGAGGAGGACAGGAGAAATGTCTGATTCTGGATGTTTTTAAGGTAGAGTCAATGGGACTTCTTTTCTTTTTTTTTTTAAATTACTGTATTTTATTTATTTATTTTTGGCTGCGTTGGGTCTTCGTTTCTACGCACAGACTTTCTCTAGTTGCAGGCAGTGGGGGCTACTCTTCGTTGTGGTGAGTGTGCTTCTCACTGTGATGGCTTCTCGTTGCGGAGCACAGGCTCTAGGCACGTGGGCTTTAGTAGTTGTGGCTTGCAGGCTCTACAGTGCAGGCTCAGTAGTTGTGGTACACGGGCTTCATTGCTCCGTAGCACGTGGGACCTTCCTGAACCGGGGATCAATGCCGTGTCCCCTGCATTGGCAGGTGGATTCTTAACCACTGTGCCACCAGGAAGTCCTGGGGATTTCTGATAGATTTAAGTCTGGAGTGTGGACCAAAAAAAGTGTCAAGATTTACCCTGATGTTATTGGCTGGAAGAAACTGGAAGGATGGTTAAACCACCAAAGAGGAACAGATTTGGCAAGATAAAGAGGGAAATCAGAGGCCCACTTTTGGACATGGTAAAAGTTTGAGACACCTGTAGACATTCAAGTCTAGACGTTAGGTAAGCAGTTGAATAAGAGTGTAATTCAGAGAACAGGTTCAGACTGGAGATAAAATTTAAGAGGTCAACTGGATAGAGATGGTATTTGAAGCCTTGAGTGTGAATGAAATCACAGAGAAGGAGGTGAAAAGGAAATTTGATCGAGGACAAATCCTGGGAATTTTCAATTTGTAGAGGTTTCAGAGATGTGGACGAACCAGCAAGAGAGACTTAGACTGGGAAGGTGTGGTGTGGTAGGCGTGAAACCACAGAGAGGAGTGATCAGCCCTGTCAAATGCTGCTCCTGTGGCAAGTGAGAGGAAAACTGAGATTTTATCTTTACATTTGAAGACGACTGCTAGAGCAGGGTGCAGAACAGTGGTGAGAATGAAGGAAGTAGGTTTATAGGGAAATGGGAGAGAAATGGAAGACATGCATGTTGGCTATAAAGGGGGTCAACTGAATGGAGTGAAGGTTATAGAGTTGAGGGTTTTTTCCTTAAATGGAAATTTTAAAAAAGGTACAAAGTGAGTGAATTACATAATGAATTCCACTTCCCTCATAGACTCCTAGTTTAAAAGTTTTTCAATACATAGCCATTCTGCGTCATCTATACCATTACCTAGGCCACATGGGTATGAAAATATAAAGATATGATTTGTGCAGTTTTTTGTTGTTGTTTTTTTTTTTGGTAACAAATTGTAGAAGTCATATCTTACCCACTGAATCATCTTCTATGTGTCACTAAAAGAGAAGGAATCTTTATACCCACAATACCTAAGAAAAGCAAACAAAAATCAAATAACGCCTTAATACCAATCAGTGTTCAAATTGCTCCACTTGTCTCCTAATTGATTTTTTGTCTTTTACATTTGGTTTGTTTAAATCAGTATCCAAACGAGGTCACACATTATATTTAGTTGATATGTCTCCTATACATTTTTTTTTATTTAAAGCTTGCTTTTCTTCTTTTCCCTCATTTTTTCATTTTTCATTATAGCAGAAACCATTGTCCATAGAGGCAAATTCAACTTCAGTTTAAAAAAAAAAAATTACTATGGCCAGAACAGTATCTGTGATTTATATACTCCTATTTCTTCACATCAGGAAGTACATAGTGTTTGGTGTGTCTTTTTGTGATGTTAAGACTAGGTCAGGGGACTTCCTCAGAGGTCCAGTGGTTAAGACTCAGCGCTTCCACTGCAAGTGGTGCGGGTTCGATCCCTGGTAGGGGAACTAAGATCCCACATGCCGCATAAAGAAAAAAGACTAGGTCAGGTGTTGTTAACCTAATTGACTGATTATAATGTTCCCTAACAGCTTTCTACCTAATGGTTTTAGAAACACTTATGGTCATATTACATATTCTTTATTTCATTAGGAGTTTGTCATTCTTTTTCCACTTTTTAAATCTTCTTTTAAAAAGAAATTGTCCTTGTAATAACTTGTTAATTCTGAGGTATGGGTGATTAAAGAAATCAGAATGAATGCTTAGCTATTTGCCTTTATTCACCAGTGTTAACAAAACAAGTTAGTTCCCAAGCGTCTTCCAGTGTGATCAATTGTTTTTCTTTTTTTTTTAATTTAGTATCATTTTGAACTTATGTCTTTTTTAACATAGTTTATATTTCAATGTATATTAAGAAGGGTTTTTTTTTTCCCACTATATTTGTAAATGCTTTAAAATCTTCAAATTCATATGCTTTCATTCAAATTCCTGTCTTGGATCAGTAGAAACACTTCAAGGTGGCTTCTGATTCTTTTGTCATGACCCTGATTTTCTTTGGTAACTTCCTTAGTTTCTGTTCTGACAAGATGTTCCAGGTTCCTCTTATGTAATCCTGCCCCATATCTAAAATCAGCCATTCCTCCAAGGAGCCTAAAAAATAAAAAAACACGATTAATTTAAACTGACATTCAAACTAAGAATTACAGTGTATTCTTTAACTTCTTTGATTTTTATATTTTAGGAGAAGTTGTTCGTTTAAGATGAGACAACTGACCGTGCAGACATTTATATAACACTGAGAAAGATTCAATAGAGATAGTGAAGAGGCAAGGCAAGGGACAATTATCATTCCTTTTTGCTTGTAGTTCCACTTTACATATATTTAATTTAGGTTTATTTTAAGATTCACATATCTGGTTCCATGCTGCTTGTAAACAGTAGTCATAACATTTTCATCTTTGTGTCATTTCCTAATAGCATCTTTACATGCTATTCCTTTATATATATATATAGAGAGAGAGAGAGAGAGAGAGAGAGATACCTTATTAGTAGCCAAATGCACAATATTTGGCCTAAAACTTCTTGTCCTTTTGTAATATTACCCATGAAAGCTTTTTTACAGGTTTTTCCAATTAAATAAAAGACTCATCATATTTTAAATCTTTCCTTCCTGTGAGTTGTACTTTGTTGACAACTTAACCTCTAAAATAGTAGATGCAGCCACAGATAGTAGCACAGATTTCTTGATATACCACTCCTTGGGTCCTGTATATAAGTTCTCTTTAGACATGAGAATTATTGTGTCTCCAGGTTATATCATCTGAGGGAAAATTGCAGATCTTCTGAATTAGATAAATGTTTACTATTATATTAATTATTTTAAAACAAGACAACTTTGCTATTTCTTGGTCCTTAAAATCTACTACTTTTGCCTTGCAAACATTTTATTAGAACATCAAAACAGGGAGAATGTCCTCAAGAAAAATGTTTTCATTTGATGTTAGGTTTGTGTGGATATGTCAGAGCAGATGGCCCACCTTTTGTCCAATGTCATAATAATGATCTACCTACTTGGTGAGAAAGAAACAGAGCTTAAATGCACTTGTTCTGAGGGGTAGGAATAGCTTATTTATGTGACTTTTCTTTGCCTAATAATTAACTTTGCCGGTTATGATGCTTTCATTACTCAGAAATCTTTATAAACTGTTACTTTCTTAACATTTTCAAAAATGAGATCATGCAATACCTAAAATGTATCTAAACAGCTCTTTGGGGAGTGAAATATTGCTCTTGGTCACCATGTTATCACTGGCGCTGTATTCTGATGTATGGTTTTAATATTTGCTTCATAGCCAATTGGTTCATTTCCAATATCTTACCATTTTAGACAATGGATATCCTTCTGGCTAAATTTGTGAACTTATTTATGATTATTTCCAAAGTAAATAATTTTTTAAGAAAAAAATGTTGGGTGAAAAAGCGTACGTAAACTACCTACAATTTTTAACGTGTGCATATGTCAGGCTTAAAGTAAATAGAACAAAACTGGCCAAATTGCCACCATCAGTGTTCTGTTCTATTATTCTCTGTACATCTCTTTAAAAATACTGTTTAAAGACAACAGCTACCAAAAGTAGTTTGTATTTATCTTCACATTTGGTGTCCTTTTCTCTGTTTAGGGAATAAAACAGAGACTGTGCAACCTGAAATAAAAAGTGAAACTGAACCCCACCTTATCTTCAAAGGTTCGGACAACACTAAAACCTACTCACCGACCCCATCCATTCCTCACCCAGTGAAAGAGGCACACTTAGCTCCAGGCTTCTCCTGGTCCCCTAAGACTGCTCCGGTCCCAACAGTTCCTTTTAAGAATGATGCATCAGTTTCGTACGGGTTTTCAGAAAGAGGTAGCAATCCCCACTGCACAATGCCTTCTGCAAGACACAGTGGTGCTAACGTAGCTGCTGAGGAGTGTGCTGAAATTGCACAGCCTGGTGAAATGGTTCCTCTTTCCACCTTGTCTACTCCCATGACAGATTCCCCGGCTTATTCTGAGCCTCCCACTGGTCCATCTGAGCAGCTAACTTCTGATCAGCCAAACCAGCAGCCCCCGTTCATCCCTTCTCCTCATGAACTTGCTTCTTCTCTGGCGGAAGAAGACGAGCAGCATTCTGAAGCAGATGAGCCTCCGTCAGATGACCCCCTATCAGACGACCCCCTGTCACCTGCTGAGGAGAAACTGCCCCACATTGTTGAGTATTGGTCAGACAGTGAGCACATCTTCCTGGATGCCAATGTTGGTGGGGTGGCCATAGCGCCCGCCCACGGCTCTGTTCTGATCGAGTGCGCCAGGCGAGAGCTTCACGCCACGACTCCTGTCGAGCACCCCAACCGGAATCACCCTACACGCCTCTCTCTTGTTTTCTACCAGCACAAAAACCTGAATAAGCCCCAACACGGCTTCGAACTAAACAAGATTAAGTTCGAGGCGAAAGAAGCAAAGAATAAGAAAACTAAAGCCTCCGAGCAGAAAGACCAGGCAGCTAACGAGGGTCCTGAACTGTCCCCTGAAGTTAATGAATTTAACCAGATTCCTTCCCACAAAGCGTTAACATTAACCCATGACAATGTTGTCACCGTGTCCCCTTATGCTCTCACACATGTTGCGGGGCCCTATAACCATTGGGTCTGAAGGTTTTTCTCCCCTTCTTAATGCCTTTGCGAGTGCAGTGTATTTTTTCAAGGTGCTCTTAAAAGAAAGTCATGTTGTCGTTTACTATATCTTCATCTCACCCATTTGAAGGCTGAGGTAAAAAAAAAAAAATTGGGGGGTGGGTATTTCTTAACTGTGACTATATTTTGACAATTGGTAGAAGGTGCACATTTTAAGCAAAAATAAAAGTTTTATAGTTTTAAATACATAAAGAGATGTTTTGGTTAGGTGTTAACCTTGGTAGAATCACTCAGTTTGGTGCTTTAAATTGTTTACTATGAAACGAGTCATTTTTAGAGGATTTTAACAGGTTCATGTGCTATGATGTAAAATTAAGACACAGTGTTAACTCTACACAGCTTCTGGTGCTTAACCACATCGACACAAAAATAAGCTGAATTATTTTTTCATGGTGCCATTGTTCTAACATCTTCCAATCATTGCTAGAAACTCGGCATATTCCTTTGAAATAAACCAATGAAATGTTTTCTCTCTTAAAATCTCTCTCCTGTATAAAATAATTCATTATTGTTGGTGATGGTTGGAGGCTGTTCATAAATTGTAAATATATATTTTAAAAGCACTTTCTATTTTTAAAAGTAACTTGAAATAGTATAGTATAAGAATCCTATTGTCTGTTGTTTGTGCATATTTGCATACAAGAGAAATCATTTATTCTTGCTGTGTAGAGTTCCATCTTGTTACCTGCAGTATGTATTTTAATCATGTATATGGTTTGTATTTAAATGAGTCCTTTCTCATTCAAAGATTAGCTACTTATATAAAATAGTTAGGTCATGCAAAAATGGTTAATTCTCTCTAAAATTGGAATTAGGAAGCATATTACCAATATTGATTAACTTTTCTTTGGAACTAAATAAGAATGGTCTCTTCTGATGTATTGAACAACAATGGCCCTAATTTACTTTCACCCCAATGAAAGTAAATCACCGTGTCCCCTTATATAATATAAGAAAGCCGTGTCCCCAGCTTTCTCAATATAATTCATGGAAGGTGTTTCCAAAAGGAGATGAGGCATAACAGGATTCTGAAGAGTCAAATGCTTCTAAAGTTTCAAGGTGATAAAATACAAAAATTAAGTAGCAAGAACCTTATCCACCCCATATTGCCTTATTCATTCTGAAAGTCATTCTGGTCCAGAATAAGAATAAATGTCCTGTAGAAATATTTTAAAAATAAATTCCCTATCATCATCATCACACACACCCCCACACTGTAAACAAACAGTAGGAATGGTATTATAAGCATGGTTTGTCCATTAAGAGCTAATCCAAAGTAGTTCATCTAAGTATATTGTTCTGGGGAAATGTTAACTCATGTTCTTCTAGGTAATGGGAAAATAGGCATTCCATTTACTTTAGTTCCTCCCCCCCATTATTTTTTCCCATTACTTTATTAACTCATTTTATAGCAAAACAAAAGTGATTGCCCAAACAAAGAACAAGAAGAAATTTCAATGAAATACTTGATTCTGTTAAAATGCAGAGGTGCTATAACATTCAAAGTGTCAGATTCCTTGGGAGTATGGAAAACCTACTGGTGCTTCTCCCTTGGAAATGCCATAGGAAGCCCACAACCGCTAACACTCACAATTCTGGTGCAAAAGCAAAAGTTCCAACAAGCTCTCTAAAGGAAAACTCATTGTAACTTATATTAAAATAATATATGGTGCAAAGTATCAGTTTCAAGCTTTTGACTAATTTTGACTAAAGGAATATGAAGGGATTGTAAATAACAAAATGTCCATTGATAGACGATCATCTTGTTGAGTAGATTTCTGCTTCTTGAATATGTAAAATAGAGTAATTCATTGACTTGTTTTAGTATTTTGTGTGCCTTAGATTTGTTTTAAAACATGTATATTTTTGTGAGCCTAAGGTTACTTATACATATAAGTATATAAATAAGTGATTGTTTATTGTTTCAGCTGCTTCAATAAGATATTACTAGTATTAGACTATCAGGAATACACCCTTGTGATATTTTGTTTTAGAATTTAGGCCTTAGCTCCCACTAGAAATTATTTCCTCACCAGATTTAATGGATAAAGTTATAAGATCCTTTATCCATCCACCCATCTATCTGTTCTTCCATTCAATTTTTATTGACTGTCCCCCAAATTTAAGTATTAGCTTTTGTTTTTCTTTGTCACCACCCATGACATAGTAAACTTGAATTAAAATCCTAAAAGATAATCTAACACATTTTTCAAAAATAGCAAATTTCCTTCAAAACAATCCATTGTGATACATCTGCAGCAATTCAAATCAGTTTGTCACCAACTTTAAATAAATTCCTTAACAATCTAAACTTGAAGCACCAATGTTGACTTAGGGGACTATTTGGATTTGTGAAGTTAGTTGCAATTTACCAAAACAAGTACATGAAAATACCCTATATCAACTAAAATATTTCCATTCTCTTATTGTAAGTAACACCATGAATGGCCTGCCTCAACTGATAGCCCCTTGGTGGGACCCACATATGATTCCTTCCTTGTTGAACTCTATTTCCTAAATTTCACAGTGTACCATCCCGTTGTTTGCCCTGTGACTTTTTTTTTTTTTCAAAGCTCATGCTTATTCAGTGTCCTGCAGCATTGTGATTGTATGCTGGCTATACTGTTTTTAGAATGCTCTTTCTCATGAAGCAAGGAAATAAATTTGTTTGAAATGACATTTTCACTCAGAAAACTGGTCATCTAACATTATTTCTACACTTATGTTTTACTGTACTATCACCTTTTGTTTTACCCCTTTTATAGCACTCGTTGGGTTTTTAAACTTCTGCCTTTGTTCATGGTATAATTGAATTCATTGATACTTGACTCCCACGTTAGCCCAGTCTGTTCATAGTAGTTACAGAGTTACCAACTATAATGAGAGAATAATTCCTACCTGTTGTAGAATCCTGCAAAGTGTCATGCTGCCCTTCAAAATCCTGCTTCTAATGGATCTCAGGCCATCGATGAAAAGTTTTTCTTGTGCTTGTCAGCCTCACCTACATCTTTCCAATTCATCCACAAAGTACCAATACATCATGTCATAAACCTGATTGAAATATATTATTGGAAAGTGAGGCTAGCTGAAAATGTTTAACTATAGGTAAATTTTTGCAACATGTTAGCAAAATGTTTGCATCTTAAATAACCTTCCACATCTTTATTATGCAATCTGCATGTGGATGAAACAATTTCATTTGTTAAATATAGAATTTCAACTAGATGAGATTCATAAGCAATTAGACATAACCCCACTGCATAGTTAATTGAATGCATACCCCTGTGTAAATGAGATACTGACTTAATTCATATGAAGTAACCTACTTTCTAATGTTACTACTTCAGTGGACTCCTACTGATTATCATTTATTTCACAATAGCATGTATGAAAATCACCCCAATCTATTTAAATTAGTCTTCTTAAAACAAATTATATCTTTTATCTGGAACAAACTTTTGACATTGCATGACAACTTCCACTGAATATGGGCACAGCATTTCCTTTGAATGTGCCAAGTAAATCAGTAGCTGTATGTGACCTTTAATATATAGCTACCATCTGTTTCACAACTTCTTGATGCATGGAAATCTTTCTTGTCTAGATTTAGTACAACTGGGAATTTTGATCTTTTGTAGAAATTTTTGATGAGAATTGTGAAATAAGGTAATATAGAGGCCTCTCACAGCCCTGGAAGACACCTTAGAAGACATACAATTCAATCACTGGAGCTCAGACAGCAGATGTGAGTGTCAATGTGCAATTATGTTTGTAATTAAAATTTGAACAGTCAAGTGAAGGCCACTTTGTGGTTAAGAGGACTGTAGGAAAACAGGCTTGATCTGCTCACCCACAGGGGATTTTATCGCTGCGAAGTAACCTTATTTTTGGTACAAGTCAAAAATAAAATGGCTTTGAGTTATTTTCTGAGTGGTTCAGGGAAAGAAATTAAGTGAAATTGGATCAAGATTTCCCTGCCTGCAGAGTTCTGTGGGCCTTGTGTGGGAAATCTAGATGACTTTTACCTATGAAGCTGTCCTGTTAATTCATCTCACAAAATGTGGCAATAGTCCTATTTGCTATTTCAATAAACAAATATCAAGTACTGATAGAGTACAGGTTTTTATTTCCCCTCGAACAAGTGTTTGGCATATATAAGGAGTTAGAAAAGACTGAATGGTTGGAATAATTGGGGGAAGTATATTTCTATTGTACATACTCCCTAGCTATAGTTGTACAGTCTATTCACACTCTTGCCTAGTTGGCCTCACAACTAAGTCCCAGCATAGTTTATTTTGATGGGACTATCTATGAGTATTAGAATAGTTTTGTTGTGTACAGCTCCTAAACTTGCCCATAAATGTATGGAACTTGTATAACTTCAATGTCAGTGGTTGTGGCACACTTATCCAAGTGATAGAATCAGTGCTCTGATTTCTGAAGAAGTCTGGATTTATCTAAACCAAATTGTGCTCCATGTTGAGCTTTCTTCTAACAGGTTTAGAAAATGATGCCAGGAGCAGTCCCTCAGAACTATCTGAGAGATTGCCTCCTGGGCTTGAACTCCTCAGGAAGTCCTCTGAATAAAACACAATTCTCAACTTAAAAAAAGATGCCATCCACGGCTCTGGAATACAGTTTGGAAAGAATCAGTATGTCCTTTATCAGAAGTGGAATTTGTTATTTCCTTAAAATGTTTTGAGAACATAGGAATCTTTGCTTTTCTCTAGTGTATAAAATAAGAGTGTAAGTTCCTCTGTTAATTTTGGAGATGGTGGAGCTCGCTTTTATGCAGGACATCACTTTTTTTGTCCACAGTGAACTCTACAAACTTTAATTCTCTGCGTTCCAGGACCTGAATGACTTTGTTTCAATGCCAGTTTCTTCTGGGCACCCAATCGAATACCATTGTTCGCTTCAAAGGGCATGTGTTTTGTTCCTTCAAGTAATCCCAATGTATTTCTAATTTTGCCACTCCTCATTTTCCCTTCTTCTGTAAGGGCACCAAAATGTGTTTCTCTTTGGCTAGTATGCAATGTTTAATATTTCTAGCTTTAAAAGTCTAACACTAATCTTTTCTTTGTTGGTTGTACTCCTTTCCCATCCCTACTGTGATGTCCATGACCCTGCCTGGGTCATAAATTTTCTTCTAGTTCGTTCAGCCATAGATGTCCCTTAAATTAAAGCAAAACTTAGTCTAAGGTAGAAATGTTATACATTAGTCGATTTAACCCATTTATGTGTGGGTGCAACTTTGGAAACCCTGGGTTAACAGTATAAACCTAGTTTTCCTAAAAAGAAAAAAGAAAAAAATTTCCTAGCAGCTGTTATGAAAGGCATTCTCTCTTGTCTCATTTATCAGGAAAAAAATCTAGCAACTGTCAGAAACATTTTCATTTTTGGAGAAACTATATTGCAAAGTAAATTGGTTTCTTCTCCATTTGGCTAGGCATAAACTTATCATCTTTGACTAGAAACTCTGCTTGTTATTATTTTTCTTTACTCATTTTACTGAAGCTACAATGTCACTAAGTGTACTTTCATTCTTTTTACAGTTTTTAATCCTCTTTAATTTTCTTTAAATTAAAACTCTATTGCTTCCACCCTCTCTGTTCTGTCTCCATCCCCCATGTCCCCTACCCAAACACACAGGGTTCATTTTAAGGATAGCAGTGATCTAGCTCAGGTTGTCTTTTAAAATTGTTTCACCAATCCTTTTTGGAATAATACCAAAAAGAATTAAAAACTTTTATTCAGTCCTTTCAGTTAGAGGCAAATTCAGTTTTTAGGAACCCCAGGTTAGCATCAAGTGTTCCCCTTACCTATCCCAGCAATGTTTGACCCTCAACTTTATTAGTGTTTGAGTGTTTTACAAAAAGTTGTGTAAGAAGTTATATATTCTAGCACTCTGTTTGGCTCTGCTATTTCCGTGTAACGCATCATACTAATTATCAATTGTCTGACTGGTGACTTTGAATTATCGGGCGTGACCTATAGCAGTGGTCCCCAACCTTTTTGTCACCAGAGGCCGGCTTCATGGAAGATAATTTTTCCACGGGGGGTGGGGTGGGAGGGGCTGGCTCAGGCGGTAATGCGAGCGACGGGTGTGATGGGGGAGCCACAGATGAAGCTTTGATCGCTTGCCCGCTACTCACCTCCTGCTGTGCGGCCCTGGGGTTGGGGACCCCTGATGTATAGAACAGAAAGTTGTTTTTTTTGTTTTTGGGGGTGTTTTTTTTTTTTTTGCGTGTTTTCCTCCTTATCTCCCAGCTCAATTTTGTGGATGGTTTCTATTTTCTAATGTAAATTTACCCCTTTGGAATTTGGTTGTTGGTAATAATAGGAACTGTTTTTTGAACTGGGCGAGACAGTTTAAAAAGTGGACAGAAAGGAATCCGAACAGTTCTTATAGAAATCAGTCATCAGAAGCTCTTTTGAGTGCACTAGGGGGAAGTTAAGGGACAGAAACGAGGGAGAATTTTGTTGCTTTAAGCAGCCCGCAGGTTCATGTACCAGCTCAAAAGCAAGTTGTAATGTTTCTACCCCCCACTCCATACCAGTTTCTTCTGAAAAATAGCAGCTCAAAATGAGGAACCCTTTTGAAAGCAAATATGGAAGTAAGAAGAATTATAATCCTTGTACTTTATAATATTTTAGGCTATCAAACTGCTTTCCTATGTGCTGCTTTTTTCTCCCCAACACTGACGGTTGGACAGAGAACAATGTTCCCATCTTACAGGTGAGGAAGCTGCAGATTGGCAAGAATAGCAAATGGCTTGATTCAAATCACACAGCAAGTCAACCCATGTGAAACTAAAACAGGTAATATCTGCAGGCTGCTGAACACATTTCTGTGCCATAAACTATGACTTAGTGTTGAGTGGAAATTTTGTCAGACCTAATCTAAGAATAATACAAAGTCTACTTATTGTAGAGAAAATATGCTTCTGAGGTATTTTTGTCTCCACTATTTATTTTAGCCAGCTATTTTCTTATTCATACGTTGGAAGGTCTACCCAAATTCCTAGGACTTCTGCATTAGGGCTTAGATTAATGACGTTTTATTTTTTCCCCTGTAAAAAAATTTTTTTTCTTTGTTGTTTAAAGAATGTCCCTGTACTACTGAAACAAAGGGAAACCTCCTAAATAATATTTTTAAAGACCAAGGTCAGCAATTCATAATCGAAGTTTACTGTTTTTGTAAATTGAAATGCGATTTTCTTGAAGGGAATGTGCTGGGTAAACTGATTATTTTAGTTCCCAGGCACTCATGGTAAAAATGTAAACTTTTTGGCATCTCTAAGAGATAGCTCTGCCTCCCACTTATTTGAAATTGTTTTGTTTTTTGTTCCACTTTTCCAGCCACATCAAATCTCTGGGTCAAAGATTAAACATACCTTGGCCCAGAGAGTTAAGAAAAATAATGAGATGTATCAGTAAAGTTTTTAGTAAGCTCTTTATAAATATAAAGAGGTAGGAAAGTTGGCCTATTTCATCAGTAGATTATGAGTTACTAACAAAAAACATAGGCCAGACTGCCCTAAATAGTCAAATAACATTTTTGGTGATTCAGTTCAGTAACTGCCTAGCCTCACTAATGCCTCTTTGTGACATTATAAAATAAATAGCTGATGACATAGGAGTTTACAAAAAGAGCTCTTAAAAAAACACAAAGATATATGGCCTTTAAAAAAAAAAAACTTTTATGAGATAACATTGTGATAGGTGCTTTGAGAGAAATATTTTTCCAGAATGGTTTTGTGGTAAAAATAAAGGGCAGCTTTTGCATTGTTACGTATGGGTGGATGGTCCTCTTTGGGTTACTAAGAAATCACGAAGTGTTCCCTAAAGAGAAGGTCGAAAAACTACTCAGCAGAAAGAAAAGCATTGATTTCTGGTTTCTTCATTTTCTCTTATGATACGTGGTGACCTACCAAATAGATTCACATGCATATCAATATCCCGTTTTGAAGGAGAAGACATATTCATCATTAGTGGGAGTAAAATATTCAGATTCTTCACCACGGTGAAGTAGAGTACTTCCTGTCTCTAGCTGACTTTTTCTCTCTTTGGGGTGTATTTACTATTTATTTTGTACCTTTGGTTTTTCCCTTTGGAGGATTTTACCTATTGCCGTCCTACTGTATTAAATATCCCATACATTGAAATAGGTTAGTAAGGAAAAGATTTTCAAACCCCACATATATCCGTTTTTGGTTCTTAACATAAGGGGGAAACAGTTTAAAGAGAAAGCACTTCAACATGTAGAAGGGAAAGAGATAATCTTAATTATGATGATTTCTATTCAGGATCAATATGTAGTGCTCTGCATACAAGGGAACACTTACTAGCAGTACTTGAAGACTTGTGAGTTGGAATTGCATGTTACTTGAAAGACCTAATTAAGCTAAATTTTGGTGCACAGCAGTTGTACATGATTTCATGTTTATGTAGCAAAATGCTTTGAAATGTACTAGTTTTGAAACATACATGTAAGATAGTTGTGAAAAGTGTCTATTATATTTTCCTGTGTGTCTCATTTATTTAGAGCATAAAGTTTTTTTTGATTGTTCTAACTGAATAAGGCTAAATGAATACTGTAATTGAAATTATATTTTAAATTTTGTCATGAGTTTTTAAAAAAACTATTGCAAATTGTATCATTCCTGATTACACAGAAATTTGTGGGTCGTTTTAAATAAATTTTATACTTCTATTTTGCACCTGGTGGTCTAATTTTTCTTTCCTCTTCAAAATCATATTTTTAAAATTTAATATCCAATAAAATTCACACATTTTTAACTACAAAGGACTATAAGATTTAATATTTGGAGATGACCAAATGTATGGATTGGGTTCAACACAAAATCAAGATGGCTACACTTATGGAATCCTTATTATGAGGCAGAAGCCTTGCATTTTATGTAAACTATTTATCCCCACAGTGATGCTATTAAGTAAGGGCTCTTATCAGCCCCACTTTACAGATCAATTCAGGAGCTTAAAGTGGTTAAGCTCACACTCCTAGTTTTTAGCAAAGCTGTTAATCAACTCGGCTCTAGATTGACTCATGCCCTCCCTTGGATGTATCATTATTTTAATAAAACTTAATCCTGAACACAGTATGCTAACAGTATTTTAAAGTTGACATCCTAAAGTATTTATTGAAACCTGAAATGAAAAAATATACTGACAATAGGTGTCTAGTGATATTCCGGCAAATATCACAGAAAAATAAGTTACTTTAAATTCATCTAGTTTGAAACCTACTTCTCTGTAGCATCCTGGTAGTCCTCTTCTTCCTTCTACTGATGGGAACAACTCCATTCCCCTCCACCTCCCCTTCCCCACCTTCTCCCCAGGTTCAGCTGGGCAGCTAGAGACTACATTTTCCACATTCTTCCTGACTGGTTGAAAGCGTGACATGTGAGATGCTGAACATACAAACAGACCTGGGCAACACCCTAGGGGATGAAAGAATAAACAGCTCAACTAATATCCTTTATCTGTATCTTATTTCCCCCACCAGGGACTAGGGACCAGGGATTGAACCCAGGCAGTGAAAGCCCTAAGTCCTAACCACTGGACTGCCGGGAAATTCCTGCCTTTATCTTTTAGATGCTCTTTAGACAACAGCTTGAGTAATATTTTATATTTTGTTTTTAAAAAAATATTTATTGGGGCTTCCCTGGTGGCACAGTGGTTAAGAATCTGCCTGCCAGTGCAAGGGACACGGGTTCGAGCCTTGGCCTGGGAAGATCCCACATGCCGCGGAGCAACTAAGCCTGTGCACCACAACTATTGAGCCTGCGCTCTAGAGCCCGCAGGCCACAACTACTGAGCCAGTGTGCCACAACTACTGAAGCCTGTGCACCTGGAGCCCGAGCTCCCAAACAGGAGAAGCCACGACAATGAGAAAGAAGCCTGCGCACCGCAATGAAGAGTAGCCTCTGCTCACTGCAACTAGAGAAAGCCCACACACAGCAGCAAAGACGCAACACAGCCAAAAACAAAAAGTAAATAAATAAATAAATAAAATATATTTATTGAGACTTCCCTGGTGGTGCAGTGGTTAAGACTCTGCACTCCCAATGCAGGAGGCCCAGATTCCACCCCTGGTCAGGGAACTATATCCCACATGCATGCTGCAACTAAGGAGCCTGCGTGCCACAATTAAGGAGCCCACCTGCTGCAACTAAGACCCAGACGCAACCAAATAAATATTTTAAAATTTTATTTATTTGTCTGCTCAGGGTCTTAGTTGCGACATGCACGATCTGTGTTGCCATGTGTGGGATCTTTAGTTTCAGTATGTGAACTCTTAGTTGCAGCATGTGGGATCTAGTTCCCTGGCCAGGGACCAAACCTGGGCCAAGTCCATGAGTGACGTTTTAAAACAGTAATCTTTTAAAAACAGATCTTGGGGGGAATTCCCCAGCGGTCCAGTGGTTACAACTCTACGCTTCCACTGGCAGGGCCAGTTCGATCCCTCATCTGGGAACTAAGATTCCACAGACTGTGGTGTGGCCAGGAAAAAAAAATAGATGTGAGAAATTGAACTCTGAAATACGTAATACATGTTGAAAGAAATTTTAAAAGACCTAAATAAATGGAAAGATACTCCATATTCATAGAATGGATACTTTATGTTGTTAACCCTGGGAATGTAAACTGGTGTAGTCACTGTGAAAACAGGTTCGCAGTTCCTCAAAAAGTTCAGTATAGAATTTACCAAGTAACCCAGAATTCCACTCCTAGGTATAAACCTAAGAGAATTGAAAACAGGAGTTCAAACAAATACTTGTATGTGAATGTTCATAGCAGCATTATTCATAATAGCCCCAAAGTGGAGACAATCCAAAAGATCAACTGACAAATGGATAAACAAAATGTGGTATTATCCATTAAAGGTAATTATTTTAGCTATAAAATCGAATGAAGTACTGATGCCTGCTACAACATGAATCTTGGACACAATATAGTAAATTACGAAAGCTAGCCACGAAAGGCCGTATGTTGTATGATTCTATTAATATGAAATGTCTAGGCCAGGTAAATCCATACAGAGAAAGCCGATTAGTGGCTGCCTGGGGCTGGAGGGAGCAGGGATTAAGCAGTGACTGTTTAATGGGTAGGGGTTTGTCTCAAGGGAGGAGGCGATGGTGGTTGCTTTTCGTATTTAGATACTAAAAGCCCCTGAATTGTACAACAGAAAGTACTTAGAGCAGTGAATTATACGTTAAAAGAATTTCATCTCAATTTTTAAGAAAAGTTAGCAGATGCCATCGGATATATCCATTCTCCCAAATACTTGTACAAAAAAAAGCGAAAAAACACAAAATGGCGGAAGCCTTATCGGATCACGTGACTGCCGATTCCTTTCCTTCCCACACTCAGGGAAGCCTTTTCCTTTGAGCTTGCGCAGAGACACAGGCTCATTATTATGCGAGGCCAAGGTAACCCTTCTTAGGCGCGCTCTAGTTCTAGCTGCGTAGTATGAGCGCCTTGAAGTCTCGCTGGTAAGCGCGCACGTAGAACGCAGGCCCGTAAGCGCCGTTCCTCAGAGATGGGGAGGAGGGGAGAGGCGCGGAGGAAAAGGGGGAAGTTGGCGCATGCGCGTAAGGCTGACGGGTTTGAAATGGCTTCGATGTTAGCCGGGACCGGGTTCAGGTGAAGGTCTGGTCCTCGCGGTTGGAGCGGCCGGCGGCTGAGCCGGGGTTCTTAACGTCCAGTCGGATCCGCGGAAGGGCTGGGAGCGACCGATTTGGTAGCACGGCGTCCGTAGGCCGGCGACGGTGGGCCTCTCGTGGGACTGGGACGGGAGGGACACGGTCCCTTTTGTGCGGGTCGGAGCAGGCCCCGCGCGGCCGGCCCCTCCCCCACCGCCTCGCTTTTTTCCGGCGGCCCCTCGGGTGTCCCCGGCGACCATCAGCCTCATCCTCGGCCTGGCGGCCTCGAAGGGACTACTGGCCGCCGTCCCTAGCTCTCGAGCCGCTGAGGCTTTAGCCTCCTGGGCTGCGGTCCGGGACGTCGGGGCCGCTCACGGCGGCACAGCTTTTGGGGGATGGAGGCCTTCTCCGCCCCGCCGGGGGCTTAAGGGGATCAGGGCTCTCGGTATCCCCCTCTTGGCGTTCGCCTTGGCTCGTGGGACGGAGGATTCCGCCTCCCCTGGTCTGCGGCCCGCGAGGAGCTAGGGCTGAAGGAAGATGGATGTTAGAGCTCTGGCCTCTCCGAGGAGTGGGGGGAAAGGGAGTGCGCGGGCTAAGATCTTCGCCTCTTCTGGCTTGATTTTGGGTGGAGGAGTCTTCGCGATGGTTCTTTAAGGGGCAGCCATTATTTCAACTGTCTTTCCCCTCGAGGGAGGGGAGAGAAAAGGAGTCCCCCCAGTTCCTTCCCTGCTCTAGAAAGTAAGGAGATGTTCGTTATTTAAATGATATTCTTGAATCCCCTTATTCGGTGTCTCGTCCCAGCTTCCGTTATTGGTTTCTCCACTTTCAGCCCCCAGCTCATTGCCAAAAGAAACACGCAGGCTATATTTCTTTTGAACGTAAGGCTGTGTACTTTTTATTGTTAAGAATTGGATAGAAAACAACAGATGGTATTCTCTTTAAATGTGACAGTTTGTAGTCGCAGAAGGAAGTGCCTTTCTTGTAAGTCTACCCCAAATGTCATATATTGAAATTGGGTACTTTTGGTTAACTACTTGATGTGAAATGTTTTTCCTGCATATCGGACGTTCATATGCCCCTTGTTATTTATACTTGGCCTACAAAGATGTCCTTGACAAATTGAACATTTCTTTAAAATAATACTTTTGTGATATTTGTAGTTTGGTTGAACTTTAACCTGTGGATCCTTTCTTAATAGATCGCTGCTATAGAAGACAAACAAGTGAAGGTTTTCTCCCTCCCCCTTTTATCATGGCTCAGTTTGGAGGACAGAAGAATCCGCCATGGGCTACTCAGTTTACAGCCACTGCGGTATCTCAGCCAGGTCAGTCGTCTTCTGAACACATGTACTGTAGATGTATGTCGGGTTGGAGATAAAACTATGTGAATTAGGCTATGCATAATATTGTAAAAAAGTTTGCAAATGCTGTATGTTTTAAGCTTATCTGTGAAGCTTCTTTTAAAAATTCATGGACCAACTAGCAAAAATCTGTTTTACACAGCAGTTTGGACAGTTATATATAGTTTTTCAAACATTAAATTGATTAATTGGTTTAATTATGTTAGAGGTTCCTCATTTGTCATGTTAAGGTGTCAGTATTCATAAGTTATACTTAAAAATAAATGTATTAATCCATACTTTATAAAAACTATACATGACTGGTTTTCAGTTATTTGAATTTAAAGTAGAAACACCAGCTCTAAAGAATTTATCAAGCAAAGGAAAATTATAAATAGATGTAAAAGGAGCAAATGAATATTTACGTTTTCAAAATAAAGTCAACAAAAAGTCATTTTCAAAATAAAGTAACAAAATATGTCGTTGAAAGTGTTTGTTTCAATATTTCTTCCCATTGCTCTTAGGAAGACTTTTTTTTTTTTTATACTGTTTCTTGACTTATGGTTTGAAAATTAAAGCAAGTTTCCTAAGGAGTTTACAGAATGAAATTTTGGGTTTCTTTGAGTACCCAGAAAAGTTTCACCTTATTCTGTTAATTTGAATATATTTTTATTTATGACATACCTGGTACTAGTTCTTTGCTGCATTTTACTTAAAATTTTGTTATTTGAGGTCAGTTGCAGAGACAATGTGATCGTCTAACTTCGGTGTTCTAAATATGATGGACAAGATTATCTTGTTATGTAGGTGACCTTTCTCTTTTTCTATTAATTAATTAATTAATTAATTTTGGGCTGCGGTGGGTCTTCGTTGCTGCGCACAGGCTTACTCTAGTTGCGGCGAGCAGGGGCTACTCTGTTGTGGTGTGCGGGCTTCTCATTGCGGTGGCTTCTCTTGTTGCGGGGCACAGGCTCTAGGCGCGCGGGCTTCAGTAGTTGGAGCTCGCGGGCTCTGGAGTGCAGGCTCAGTAGATGTGGCGCACGGGCTTATTTGCTCCGCAGCATGTGGGATCTTCCTAGACCAGGGCTCAATCCAGTGTCCCCTGCATCGGCAGGTGGATTCTTAACCACTGTGACACGAGGGAAGTCCTGGTGACCTTTCTCTTTAAGGAAATGGATACATTAGGGTTGTTATTTTAATTACTCTTGATTTGAGGGGTTAAATGATCAACAGTTATTTCTGCAGACAACTGAAAATAATATGAAATAATAGTTAAAGATTATGTTTATTCAGATCCAAATATTTCTCCTCTGTGTTAAATAGTGGGGAACCTGATTATGACTTAGTTTTTTAAATAAATTTATTTATTTATTAATTTATTTATTTTTTGGCTGCGTTGGGTCTTCTTTGCTGTGCGTGGACTTTCTCTGGTTGCGTCGAGCGGGGGCTACTCTTCCTTGCGGTGTGTGGGCTTCTCATTGCGGTGGCTTCTCTTGTTGCGGAGCACGGGCTCTAGGCGCACAGGCTTCAGTAGTTGCAGCACGTGGCTCGGTAGTTGTGGCTCGTGGGCTCTAGAGCGCACGGTCAGTAGTTGTGGCACACGGGCTTAGTTGCTCCACAGCATATGGGATCTTCCCAGGCCAGGGCTCGAACCCATGTCTCCTGCATTGGCAGGAGGACTCTTAACCACTGCACCACCAGGGAAGTCCCAGTGACTTAGTTTTGTTGAAACAGGAATTATTAGCAGCTACTTTGTGTCCAGAAACAAGTGCTGTGTACTGGTATTTTGGTAAACTAAGCATGTTTACCTGTTTTTTTCTGAATATAATTTGTTTTAATTTCGTACCAGTATTGTTCCAGTAGAATAGCTGTTATGATGGAATTCTATTGTCTGTAGCTCTTAACATTTGTATTATAATTACTTAAATGTATACTGTACTGTTTGTTTTCATTTTAAAACTTCTATTTTTTTTTAAATAAGTTTATTTATTTATTTTTGGCTGAGTTGGGTCCTTGTTGCTGCGCATGGGCTTTCTCTAGTTGCAGCAAGCGGGGGTTCTTCTTCGTTGTGGTGTGTGGGCTTCTCGTTGCCATGGCTTCTCTTGTTGCGGACCACGGGCTCTAGGCAGACGGGCTTAGTTGTTCCGCAGCATGTGGGATCTTCCCGGACCAGGGCTCGAACCTGTGTCCCCTGCGTTGGCAGGCGGATTCTTAACTGCTGCACCACCAGGGAAACCCAACAGTTTCTATTTGTGCTGTAGGAAATTATTTATGGATTTTCTGGGACTGTCATTAATCACAGTTTTTCAAAATCTGATATATATTGTTTTTTTTTAATAAAATCTGATATTTTATTGATACATTATGACTTCAGTAACTAGGCAAGTGTTTTGTTAGCATCTGTGCTTAGTTTTCTGACAAAAATCCTGGAGTAGTTTCTAAGTGGAATTCTAGTGACAATGTTTTTATTAAAATATTTAATTTTTAGGTGCTATATTTTGAGCTGTTTCCTGAAAGCCTGATATAATATTTTCTAGCCTTCATTTTCAAGTCTTTGTGACTAATCATTATCTTATTAGAGTTGATTCTCAGAGCCAAGCTAATTCCTATCAAAGTTGAATTTTTTTCAACCCTAAGGCAATTAGAATTTTGTTTACACCTTAAAAACCTTATAATTTTATTTACACCTCATTTCAATGGAGAACATTTTAGCCTAAGTATATAATGCCTTAAGTTTTCTCCTGGCAGCTTCAACTACAATTTGAGAAAAAATTTCAGCAAAGAGCATTAAAAGGACTTAATCTGGG
>NW_020175320.1:1713267-1784481 GCF_003031525.2 Neophocaena asiaeorientalis asiaeorientalis | reverse complement strand
ATATATATGCATGCCAGATATATTAGTATCAGAGGTCAATGTCATAAATCAAATAATCACGCAACAGAAAAAGGTTAACTGAATAATTCAGTTCAAATGAAATATTTTGATCTTTGTGGCTATGTATCTGACTCATTTTCTCCTGAAAGCAATATAAAAAATTACTGTTTCCTTTTTGTATATAACTTAAGGTGGTTTTGTTCAGTTAATGGCTTTGCTATTCCATTTTCTAGCAAGGTTATCTTGCATTTGTACTAACTCTGAAAATTCTCAGCTAACAGTGATTTGAAAATTTCAGTGCATTCACACAGGTGACGTATTTAAAATAAGATTAAAAACTTCAGTAAAAGCATGCACACTAGCACTTTATTGCTGAAATCTGTCGTAAAGTCCAAGATCAGTATTTGAATTGTTTCTGATTAATTTTGATGCTGAGTCTGTTCAATTAAGGAGTTAGTAATTTCTACATGTCTGTCATTTAATTTTCTTTTCCTTTATTTCCCGTATTCAAACATATATCAAACCTTGACTTTTTCCCCCCTTGAAAATGCCTCAAATATATTCCTCTATTTTACATTTAGGCCCTTTGCACTTTACATGTAGATAACTGCATCAGCTTTCTCTTGCTTGCAGATCTTATGCCAAAGTCTCTCACCTAACTTTCAGGCCCTTCCATACGTTTCCCAAAGCTTTATATCCTAATCTGTGATGCTTACCGTAAATCATTCACTTAAGTCAGGATGCTCTTTTCCCCATGTATCACTTAGTCATACTCTATATTTATTATTCTCTATTAAGTTCTCACTGCTTTTATTTTCTTTCCTCTTTTACTGGATATGTTGCTTATTTTTTCTCCCCCAGCTCCAGTCAGATATGATATTCCTAAAGCATAATTTCTATCTAAATTACTGAACTTTCCGAAGCTGAATGGGCCCTGAACTAGATTCTGTCTCAGTTCTTTTTTCTAACAGATGAAGAATTTGAGGCCCAGAAAAGTGAAGAAATTTGTTTATCAACAGAAGGTCACAGAAGAGTCCAATGTTAGGACCTCAAAATAGTGATTATTGTTTCTTCCATTACTCTGTTCTTTTATTCATCCTCAAAGATATCTTCAAGGACTTTTAGAATACAGTTCAAACTCCTTGAGATGGTATTCAGGATCTTCTGTATTTCCAGCCTCATTTCTCATATCTCCTACACTGAAATGCTTCTTTTAAAATATTTACCCTCTTTTCTATCTCCTAGCTGAAGTGCTGTATTACATATTCAATGACAGTCATAATTGGGACCAGAGCTTTAAGGTTTGAAAGCTTAACAATCTTCTGTCGTGTAAAGGGACATTGAGAGAGAGAGCTGGCAAATCACTGACTGAATCTTTAAATATCCCTTAGATTAATTATAGTGACTTAGGAGTATCTTCAGTATATTTGACTCAAAATATTTGCATGTGTATATGTACATAATTGCAACAGTATTAAAATGTTTGGGTGGATTTAGCCAATTCAGACCTATTTTCTCACCCATTTCTTTGACCATTTGTAAGATGACTACATTCTGGCTATAGACAAAAAAATGAACTAGTTCCGGAGTTAAGATCATAGTGCTATGTGGTACTTTAACACAGGTGACTGAGGTTAATACAATTGTTTTAAATGTGACTTCATTTAAAATTGTTTTATATGAATTTTATTTTATTTTATTAGTTTATTTATTTTGGCTGTGCCATGCGACTTAAGAGATCTTAGTTCCCTGACCAGGGATCAAACTCGGACCCATGGCAATGAAAGCACCCAGTACTAACCTGGACTGCCAGGGAATTCCCTATACAAATTTTTTTTTTTAATTAAAAAGTTTTATTTATTTTTGGCTGTGCCATGCAGCATGTGGGATCTTAGTTCCCTGACCAGGGATGGAACCTGCACCCCCTGCATTGGAAGCATGGAGTCTTGACCCCTGGACTGCCAGGGAAGTCTCCCCTGTACAAATTTTAAAGGTCACACTTCATTTAAAATTATTACAAAATATTGGTTATATTTCCTGTGCTGTACTATATGTCCTTGTTAGCTTATCTTACACTCAGTAGTTTGTACCTCCCGCTCCCCCACCCCAATCTTACCCATCCCTGCCTTCTCCCCACTGGTAACCACTAGTTTGTTCTCTGTATCTGTGAACCTGCTTTTTTGTTACAATCACTGGTTTGTTGTATTCTTTAGATTTCACATATAAGTGATATCGTATAGTATTTGTCTTTCTTCTGTCTGACTTACTTCACTTAGCATAATGCCTTCCAAGTCCATCCATATTGCTGCATATGGCAAGATTTCATTCTTTTTTATGGCTGAGTAGTATTCTATTGTATATGTATACCCCATATCTTCTTTATCCATTCATTTGTTGATGAACACTAAAGATGCTTCCATAAAATATGACTTCATTTTTTCTACCTCTTTAATCTGGCCCACTGGTTGTCTTTTAAAACCCCTATCTCTTGAGTCAGAAGTTCAAATTGTTAAACTGCAGGATTCATGATCCTTTTCAAACAAATAATAGCTGATGTACTATGTATACTTATATTCGTTATCTCTTGATAGAGCTGGATATTTCCAACTCATTTGGTAGAAAAAGAAGATTGCAGGAATTCCCTGGCTGTCCAGTGGTTAGGATGCGGCGCTTTGCCCACTTTCATTGCCGGGGCCCAGGTTTGATCCCTGGTAAGGGAACTAAGATCCTGCAAGCCAGCATGGCCAAAAAGATTGCTATTGGTGTGGGCTTAACTCTTGTTAAACACTACTAGTGCTATGTAACAAGAAACTGTCTCCAAAACATTGTTCTAAGAGTAAAAAAAAAAAATGCACAGAAATCTGTTAAGGTTAAGCCTCATTGTTAATACATATTTTCTCCCTTATCCTCTGAGCTCGCCTTATTTGTGCTCTCATCCAATGAGAGCTGCATCAACATACCAAACTACACACCAGTGAGTGCCCGTCTCTCTATCCTTAGTTGAGTGTGCAACTCATGTTTATGCATTTGTGGCTTCTCTTGCACTATGTGTTTTATGATCTGGGAAATAATTTTGGTCTCTTATAGCTGAAAATGTATTGGAAGTAACCTTGAAAGTTGGAATATTAACTTTGGGTGATACAAAACTCGTTGAAAGAAATGGAGTTGAAAACTAGGTAGATGTCTGAGGCATTCAAGGATGGAAGAAATCATGACATTACAAATAGTGTCTTTAACTTCCTGGGAGGGTTGACCAACATACTTGAGTAGTAGCTAGAAGAGACTATGGCTAGGATCGCTAGTCATCACTTCCATGGGACTTCAAGAGAGTGGAAGAGCTGTTGTCTGCCAGGCTATTAATCTTTATAGAGACTCCCATATAACACTGACTTATTTAAGGCTTTGCCTCTTCTTTATAGAACAGTTCTCTCCACTAAGTAGAATTTTCTGTGATGATGAATATATTCTGTGTCTTCATTATCTAATATGGTAGCCACTAGCCACATGTAGCTCTTGAGCCCTTGAAATGTGGTTAATGTGACTTGAGGGACTGAATTTCTAATTTTATTTACTTTTCACTAATTTAAATTGAAATAACCATATATGACTGGTGGCTAGTGTATTGAACAATGTGGTTAGTATAGAAGATTACAACATTTAGAATATGTTATATTTAAAATACTATTTTGTGCCTTAATTTTTTTTAATATGCCCATGACTTATTTATTTTACAACTGGAAGTTTGTACCTTTGACTCCCTTAATTTCTTATTCTTAATGCCTTAATTTCTAATTCTTAAAAAGTAATGAGTATTTCCAGTTATTTGGGTACATTATGGGCTTAGAACAGTACCTCAAAAGCAATAGCAATGCCTTGACCAGTGAGTTGTCTGATTGTAAGAAAGTTATCTGTGTATGAGGGCATCAAAAGTTTTGAATTTCTATGAAATCTAATCTTTAAAGATCACTTTTTAGGAAGGATGTTGAGTTGAAGATGACACTTAGGAGACTTGTTCACTTGATTTAAAACTTGGGTTTATACGTGTTTTAGTAAATCCACAAGTTATAAAGAGAATCCCCCATGTCTTTATGTTGTTTTTCTTTCCATACAGTGTAAGATTGCTTTTGAACATATATTGATATATGGAAATTTCAAAGGATAAAGCATTGCTTGACCAGTGCCTTAAAAATTTTTGCAAAAGATGAAAAAAATGAAGTTTCTCGGATTAGCTTGAGGGTTTTTTGTTTTTTTATTATTTTATTTGTTTTTATTTTTTATTTATTTATGTAAATTTATTTATTTATTTTTGGCTGCATTGGGTCTTCGTCGCTGTGTGCGGGCTTTCTCTGGTTGCGGCGAGCAGGGGTTACTTCGTTGCGGTGCTTGGGCTTCTCATTGCGGTGCCTTCTCTTCTTGCGGAGCACAGGCTCTAGGCGTGTGGGCTCAGTAGTTGTGGCGCATGGGCTTAGTTGCTCTGTGGCATGTGGGATCTTCCCAGACCGGGGCTCGAACCATGTCCCCTGCATTGGCAGGCGATTCTTAACCATTGTGCCACCAGGGAAGTCCCAGAGATTTTTTGTTTTTTTAGCCTAAGTTTGCTTCTAAGTAGTTTTTTTTTTTGATTGAAGTATAGCTGATTTACAGTGTTGTGTTAGTTTCAAGTGTACAGCAAAGTGATTCAGTTATGCATATGTGTGTGTATATATATATATATATATATATATGAGGTTTTGAATTTTATTATTTCAGAAGGATCACCCATCTTAGTAAAGATGGATAATACATCTTAGGTATAAGGGTAATAAGGATTTTTAAATTTGTGAGTTTGATAAGATCAAGGGACAACAGATGGGACAGGTTTCTCTTATGTGTTTTAATGGTGTGTTCACTGGTATTCAGTATGTCATAACTACTAGTATGTCATAAAATGAAAGCTTCAGTCATATGAAACTGATTTTACATTTTAGAAAATAATATATTTTACATTTGTCCTTAAAGCTTTAAGGAAACTTACCCCTTAGATTTACTTATTAACCTCTGGTAGCCTTTGGTCATTTAGGGCTCATTTCATAGGTTTGTCTGTGGAAGTATTGTTACATAGTTATAAGTATATCTGTTTCAGATGGGCCATGAGGCCTTCAGCAATCATATTGAATCAGGTACAGATAAATGAACAGACTGTTCCAATCTGGGTAATTGGAAAAAAATCTCCAACTGATAAGTGTTAGGCCACTTATGGAGAGAGAAAGATTAAGTCAGAGATTCATACCTTTGTACTTTGTAAGTATAGAATTATCTTACAGAATATTGATTATAGAAATTCACAAGAAGAGTGGAGAATGCTATGAACAGGTATTCAAGGATACCTTCTTAGATAGCCACAAAAAAGAGGAGCATTAATAAATTTTAATGAAATGTACTTTATTGAGGTTAAAATCGCAAAGGTAAATGATTTTAAAGAGAGCTACATTATACAGACATATAAAAGCCACAACCACACGCACAGTGATTTCACAAAATTTGAATTAACTAGCTAGTAGTGCGCAGCAACTACTACAATGTCAATTTCCTTCCCATAAAGTTCTCCTACCAATCAGTCTGCTTTGTAGTTTCTAATTCATCACATTGACTGTCAGCAGTGGAAAAGAGATTGTGGATATCAGCTATCATCCCACTTACTAAATGCTGTGTAGGAAAAAAAGAGCTCTTTCTGAGATATTAGCCCTGAGCCCTTCTGTGGCAGCTATCAGTACTTTCCAGTGTTCTGGAAATTGGTACCAGCACATCTGAGGTCAGAGCTCAGGTGGGTGAAGGAGATGCATGCGGGTATGGTACTTGAATCACAAGATGTTACTTTTGTCAAGTGCAGAACATCCCAATCTAAGAATTTTAAATACTAATAATTTTTCCTAGGTTCTTTCCCTGTCTTGTGTTTACAAGAGAATTTTGCTTCTGTTGTCCTAAAACAGTGGTTCTTAACCTTTTTTGGGTCCGTTATCCTTTTGAAAATCTGATGAAAGCTTTGGACTTTCTTGTCTGTAATTTTACACACAGTTTCAGAAGGTTAACAGGAACTACTGGTTAGAACCTGTGCCCTAGTTTCATTACCTTTATCTCCATTCTCACTGCAGTTAACTTCATTTTGAATTTACGTTGGTGTTAAGTCATTCCTCATTTCTTTCTATTTAAATTAACTTTGTTAATCTTGGTTTCTCCTTTCTGCCCATCTGTGGCGTCTGACTTACCTTAAAAACAAGAGAGATCTAGAAAAATGATGCAGATGAACTTATTTGCAAAGCAGAAATAGAGACACAGAGGTAGAGAACAGACATATCGGGGCAGGGGGATTGGGATGAATTGGGATATTGGGATTGACATATATGTACTACTATGTATAAAATAGGTAACTAATGAGCACCTACTGTAGCTCAGGGAACTCTACTCAGTGCTCTGTGGTGACCTAAATGGGAAGGAAATCCAAAAAAGAGGGGATATATGTATACGTATAGCTGATTCACTTTGCTGTGCAACAGAAACTAACACAACATTGTAAAGCAGCTGTACTACAATAAAAATGTAAGAAACAAAAACAGGGCTTCCCTGGTGGCTCAGTGGTTGAGAGTCCGCCTGCCGATGCAGGGGACATGGGTTCGTGCCCGGGTCCGGGAAGATCCCACGTGCTGCAGAACGGCTGGGCCCGTGAGCCATGGCCGCTGAACCTGCGCGTCTGGAGCCTGTGCTCTGCAACAGGAGAGGCCACAGCAGTGAGAGGCCTGTGTACCGCAAAAAAAAAAAAAGGGAATAAGAGATTAATGTTGTGAGGGTCTAGAATTGTGTATTCAGTAGGTTTTTTTCCCCACCTTAGATTCTTTTTTTTTTTTCTCAACCTTTTTTAATTTTTAAAAACCAGTGTTTTAGCAGGGGATAATTTGTAATTTATCTTAATTCCAAACATGATTTCTGGGATTTGTTTGTTTGTTTTTGCCTAAGTTTGTTGTTGGTTTGTTTTACTTTTGAGTAGAATTAACCTGGACTCTTAAACAACTGATCGATGATGAACCTCACACTTCTAAAGATTTTCTGGTAGATTCTAGACTATGTGCTTTGGTTAATTCATTAATGATTTCTGTTCTTTTCCTGTAAGGCACAATCTTGTTCTTTCTGTAGGGTTATTAACTTAGTAGCTATAGAGCAGAATTTTTTTTAGTTATTCTCAGATATAAGCAAGATGCTTTGGAAAATGGAGTGTTACATGAGCAAATATTGCTTTTATGGCGACCTCTTTGAGATTCACAATGCTTAGTGGCATATTAAAGGTTCTGAGGAGTCCTGCAGTAAAAATATGTGCTTGTTAATTCACTGTTTTCTAAACTTTTTAAACCTTGAACCCCTTTTTCCCAAACTTTAATGTCCCAGGAAACTAGTCATTACTCTAGGAGATACAGTTTGGGGAAGTGCAGTGCTAGACTGCTGTTTAGTGCTTTGTGTTTTTAAACTGTTCCTATTGTCTGTTTCCTAGTTTTACAGTTCTTTAATAGAGTAGAAGTACATGAAAATTCTCTCCAGTAGGATGTTTTAAGGGTGGATCACTTCCAGCAACGCTGTCCTTAATGTATGATTCTAATCTGCTTGAAGATAATACATTCTAGATTAGTAAAATAAGATGGTTTATTTTCTGCTTTTCTTACTAAAAATATTTCTCAAGGGTACTTTAGCCACTTGGTCTAGGTAAGGTTGGTTGGGTTCATTCTGTAGTTTAATTTATAGATTAATGTTTTCTTATATCTGTCATGACTTGAGCATATATTTAATATAAAGCCATTGGAATCTGAGGTGGGGCATGAATCATTTAAATTCAACAAGCATTAGTAAAATTTTTCTTTAGGTTTTTACTAAGCAGTGACAGACTGTAATTCATTACTAAGCACTCATTGAAAATTCCTGGACAGGATCCAAATAATCTTGATTTTTTTTTTTTTTTCCCCTCTTTCTAATCTCATTTTAGCTGCATTGGGTGTTCAGCAGCCATCACTCCTTGGAGCATCTCCTACCATTTACACACAGCAAACTGCATTGGCAGCAGCAGGCCTTACTACACAAACCCCAGCAAACTATCAGTTAACTCAAACTGCAGCATTGCAGCAACAAGCTGCAGCTGCAGCAGCAGCATTGCAACAGGTGAATCTTTAATAGGTTTTAATATGTGACATGCAGAACTTTCAAATCTGAGTAGCTAGGGTAGGTACCTTCACATTTTAAAGAATGAATAGTTGTGGGGTTCTCTTATGCTTATTGTTTTATTCTGGTGATAAAAATTCTTTATGCCCAGGACATACAGAGAGATGTAGTTGCATAGTCAAAATTCTTAAGTTCTTGTATTTTAATTATTTGAGTAAAATTCCATTCTTGATGAATCCCAAAGTATAAGTAATCATTATTTTGTTTATTTTAGATGAAGTGTAGATGTTTCAGAAAATTTCTTTTTAGTTTAATTCTGGTTATGTATTTGAATGTATATATATATGTATATGGCTTTTTGAGAATGACTAAAACTAATGTCCATATTTTTCTTTAAAAAATCTTTTTTCCAGCAATATTCACAACCTCAGCAGGCCTTGTATAGTGTGCAACAACAGGTTAGTTTATATTTTCCATGTTAAAAACTGATTTTTAAAAAGTCATTTGTTCCAACTGAATTTTTGTAGATTTTATTTCCCATCAGTAGCCTTAATGTGTGATTTGAATTCTTTTGGGGTGGAGGAAATGTGGTAGGTAAAACGGAATGTCTCCAAGGGAGAGGAGGACAGGAGAGAGGTCCTGAAGACTCAAATCCTCATCTAGTAGCCAGTCCTTGTCACATGTTTCTAAGAAAGCATGCAGAAGAATCTGGAAAGAATCACTCTATTAATGAGTCTTTGGCCCAGTACTCTTATTTGAAACCTCTAGCCCTACTGTGCTGTACTGGACCACATGTGAAAATGAAAAGCTCCTTTTTCCCATTTGAAGCTAAACCGTAGACAGACCTTTGGCTTTCAGCCTGTATTTATTTAAAACAATGGAACCCTGCCTTTTTTTCCCCTAATGAAATTGTGTATTGAAACCTAATATATAAAATATAAAAATAGTGTTGAAAATGGGAGGAAGCCTCCCCTTGTAGTTCTCACCCCTATTCCCAAGGCACATTTGAACAATTTGAAAACTCCTTACTTAGACTAAAAGTTTCTTTGGCTCCTTTTCCCTAAGCTTATACTCTAATCATATTCTTCAAGGGTTATTATATCTGGGATGGTAGAAAGAGGTAACAAAGTGAACCCAAGGAGAAGCATATCAAGCAAAGAAGAGTTTGACTTGCTCAAATCTAGATGGGTTCCAGTCTAAGCACCCATTCTAGGTTTTCCAGGGTTAAGAGGTAGTCTTTGTCCCTTCTCAGTGCCATTAAGGAAGCTTCAGGAAAGTATAGCAGTCAGGAGAGGAAAAGGGGATACAAGAGACAAGGACCAAAAACTTGGATCCAGAGACACTGTGGAGAAACAAGAGGCTTCTTAATCCATTAACACGTGTCCCTAGATCCATGCCCCAATTTCATCCTTGCCTGTTAGGTTTCAGAAGCATTTCATTTGCCCTGAAGATTATAGTATCCCACTAATAATTGCTTTAAACTTCTAAAAAATTGATAAGAGATTGGGGTCCAAGTTGGCTATCTTGTTTTCAGATACCCTTAGACTTTTAGTACTGTTAGGAAATACATTATTAAAGCCTGTGTTTTATTTTGAACCACATGAAAATGGCAATACTCAAATGTTCTTGCCCTAAAAAAATGCCATTATTCATCCATTTTTAACTTACAGAAAAATGGAAATTTGATAGATTTAACCTTTAATACATGTCGACCTAGGTAAACAGTGTTTTGAATTAGAATGTCATATAGATTGTTTTCTCCTAGCTTATTTTTAAGTCTGACAAAGATTTATTGGGAAGCTTATTAGTCATAGTAAATAAGAAGTCATGAACAGAAGAACTGTGATCTTCAGATTCTGCCATTGGGCTTAAAACACTAGTTAGAAGCTAATAAGCATTAAGGATGTCTCAAGGGAAATCTTACCTAAGTCCAAATCTTACCCTGACCAGGATATCCACAAACACAGAAATGATGCCCATGTTCTCCTCAGACTGCTTACCTGGGCAGTAGGAAAAAAGACCTTTTCCTCAAGCTATTAAGCATCATCAGGAGATTCCTGCTCTTCTAGCTGTAACCATGGGACACTAGTGCATGATAGACAACTCCAAGCTGGGCAGCTTGAAAAGAATGCTGAAGGATGACAGGGAGCAAGCAGGGATAAGTATTTCTTTGGAGACCCTCCTGATGGTTAATACAGACACAGTCCTGAGGCTTCAGAAAGTTTACTTCTGTTCCAGAGTTTTAAAATTTCCCCCTTCCCACCAATTCCTTTTGCTTTCTGGTAGTGTTATACTTCGCTATTGCCAGAGAAACTATGTCAGGGTGTATGGTCCTTTATGGTCCCCATACCTTTGGCAAGTCTGACTGTAAGGACTGCTTCTCATATTAGGGGGATATATATGAATTGGACAGCGAGTAATATTTTTGATACAGGTAGCTTACGGATGATATTGAATCATTTCTATAGCATGGTAATTAATATGGGGCAGAAGTAGAAATTTACCCCTCTAGGGACTTGTGGGGTTTTTTGGTGGGTGTTATTCCTCTGAAATAACAAAAAAAAATATTCTTTATCATTATTGAATGAGTTAGTTATATTTAAGGTCTGCAGTTGTTAAAAATAGTTGTAGGAAACCTTATACCTAATGACCTCTGTTACTTTTCACATATTTCTTAATTAGAAATAAAGTACTTATTTAATAGGAATTCTTCCTTTTGTAAAACATCTGTGAAACAGCAGTTCTGATTGATTCTTTTATCTTTACTGCTTTTGTTTGTTTTTCCTGTTTTTAGTTGCAACAACCACAGCAGACCCTGTTAACACAGGTTAGTTTGGCATTACTTTATTTCTTATGAATATCTGAATGAAAAGTAGACCAAAGTTTTATTCCTATTCTAGGTTTTCTTTCAGGGTTTTTTTTTTTTTTTTTTTTTAATTTATTTATTTATCTGGCTGTGCCGGGTCTTAGTTGCGGCATGCCGCGTGCGGAATCTTCGTTGTGACATGAGGGATCTTTACTTGCGGCATGCGTTCTCTTAGTTGTGGCATATGGGATCTAGTTTCCTAACCAGAGATTGAACCCTGGGCCCCCTTCATTGGGAGCGCAGAGTCTTAACCACTGGACCACCAGGGAACTCCCTCTTTCAGGGTTTAAAGATGAATATTTGTTGGATTCATGTAATAGTTTTGGCAATATAATGTTAAATAAAGATGGAAAACATGTTTTTGTTTTTTCTTTTATGCTGTTTGATTGCTGTTCCTGCTGTGATCTAGTTTGAATAAATATGAGGTCTTATTTTAAATTTAATACTGATTTTGGCTTTTACATTTTCTTTGTAGCTAGTATTTTTAAGAATGTTTTTGTACATGTTATATCTTTTTTACTTCGACCTTAGGAGGTGAGTTATTGTGTTGCATTATCAGCTTGATTTTTCAGCAACATTAAAAAGTTTGTCAACTTTCGATATGTAATGCTACTTTAGGCTTTGTGGACCACTTACAGTCTATGTTGCATATTTTTTTTTCTTTTTAAACAATTCTTTAAAAGTGTAAAAACTGGGAATTCCCTGGTACTCCAGTGGTTAGGACTCTGTGCTTTCACTGCCAAGGGCCTGGGTTCGATCCCTGGTCGGGGGACTAAGATCCTGCAAGCCACACGCCGCAACCTAAAAAGAAAAAAAAAAAGTGTAAAAACGACCCTTGGCTTGTAAGTTTGTGTAAAGATCATAAGCTGTGGGCTGGATTTGGCCCGTGGGTTGTGGTTCACTGACCCCTGGTGTATGCAACTGTTAAAAAGAAAGCAGAACTTCTAATAATAACTGGAGACAGTGATTGCCCCATGGATAGGGAACTAGGTAGCTAAGGAACAGGAATAGGTGAAAAGCTTTTTGCTGTATAACCTTTTGTACCTTTATAGTCTTGAACCTGTTAGTTACTTTAAAAAGATAAAGTATACTTCAATTGAGAAATAAACCTCACTTTGTATTTACTAAAGAACTAAAATTGGGACTTCGCTGGTGGTCCAGTGGTTAAGACTCTGTGCTTCCACTGCAAGGGGTGTGAGTTTGATCCCTGGTCAGGGAGCTAAGATCCCACATGCTGCACAACCAAAAAAAAAAAGAAGTAAAATTGATGAACACCTACGTCCTATTTTCAATCTCCAATAGTAGGATTTTCAGACTGAATAGAAAAGCTGTAAAAGTTAGTCTTTGCTTAGAATAACACTTCCCAAAGTGTGCCCATAAAGCATTATGTCTTGTCTTACTATGTTAAAGAAACTTTGTGAGAAAATTTTGTGGCTACAGTTTAAGAAATGCTGAGTTCCTTTAATATATATATAGGACTTAATTTTTCTTTTTAACTGTAGAACTTAGAGACTTGCTTTATTGGGCAGGTGTAAAACAAATTATGGAATTCATTTGAGTTGAAGAATCAGATGATCCTTTCTTTTTAATGGTTTTATTTCTGTTTACATACAGAAGTTTTAATCAGTAATATGTTGTTATTCATGTTTGATGGTGTCAGAAAAGACCAATGAAAGTGTTACCTTTCCTCCCAGTTTGAGATATAATTGACATATAACATTGTATTAGTATAAGGTGTACAGCATGATTTAATAATACATATATATTGTGAGCTGATTTCCACAGTCAGTTTAGTTAACGTGCATCACCTCATGTAAGTGAATTTCTTTTTTCTTCTGATGAGAACTTTCAAGATCTACTCTCGTAGCAAGTTTCAAATGTAGGATGCAGTATTGTTAACCGTAATCACCATCCTGTACGTTACATCCCCACTGGAAGTTTGTACTTTTCAAACACCTTCACCCATTTCCCCCACCACACCCCCTCCTCTGGCAGCCACCAATCTGTTTTCTGTTTTTATGAATTCTTTGTTTTTTTTAGGATCCACATATAAGTGAGATCATATATATATTTGTCTTTCTCTGACTTATTTCACTTATCTAGGACTTTCCTGAGTCTTTGTTATGCCATTATGGATTTTGAATTTCTAAGAGGGGGTAGAGTATGCGGTGTTTTTTTAACTCATTGCTGTGGTGACTTTTTCCTGAAACGTCCTATGGAAACTTTGATCTGAGGGAACTTAATCATGAAATCGATCAAAAATAACATAATTTTTCAGACTTGATTTTCATCTTCAAGGTGTACGTATGTGTTTTCTAACTTCAAATTGTTTTTAGCATTTTGAGCTATTTTTAACTAGTTTTAAGTTCTAGACTGCTTCATATCATTACCTTAATTTGGTGTTTTGTTTTATAGCCGGCTGTCGGACTGCCTACAAGCCTTAGCTTGTCAACTCCTCAACCAGCAGCTCAGATAACTGTATCATATCCAACACCAAGGTCCAGTCAGCAACAGACACAACCTCAGAAACAGCGTGTTTTTACAGGGGTGGTTACAAAACTACATGATACATTTGGATTTGTGGATGAAGATGTATTCTTTCAGCTTAGGTAAACTTCATTAGGTGTTGACAAATGCCTTCTTGTATTTAGCATTAAGTATATTGATAAGACACCTACTTAATTGTGGCATGGAATTATGGTTTAGCTCTAATTTTCTGCTTTAATCATTCAACCTGTACCTGTGACATTTTTTTTAAATTAATTGATTTAGGCTGCATTGGGTCTTCGTTGCTGCACATGGGCTTTCTCTAGTTGTGGCGAGCAGGGGGCTACTATTCGTTGTGGTGCGTGGGCTTCTCATTGTGGTGGCTTCTCTTGGTGTGGAGCACAGGCTCTAGGCACACGGGCTCAGTAGTTGTGGCTCGCGGGCTCTAGAGCGCAGGCTCGGTAGCTGTGGCGCACGGGCTTAGTTGCTCTGTGGCATGTGGGATCTTCCCAGACCAGGGCCCGAACCCATGTCCCCTGCACTGGCAGGTGGATTCTGAACCACTGTGCGAGCAGGGAAAGTCCCCTGTGACATTTTTTGATGGAGAATGTGACTGAAGATATCTTTTTATTATTGAACAAAGTAGTCATCATGAATTCTTTATAAATGTATTTGTAGGAGTGAGTTTACATTTCTAGCTATTCATGAGCAGACTTTACAGTGAGATTAAAAATTGAAGAGGTTGGGCTTCCCTGGTGGCGCAGTGGTTGGGGGTCCGCCTGCCGGTTGAGGGGACGCAGGTTCATGCCCCGGTCCGGGAGGATCCCGCATGCCGCGGAGCGGCTGGGTCCGTGGGCCGTGGCCACTGGGCCTGTGCGTCCTGAGCCTGTGCTTCGCAACGCGAGAGGCCACAACAGTGAGAGGCCCGCGTACCTCCAAAAAAAAAAAAAAAAAAAAAAAATTGAAATAGTCATATGCCTTTTAAAATTTAATCTTTTGTTTGACATATCTAATGACATGTATGTAAAATATTTTAGTTGAAAAAATGATAGGATTAAAAATGACTTGGGCTTCCCTGGTGGCGCAGCGGTTAAGAATCCACCTGCCAATGCAGGGGACAGGGGTTTGAGCCCTGGTCCGGGAAGATCCCACGTGCTGTGGAGCAACTAAGCCCATGCACCACAACTACTGAGCCCATGTGCCACAGCTACTGAAGCCTGCGCACCTAGAGCCTGTGCTCTGCAATAAGAGAAGCCACGACAGTGAGAAGCCCGCACACAGCAACTAGAGAAAGCCCACGCCCAGCAACGAAAACCCAACGCAGCCAAAAATAAAATTAATTAATTAAATAAATTTATTTTAAAAAACAGAATAAATGACTAATTAATGAATTTGAAATAGTATTTTGTTAGTGTTGTGGTGGTTGCAGGAAATATATATTTCCTTAGGTATTTCTAATTAGCTTCCTTAGAAATACTTTGTTTGGGAAATTGTTTAATTACTATATAAGCTTTTTCTGTACAAGTGGGTCTCCTGTTTTCCATCTTTTCTGCATTTCTCTCTTTCCAAAGCCCAAGGCAAATCTTACTCTTGGGTTATAAAAGAAAGTGCTTTAGAGGGAGGGACACAGTATTAGGAGGATACAGGGTAGAAAATTATCTCTTACACTTGAAACTGTTTATAAAGCAAGGTTGAAATACGATCAGTTCTAAACATAAGTCTAGGAGGTATGTCTATTTTTTAAAAAAGCTTTTTAGGCTTCCATTTCTGGTATAGTTTACTTTAAAATGCTAAATATGTAAACCTTTTTTGGAGGAATCTCTTCTAATTGTGTTCGTATTTACCTTAATTTTTTTTTAGCGCTGTCAAAGGGAAAACCCCCCAAGCGGGTGACAGAGTATTGGTTGAAGCTACGTATAATCCCAATATGCCTTTTAAATGGAATGCACAAAGAATTCAAACACTACCAAATCAGGTATATAAAATAGGTATTATGAAAACTTGGTGGTTGGGTCTTCCAATTTACAAAGATTTTTCTTTTTAAAAATTATTTTTCTTTATTTTTGTTAAGAATCAGTCGCAAACCCAACCTTTACTGAAGACTCCTCCTGCCGTACTTCAGCCAATTGCACCACAGACGACATTTGGTGTTCAGGCTCAGCCCCAGCCCCAGTCACTGCTGCAGGCACAGATTTCAGCAGCCTCTATTACGCCACTATTGCAGACACAGCCCCAGCCTTTATTACAGCAGCCACAGCAGAAAGGTATTACATGCAATGTATCTTTTCCTTTTAGGGTTCAGACTAACACACAACTGTTCGGTTATTGAAATAATGAGAGTATGGTATTAATTACAAAAAAGGCAGGAACTTCCAGAATACTTGAAAGGAAACTTAAATATCTGTGTTAAGCACTTCTACTTGTATAGTGATTTGGAAGTGTTTTATTTTATTTCTCTTATTCAAAGACATACTCTTTGTGAACTTAAATATCAAAACTAATAATCCCCTGTCCCCCTATTGGCATCTTGTCATTTACAGAAGAAAATGTTTTGAGCCTTATTTTCTTAATGAACATAACATTTTATATACATGTAGAGTCTGCTGGCAGCACTTTACTCATTGAACCATAGTGCATCAAATAAATGAGCTGTTTTATTGTTTTCTTTTCTTTTTTTTTTTTTTTAAATAAATTTATTTATGTCTGCGTTGGGTCTTCGTTGCTGCCCACCGGATTTCTCTAGTTGCGGAGAGTGGGGGCTACTCTTCGTTGTGGTGCGCGAGCTTCTCACCGTGGTGGCTTCTCTTTGTTGCGGAGCACGGGCTCTAGGCACATGGGCTTCAGCAGTTTGGGCTCGCGGGCTCTAGAGCGCAGGCTCAGTAGTTGTGCCGCACGGGCTTAGTTGCTCCGCGGCATGTGGGATCTTCCCAGACCAGGGCTCGAACCCGTGTCCCCTGCATTGGCAGGTGGATTCTTAACCACTGCGCCACCAGGGAAGTCCCTGAGCTGTGTGGGGTTTTTGTTGTTGTTGTTGTTGTTTTTAATTTATTTATTTTTGGCTGCATGGGGTCTTCGTTGCTGCATGTGGGTTTCTCCCTAGCTGTGGCGAGTAGGGGCTGCTCTTCATTGCGGTGCATGGGCTTCTCATTGCATTGGCTGCTCTTGTTGTGGAGCACGGGCTCTAGGCATGCAGGCTTCAGTAGTTGTGGCACGCGGGCTCTAGAGCACATGCTCAGTAGTTGTGGCATGTGAGCTTAACTGCTGCGTGGCATGTGGGATCTTCCCGGGCCAGGGCTCAAACCCATTTCCCCTGCGTTGGCAGATTGATTCTTAACCACTGCACCACCAGGGAAGCCCTGAGCTGTGTTTTAAATTTTCTTTTGCAAGTTGATAATTTGAAACTCTGTACATTTTCTTATCAAAATAATATTAAAAATGATAGCCTTGACTTTAGCAGAAGTCTACTTAATTAGTATTTTTTAAAAATGTAATTGTGGCATTTTCTCTTATCATAAATTGACACAAATATAGCAAAGTTATAAAACAGATTTCAGTGTAATGAGCTATTAAAATGAGCACCCATGTAATCACTACTTGTTAACTATTTTTCTTTTTTAATAGTTTTACTCTAAGTATGCATGCTCATAAATATACTTTAGCTTTGTTTTTGAATTTTACATAATGTGTGATTCCACCTATATAATGTTTTGTGTAAGACTTTTGTTCAACATTATGTTTTAAAGTTTTTCATATTTATTCCATGTGGCTCTAGTTTCTTTGATTTCATTATTGCACAATATTCCATTGTATGAATATTGTACAATATTCCATTGTATGAATATTGTACAGTTTATATGTTTTTCTTTGTTAAACGTTTGGATTGTTTCTAGTTTTTGTTTTCTGAAAACACTGCTGTGAGTGGTCATAATGCAAGCATTATGACATTTCACCCCTGTTTATATTAAGCATGCCTTTCCTAAAAGAGAATCCTTTCCTATATTACCAGAATCTACTGTCACTTCTAAGAAAAAGCATTTAGATACCCTGTTTATATTCAGACCTCCCCAGTTGTCTCCGAAATGTCTTTTAAAAAGGTTGTTTTTTGTTTCCTAAACGAAAAGGTAGTCAAGTTTCATGTGTTGTATCTTGTTATGTTTCTTTAGTCTTTTTTATTCCAAAATGGTTTCCCACTTTTTGTTTCTTCGTTTATAACATTGACTTTTTAAGAAATTGGTCTAGTTGACTTGTAGATTCTTTCGGAATGTTGTGTTCTGGATTTGTCTTGATTCCTTGTGATACTTTCACCTTGTTTCTCATTCTGCCATATAAACTATAAACTAGAAGTTAAGTCTAAAGGCTTTTGGCAAGACTACATTATAGGTGATGTTTTCTAATTCATACTGCATCATACTAGAAGGCATGTGTAGTTAGATTCTACTATTATTGATGTTAAATTTGATTACTTGGTCAAGTGGTGGCCGTAGATCTCTCCATTATAGAGGTTCTTTTTCTTTGTGTGGATAATGTCTGGATGATACTTTGGTGCTCTGCGAATGTCTTGTTGTATAGCGGTCTTTGGTTTAATATCTGTAGGTCAGAGATTGGCAAACTACAGCTCTTGGATTTGGTCTGTGGCCTGGTTTTCTATGGTCCCTGAGCTAAAAATGGTTTTTACATTTTTAAACAATTATTTTAAAATATACAAATATGCAGATGGTCTCTACAATTTACCATTTATGGGTCACAAAACCTAAAATATTAGCCAAATTTTTCTGTATAAAATTTGACCAAGTAATACTTTTGAGCTTCATTTAAATAAATTAAAACATCTTTTTCTGTGTCTTTTAAAGCTGGTTTATTGCAACCTCCTGTCCGTATAGTTTCACAGCCACAACCAGCACGAAGGTTAGATCCACCATCCAGATTTTCAGGAAGAAATGACAGAGGGGATCAAGCGCCCAACAGAAAAGATGACCGAAGGTATGTTTTTAAAAGTATACTTTTGATGGTGGTGATGGTTGCACAGTGTGAATGCACTTAATGCCACTGAACTGTATACTTCAAAATCGTTAAAATGGTAAGTTTATTATATTATTTATATTTTACCACAATTTTCAAAAAGTTATTTAAAAATGTATACTATGGATTTCTGCTTATATTACCTGTGACATTTATTTCACTAAAGAACTCTTCAGTAATGCCAGAAATAATAGTAATTTTAGAAAAATTTGCTTTAAGTCGTGAAAGGGAGAGAGAAAGACGTAGATCCAGAGAAAGATCTCCTCAGAGAAAACGTTCCCGGGAGAGATCTCCTCGAAGAGAGAGAGAACGGTCACCTCGGAGAGTTCGACGTGTTGTTCCACGTTACACAGTTCAGTTTTCAAAGTTTTCTTTAGATTGGTAAGTTCTTTTTTTCCCCATCGTTTTCTTAAATTACTAATTTCATAATTTTGTGTAATTTGGAGGAATGTGATACATTGAAAGATATTTTTCTTACAACTTTCATTTCCTGACATTTGGTGCTCTTAGTTATATAAGGGCAGAAATGCATTTGAAGTAGCATTTTAGTTCTTTGCAAGAGTGCATTATTTTCATACACTCATTAAAGATACCAGCCACTGAAAAAGGCAGCCCCTCTGTAATGGAGTAGTTCCTTAAAGGTAAAATAATTTAAGATTGAGATTTATTGATAACTTTACTAAGGGCATACATAGTTCATTGTGTATGATGAAGTAATGATACAGTAGTGACCAATTATTTTAAGTTAGCTGTGGCCATGTAGTATAATAGAAACACAGGTCTACATACATACTCACAAGACACGTAACATATACACATGTGTGTGTATACATCAATACATTTTTTAGCCTTTGAAATCAGAGGTAAGTAGAAAGTTACCAAGAATTTCTGAGCTTCACTTTTGAAATGGAACTTATATCAACTAGCAGAATTATTGTGAGGTTGAGTTGATTTCATGTATCTAAAGCACTTATAACCCAGTGTATGGCAGTTGTAGATACTCAGTGGTGGTTGGGATGTGGTGACCAGCTAGGTAATAGCTGCAAAATCGTAATTCATGTAGAGGCAAATTGGTAAATGACTAATTTGCTCTAATGGAAAGGAAGAATCATCTAAAGGTCTCGGGGCTGGCAATTGTGTGTAAGATAAATTAATAGATGGAAAAAACAAATTTACAGTAAAATAAGAAAAATGAATTATTAATAGTGTTTAAAGTTGTTCGGCATAGGAACAAATAACTGCACAGTGTCTTGAGAGGGTATTGCTGCATTTCAGCAAAGTATAATAATTAATATTCATAATACTGGCCTACAAAAGTTAAAATTTCTATTTATTCAGTTCTAGATTGAGTAAATCAGTGTAGTATTTAAGCTACTCAGTGCCCAAAAAAATCTTGCTTGATGACTTTGCTTAATTGTTAATGTAGTAGATGTTCATTTACTCTTGCATGTGGTCAAATCATCAACTATTCTTAATTTTTACTAGTTTTCTTGTTATCCCTGCTTACTTGTATACTTAAAAAATATCTTGTCTGCATATTTCAGAGAAATTCATTGGAAACAAAACCACTTCTCCAGCCCCAGAAATATTAACTAGAGCAGCTCTGCTTTTAAACTCATCTGTTCCCAGTCTAGAATGCTATTCTGGGAGGAGCTGATACTTAGGATATAAGTTGAGCAGCTGTCTTTCTCCTTCCAAGTTAAATCTTCACAGTTTCACTTCATTACTTTTTTGCTGTACGCGGGCCTCTCACTGTTGTGGCCTCTCCCGTCGCAGAACACAGGCTCCAGACGCGCAGGCTCAGCGGCCATGGCTCACAGGCCCAGCCGCTCCGCGGCATGTGGGATCTTCCCGGACTGGGGAACGAACCCATGTCCCCTGCATCGGCAAATGGACTCCCAACCACTGTGCCACTAGGGAAGCCCCATTCTATATTTCTTATTTTTAGGTTTCACATAAAAAGACATCCCTGTAGATACATTAGTTCATATTACGTACTCTTGCCTTTAGTTGTCATTTGAAAGGACGGTGTAGTTATCTTTTCATCTTACAGACTATTGGTGTTTTCCACTTTTCATTATGCTTTTAACAGAAATCTCTTGGCCTATTAACCAGATTGACTTACTTTTGAGTTTCTCTCCTTTAAAAGCTCTGTTTCTTAGGAAAAAGTAAATCATCCTTTAAAAAAAAAAATTCATTATGCCAGATTTAAAAGGCAAGAAACTTATCCTCTCTTTACATAGTAGATAATCAGGTATGGATCTTAATCATTAGATAGAGAGGTATGGAGATGTGGATAATCCAAAAAACGTTTGGATTTTGTTTTCATGTAGACTTTTATATTTAATTTTAAATTAACTATGCCTGATCTGGGATCTTACTGTAGAATAAAGGTTGTATTTTTTCCGACACTGTATAAACCTGATTGAGGAGCACTCATACTAATTGGTACCACTCTTATTCCTTTTTTATATCCATTTTATATGAATCATAATTTTCTCAAAAATGCAGCTTCAACTGAGGCAGAATTGCTTTTGTTCAGATCTTTTCTGGAGCTTGAAGTTATTTCAAAGGGTCTTGTCTAAATGAATTTTAAGCTATACACAAAAAATAAAGAAATAACGGTAACACGTAGATACTAGTTATTTATTCAAAGCTGTAAGTAAACATATTTGAAAATGACATTTTCATGTACTTCTATGTAAATCTATAGCTCATTCATTAACAGTGACTGTTCATTTTCAGCTGGCTGTTAACTGTATCAGATTATATATTTAGCTTTAGAATTGAATGAATCTTTGCATAGTATTTGGTGTCAAGGCTCTTTATTCACTCCTTATGTCTGTTTTTCAGTCCTAGTTGTGACATGATGGAACTAAGGCGCCGTTATCAGAATTTATATATACCTAGTGACTTTTTTGATGCTCAGTTTACATGGGTGGATGCTTTCCCTTTGTCAAGACCATTTCAGCTGGGAAATTACTGCAATTTTTATGTAATGCACAGAGAAGTAGACTCCTTAGAGAAAAATATGGCCATTCTTGATCCACCAGATGCTGATCACTTATACAGTGCAAAGGTTTGTATTTTGTGATACACAACTAAAATTTCTGAGTAGTTATTCATATTAAGAATGTATGTGGAATTAATCTTCAGAAAGTGGTTATTACATTTAAGATCTGAATGCCTGTGTTTTCTTCTTGTCTCCCAGATTCTGTTTTGGTTATTTAAGTAATTTAACCTCTTTTTGCCTTAACTCTTGAGCTGTAAAAATGTTGTTATTGCTTTAACATTTTGAACCTTATAAAAATGTGAAGATGAAGTTCATTTTATTGAGCTTTTTAGAATGTTCTATGACTTCTGGTAGCCCCAGATAAAAATGTAACGTTGGGTGAATGCACTATATGTGAGTCTTCAGGGCAACATTCAGTACATTGTTTATGGTCATTAGTTTTCTGCTATTCGAAAAACATTGATCAAAAAGCATTCCTTGAAAAGTTAAAACTATGTAATTATAAGGTATCTAATACCATTTCTGCTATAGTGTTTTACTTTCCATTTTTATAAAAAACTTCAGATATCTATTATGTAAGGATAATTAGTAGTGCTTCTCATTTTTTTACATTACTTTAGACTTTTGACAGGATTGAATTATTTGACTATAATAGGTAATGCTGATGGCTAGCCCTAGTATGGAAGATTTGTATCATAAGTCATGTGCTCTTGCTGAAGACCCACAAGAACTTCGAGATGGATTTCAACATCCTGCTAGACTTGTTAAGGTAAAGTGAAACATTTATTTAAACTTTAGGTGTATATTTGCTTTGCTTAGTTCTAACTGTGTATATATAGAATTAAAAAATACTACCATTTAAATTTTGTTGATTTTATATCTAATTTTAATATAGTTACGGCATTCAATGATGTAGATGTTTTTCTCATTGCAGATTAATGGCTATATCTTATTTGTATGTCACTAGTTCAACTGTCGTTTTGATGTTTTATATTTGAAGCATAGTAAGATCTTAGTGATAATGGGTTTAGTGTATCAGGATGCTCTTAAACTTTGAATTATAGCTTGTTTCTTTAAAAGAACTTTTTATCTGAGGAAATATTTTAGAAGGATGAGTTATGATGTATAAATCCTATTCCATTGCTGAAATGCAGTGTGGAACACGATGAACTGAACTCTTCCTTGACTGACAGATACCCGAGGTAGTAAAAATGATATTAGAAAGGTTTGTTCCTTTACTTTTCCAGCATTTCATTTGTAATTTGACAAGTTGCATAATATATGTAAATGATTCTTTGTTTTAAATTAGTTTTTAGTGGGCATGAAAGGCAAGGATGAAGCCATGGCCATTGGAGGCCACTGGTCTCCTTCGTTGGATGGACCAGACCCAGAAAAAGACCCCTCTGTGTTGATTAAGACTGCTATTCGTTGTTGTAAGGCTCTGACAGGCATTGATCTAAGTGTATGCACACAATGGTAAGTACCAATTCATTTCTTGATTAGAAATGTTTTTCTAATAGTTATATAGATGTTCTTGTCTATCAGCCTTCTCCCCCACCCCTTATTTTAGCAATCTTGATCATGCAGGTAATCTCAAAGGAAAATACTAATTTTAGCAAAAGTTTATTTGGTGCCAAAAATGTTTGGGGGAAAAAGGATTAAGAACTAATCAAAATAAACTGGAATTTTTAATGTTTTGTTATGCTGAACTTTGGAAGTTGGATGTATGTTGAAAATATTTTTCATTTCATGCATAGCTGGAGAAGATCGTCAAGAGAGAACTTCATTTCATTATAATTCTTTTGTTATAAAATGATGTAGTTGCTGATTATTTTTGTTCAGCCATATTTTCTCTTGAGGCTTATTTGTCCTGTGTATTTTAGTATATTTCTTGTGACTTAATTGAGAATATTCTTTTTTTAGCACATGAAATCTGAACAGCTATCCAGCTTCTTCAGGTATTCTCTAAAATATGGGTAGCTCTGTAATCAAACTTTGAAAATGCCTTGGGGAACATATTCTTCTTTTAACCATAAAATATTGTACAAATGTACCAAAAGAGGAACTATGGCTTCTATAATTTTTTTTTCTTTAGACCAACCTCAAGTTCTTGCAGCAAAATTTCTTTACTTGATGTGCTACAAGTGAACTAGGGTCTTTAAAATGTATTTTAGAATTTTTTTTCCAACATGCTTCTTCCCTTGCAACAGGTACCGTTTTGCAGAGATTCGCTACCATCGCCCTGAGGAGACCCACAAGGGGCGTACAGTTCCAGCTCATGTGGAGACAGTGGTTTTATTTTTCCCGGATGTTTGGCATTGCCTTCCCACCCGCTCAGAGTGGGAAACCCTCTCCCGAGGATACAAGCAGCAGCTGGTCGAGAAGCTTCAGGGTGAACGCAAGGAGGCTGATGGAGAACAGGCACTGAACGCTAATCCCTTTTTCTATTTCCGCTTCTCACAGGCACAGGAACACAGGCACAAATGCACACCACACACTACATAACAAACACACATGGAGGAACATAACTGGTAACAGCGACTGGTAATCCAGCTTTCAGCAGTATAGTTGTATGTTCTTTTCTCTTAAAAAAAAAATCTGTCTATTCTAACTTTAAAAGTGCTGAGACCTCAAAAGAAAATAAGTTGTGCTTAAATTGCACAGAATTTTGTTTTTATCATAGGTCTAGTTGCTGGAATCTGGGACCAGTTGTTGAGCAAGATTCAGTATTAAGCCATTTTAAACATTTTGCCATTTTCTAAAATTTAAAAAATTTTCTCTTTCACGGTCATCAGTTCTAGTCATGGATATTTGAAATTGGACAACCACAAGTCTGAGAGATTTGAAATTTTAGGCTATGTGGCATCGTCTTTGGTACATTTGAAAGGTCTGACTAAATCAGTCTTAACTTTGGGTGGCTTGAAAATTGGGGCAAGATCACACACTGTTTGGTTAGTGGAGATCGGCAGTGTTTGTGCATCCCTGATATCCTTTGTGTTGTAATTTATCACCCTTTTGTGTTTCACAGATCTGGCTTTGATTGGCTGATGAGTGTCTTTGTGATCAGTTAAAAGTGGTAGAATGTATGTACGTGGACTTGCCTAAATAATAACTTTAGGAGAAGACAATCTGAAACATTTGTGACCTTGCACAGATCAGCAACAGACTTTTAAAAGTAAATTACCTTTATTTTAAGGTTTCAGAATAGTAATTCTGTTCTTTACTTTGTATATCAGGATGAAGAAGAGAAGGATGATGGTGAAGCTAAAGAAATTTCCACTCCTACCCATTGGTCTAAACTTGACCCGAAGACAATGAAGGTAACTTTGAAAGTAATGGTATTTAATTTGAAATCTCTGAACAGGAATAGAGGTTGTTGTGGACAGTAGTTTTTCAGATATAAGCCATTAGAAATGAAGTCCACTGGTTTTATATAAATATTCTTTGTTGTTTTTGTGTGTGTGTGTGTGTGTGTGTCAAAATTAAATAAAAGGTGACTTCATACATCAGTTCAGCCACTGTCGAATGTAATATACATGTGCCTATAGTATGAGCAATATTTGCTTTTTGCTTTGGGAACTAACCAAGAGGTGGAATTTCTGCACTTAATTAACTTAAATTCAAGCAGAAGGAATGAAACATAGGAAAAAGATTATGCAGTTTTTAAATAAAATTTAAAAATAAAATGTGGATTGATATACATCTGAAATAGGAAGAAGATAATTTAAGAGCCTTTTTTGAAAATCTTTGATTAACCCATCATACTAGTTTGTTTTTGCTCCCCAGCGTCTTTGGACCTATTATCTTTTTGCAGTTTTGCATCTCTGGGCCTATATGGTGAATGTAGATCCATAGATTCTACGTACATAAATTCTACATAGATCAGAAGCTGGCTTGCTTTTGCAACTTCCTGTTTAACACATAAAAGCTGACCTTTTTATTAACTTCTGTCCTCAGCAAAATATAGGTTTTTTTCTTTTTTATGAAAGTCTAGTTTTTAAACCAGCATTGCTTTGTTTGTTTGTTTGTTTGTTTGTTTGTTTTTTGCGGTACGCGGGCCTCTCACTGTTGTGGCCTCTCCCGTTTCGGAGCACAGGCTCCGGACACGCAGGCTCAGCGTCCATGGCTCACGGGCCCAGCCGCTCCGCGGCATGTGGGATCTTCCTGGACCCGGGCACGAACCTGTGTCCCCTGCATCGGCAGGCGGACTGTCAACCACTGCGCCACCAGGGAAGCCCAACATTGCTTTTTTAGTAGAGAATGTGTATCATAAGAATGTGCTCTTCTTACACTACGCCAAGTTATTTTCCTCAACATCAGGTTTCATATAGAGTGCTATAGATTCAGAAAGTTAGATTAAGCCTGCACTCCAAGGACTTTTTGTCAAACTGATGGCTCTGCTATTGTTTCTTATTTTAAAGTTTGTATTCCTTTTCTTCTTTTTATGAATAGAAATTTATTATTTGTAAAGCACATTTCCAATAAAATTTGGATAATTTTCAGTATCTCTCCCTTAATAAAGAAAAATTTTAGTAAACAAGATGACAAATTACCCGTATTATCGCGAGAAATTTTTTTTCTTTTTTAACATCTTTGTTGGAGTATAATCGCTTTACAATGTTGTGTTAGTTTCTGCTGTATAACAAAGTGAATCAGTTATACATATACATATATCCCAATATCCCCTCCCTCTTGGATCTACCTATCCCACCCCTCTAGGTGGTCACAAAGCACCGAGTTGATCTCCCCATGCAATGCAGCTGCTTCCCACTAGCTGTCTATTTTACATTTGGTAGTGTATATATGTCAATGCTACTCTCACTTCGTCCCAGCTTACCCTTCTCCCTCCCCGTGTCCTCAAGTCCATTCTCTACGTCTGCATCTTTATTGCTGTCCTGCCCCTAGGTTCATTAGAACCTTTTTTTTTAGATTCCATATATATGTGTTAGCGTACGGTATTTGTTTTTCTCTTTCTGACTTACTTCACTCTGTGTGACAGACTCTAGGTCCATCCACCTCACTACAAATAACTCAATTTTGTTTCTTTTTATGGCTGTATAATATTCCATTATATATATATGTGCCACATCTTCTTTATCCATTCATCTGTCGATGGACACTTAGTTTGCTTCCATGTACTGGGTATTGTAAACACTGCTGCAGTGAACATTGTGGTACATGACTTCTTTTGAATTACGGTTTTCTCAGGGTATATGCCCAGTAGTGGGATTGCTGGGTCATATGGTAGTTCTGTTTTTAGTTTTTTAAGGAACCTCCATACTGTTCTCCATAGTGGCTGTATCAGTTTACATTCCCACCAGCAATGTGAGAGGGTTCCCTTTTCTTCACACCCTCTCCAGCATTTACTGTTTGTAGGTTTTTTGATGAAAACTTGTATTCCTTTTGATTATAAATATAAGGCATGCTTATTTTAAAAATTGGTGTATGCATAAAAAATTGAAGAAAAAAAATTCTCAAGCCTTTCATTCAAACACAGCTTTTCTTTAAAATTCTATGCATTTATATATGGAATTTAAGAAAAAACAAAACTGTCATGAAGAACCTAGGGGTAAGACAGGAATAAAGACTGTGTCCTACTAGACCTACTAGAGAATGGGCTTCAGGATATGGGGAGGGGGAAGGGTAAGGTGTGACAAAGCGAGAGAGAGGCATGGACATATATACACTACCAAACGTAAGGTAGATAACTAGTGGGAAGCACCTGCTTAGCACAGGGAGATCAGCTCAGTGCTTTGTGACCGCCTGGAGGGGTGGGATAGGGAGGGTGGGAGGGAGGGAGACACAAGAGGGAAGAGATATGGGAACATATGTATATGTATAACTGATTCACTTTGTTATAAAGCAGAAACTAACACACCATTGTAAAGCAATTATACTCCAATAAAGATGTTAAAAAAATTCTATTTATTATTTTCCATTATATTTTCTGGGTACAAGCTGGTTGGTTGGTTGGTTGTTTGGTTCTAATCATGTTGTGTAAAAAAGTTGCTGTCTCCTTTTCAATTAATAATAGAGTTTCACATGTAATTATTTTTAAATGTTCTATACTGTTCCATTTAGTTGATGTACTGCTTTTTTTTCTTTGGTATTACCCTTTTATTGGATATTTAGATTCTTCACTTTTTTGGAGGAAGGGATTATGACAAGGAATGTATCCATATAAAAAGTTTCTTTCTTGTGTTTAGGTTATTTCCTTAGGGTAATTTCCCAGAAATTAGAATTTCTGGGTCAAAGAGCATTAACTTCTTCAAAGCATCTTAAAACATGTTGCAAATTATTTTCAAAAAATACTCTGTCGGTTTGCATTTTCACAAACCTTTTTATGAGCTGTACAACTGTCCCTTTCACCAAAATTTAAAAAAAAATCATACAGAAGATCATTGCACAGTTCCCTATTTCACTATCCTGCTTTCTTTTTCTGTGTTTTTATGGTGTGTATATTTAGGTAAATGATCTCCGAAAAGAATTAGAAAGTCGAGCTCTTAGTTCCAAAGGGTTAAAATCCCAGTTAATAGCCCGATTGACAAAACAGCTTAAAGTAGAAGAGCAAAAAGAAGAACAAAAGGAATTAGAGAAATCTGAGAAAGAAGAGGAAGAGGAGGATGATAGGAAATCTGAAGATGATAAAGAGGTATATACTCCTAAAAATACCCTGTACCCCTTTGTAAGCATTTTCTTCTCCCACCCCTTCAGCCGCTGGAAGCCACTGATCTGTTTTCCTGTAGTTTGCCTTTTCCAATATATCATGTAAATGGAATTACGTAACCTTTTTAGTCTGACCTCTTTAACTTAGTATGACGCATTAGAGATTCACCCATTTTATTGTGTTTCTATAGTTTGTTCCTTTACATTTCTGAATAGTATTCATAGTATCAGTGTATCAGTTTGTTTATTCATTCTCCACTTGAGACACAGTTGAGTGATTTCCAAGTCACGTATTTTATTCCTCCCTCTTAAAATGAATAATAATGTTTTAGATATAAAAAAAAATGAAATTTGGTGGACAAAGCCACTAAGTTCAGAGATGGAGTTCTAGTGAAGTGCTTCTGTGAGAATTGTGCTGCTTTAAAGCTGTGCGTTTGATTGCATTTCAGTCCTTAAGACTCAGAGGCTGTTTATTCACTCCCATTTATGCTTCAGTCTTATGCCCAGAAGAGTAACTTATGGATGTTTTCTGAATTTGAAACATGGGGATATCAGAAGTGTGTTACAACACCAGTAATTGGATAAACTGACATTATGTGTTTCCCAATGGAATGCATTGTGAAGTATACGTCATTATTTATGAAGTATTCCTGCCGAAAATGTTTTACCTTAATCTAATTTTAAGAAAACATAAATTTAGAATGTACGAAATTCTACAAAGCAGCTTGTCTGAACTTCCAAAAAATGTCCATGTAATGAAGGAAGAAAAATGATTTAGATTACAGAAGGTTAACAAGACATGACAACTGAATGCACTGAGCGAAACTTGACTGGATCCCGGATAGAGGGGGAAAAAACCATAAAGAGTATTTTTGGGGTAATTGGAGAAATTTGATTATGGATGTGATATTAGATAATGAAGAACTTAAATTTCTTGGATGTGATAATGATTTTGTAATTATGTAGGAAAATTACCTTGTTCTGAAGAGATGCATGATTTCTTATTTTACTATATAAGTTATATTTATTTTTATAGTGAAACTGTCTCAGAGTTGGCCAGCAGGAGGCCTTTCAAGTTGTCTTCTGTGTTCTTGGAAATGTTCTTGTCATTTTCTGAGAACTTTCTTATTTTGCAGCACAATACAGTGTTTTAGTCTCACCGTGTACTATCCCTGCCCTATTACTGAAATCAGCCATTTCCCCAGCAAGTCCTGGTATCTTTTAGTGAAGAATGGTACATCATATTTACTACAATAAAGTCATAAGTTTGTACTGATATCTCCAATTCTACTCCAGCATCACAGAGTTCATTCTAGTTTTCTCTCTTTCCATGTATCTTAACTCCTTTCTCCAATAATGAGAAACATACCTTCTATTATACTTAATATATTTGCTTACTTTCTCAGTTGTCTATCACACTCCCTCTCCAATTTGAATATCCTCACTCTGCTCTCATTCCCTGCCCTGTGCTTTCTCTGTATGGATACCCTCCTTGCTTCATTTGGGTTTCAATTCCTGGTAACTGGGCAGTTCATCTGCTCTGGGCCATTGTAGCACTCCTTCCTCACAGCCTCCATCCCCTGTATAGACACCTGCTTTGCTTGTAGGAATTGCTTTAGAACTGAATTGTTCAGGACAGGAAGAGCAGAAAAAGAAGGCAAAGAGTTGATTTTCACTTTTTGATGTTAGTGGCCTTTGGTGCTCAAATCCTAGATCCACTGATTTATTGGGGTTCAAAAATGGTGATATCATAATTCTTTTTCTGTGTTCACCTATTCCCCTCATCTGCTGTTTGGTTACCCAGGTGGTACAGGTTTGCCTTTTGGTAAATTCATATAGAAGAAGGCAGGATCAATACTTGATTCTTCTCTTTCTTTCTTTTTAAAATATAGAATATTAGGACTTCCTTGGTGGTCCAGTGGTTAAGACTCTGTGCTTCCACTGCAGGGGGCATGGGTTCAATCCCTGGTTGGGGAACTAAGATCCCACATACCGCATGGTGTGGCCAAAAAATATTTGTGTGTGTGTGTGTGTGCTGCTAAATCAAGCACTATTTTTGTTTGTTTATCCAGCTTTCATGAAAATGCATTGGTTCCCTGCCATCTTTAGGTGGTTACCTGTTTGTTTTTATTTTAATTTATTTCTTTTTTTTGGCTGTGTTGGGTCTTCGTTGCTGCTTAAGGGCTTTCTCTAGTTGCAGTGAGCAGGGGCTACTCTTATTGCGGTGCGCGGGCCTCTCATTGCAGTGGCTTCTCTTGTTGCGGAGCACAGGCTCTAGGTGCACAGGCTTCAGTAGTTGTGGCACACGGGCTTAGTTGCTCCGCGGCATGTGAGATCTTCCTGAAACAGGGCTGTAACCCATGTCCCCTGCATTGGCAGGTGGATTCTTACCCACTGTGCTACCAGGGAAGTCCAGTAATCATTTTTTTGTTTTTTTTTACATCTTTATTGGAATATAATTGCTTTACAATGGTGTGCTAGTTTCTGCTTTATAACAAAGTGAATCATTTATACATACACATATGTTCCCGTATCTCTTCCCTCTTGCGTCTCCTTCCCTCCCACAGTAATAGTTTTTTATTTGTTTTGTTCCCTTGCTTTTGTTTTCTTTAAGGAATTCTGATGTCTTGTATTGACCTTTTTTGCTTCCTCAACATTGGTCACTTTTTCTTGAATACTTTTCATTTCTTTTTGATTTTTAAGATTTCCACATTACCTTCTGTTCTTTTAAGGCATTATCTCTTGAGTTTATTTTCTTTTTTATTCCTTCTAGTTTATTTTTAAATTTCTGAAACTATCTTTTCTGATTGTTCCCTAAATTCTGTCACCTCATTTTCTTTTTGTTTTTTTTAGATATGGACCCTTTTTTTTTTTAATGCATATATTTATTTATTTATGGCTGCATTGGGTCTTCGTTGCCGCGCACGGGCTTTCTCTAGTTGCGGCGAGCAGGGGCTTGTTGCGGAGCACGGGCTCTAGGCGTGCGGCTCAGTAGTTGTGGCTCACAGGCTCTAGAGTGCAGGCTCAGTAGTTGTGGCGTACGGGCTTAGTTGCTCCACGGCATGTGGGATCTTCCCAGACCAGGGCTCGAACCCGTGTCCCCTGCATTGGCAGGCGGATTCTTAACCACTGCACCACCAGGGAAGCCCTCGACCATTTTTAAAGTCTTTATTGAATTTTTTATAATATTGCTTCTGTTTTTTTTTTTTTTTTGATGTTTTGGTTTTTTGGCTGCAAGGCATGTGGGATCTTAGCTCCCTGACCAGGCATCAAACCTGAACTCCCTGCATTGGAAGGCAAAGTCATAACCACTGGACCACCAGGGAAGTCCCTGTCACCTCATTTTCTACTTTTAAAATTCTTATTCATGTTGTTCTTTCATATCTTGTAACATTTTCTTTTCCTTTTTTAAATATTTATTTATTTGGTTGTGTCAGGTCTTAGTTGTGGCAGGCAGGCTCCTTAGTTGTGGCTTGCCGGCTCCTTAGTTGTGGCATGTGAACTCTGCATGTGGGATCTAGTTCCCTGACCAGGGATCAAATGCAGGCCCCCTTCATTGGGAGCACAGGGTCTTAACCACTTTGCCACCAGGGAAGTCCCTGTAACATTTTCTTAATGTCTTTTAGCACACTTTAAAATAGTAAGTTAAGATTTTTGTCTGCCTTTTGGCCATGGCTTTCTGGCCCACTTTCATTGTCTGCCAGAGATGTGATTCTGCTCCTTGTTCTTTTTTTTTCTAATAATAACTTTGGGATTTGACCTCAGTACTTTTCTACTGCTCGTGTTTATGTGAATGTAGTTTGCCTAAAGTTTATTAGGAGATTGCTTCAGATAGCTTTTCTAACTTCACAGAGCCCTGTGTTCTGTTATTTTCTTGTTCTGTCAAAAAATATGGTGGCTTGCTGAGATTTCGATCTTTATTGCCCTCTGTCACTTTTTATCTGGACCTTCTCCTCCCTTGTCTCTGTTGTCCCTGTCCAGCTCACTATTGATTTTGCACTCAGAAGTTTCTCCTCGTTGTGGGGCCCTGTGCTGGAAGGATGCCCTGGTAAATCAGCTTTGCAGGTTCATAGGTGGGGCTAGAATGTCTGGGCCCTTTTAGATCTTAACACTGACCCCTTGTATACCCTCACTCACCTATTCCTATTTTTAGCTGCTATTCTTAAATTTACCTGCTGTGCTTTCCATTGCCTGATTATTTTATGGTTTTCCTGTTCTTAGATCCAACAGGCAACCTCGTTGCTTCCTTCTGCTTCCCCCCCCCACACAGATGTCAGTAACACATAGATGTTGGGGTCTGCTCACTTGTATATTGGGGTTTGTGGGGATACCTTATCACCTCGTTTTGTTGTGCATATACATGGATTTTGGTTTTGGTATCTAGATTATTCTGTCTCTTTTTAAATGTGAGGATTCAGGTAGACCCACAAACTATGTTACCACCACTGTTTTCCCAGAATCTTCTGATTTATATGATGTTAATATAGGTTTGTCAGGTTTTTTTCCTCTTTAGAAGGCAATTTCTTATGCTGGGAAATTGAAAAGAAAGAGAATTAGGAGCCATAAAAGCAGCTGTCCTCTTTATTAAATTTGAACTTTACTCCCTTCTTAGCCCTTAAGGTTGGTATTATCATCGTAAGGAGTCATAGAAATTTGCCCTTTTTCTTTACATATGGTATACATTTGGTATGTATACATAATGTACATGCAGGTTTAACCATTACTTAAAATTTCAAATATGTAGGAAGAAGAAAGAAAACGTCAAGAGGAACTAGAACGCCAGCGTCGGGAAAGAAGATATATTTTGCCTGATGAGCCAGCCATCGTTGTACATCCAAACTGGGCTGCAAAAAGTGGCAAGTTTGATTGTAGCATCATGTCTTTGAGTGTTCTTTTGGACTACAGATTAGAGGATAATAAAGAACATTCATTTGAGGTAATGTTTTAAGTTTGAATTGGGATCCAAATAAAGTTCATACGTCGGTTAATATATCTCTTAAATCTCTTTTGAGTGCCCCTTTCACTGTTTTTGTTTTTTGTATTTTCCTTCCAGTGTATTTTTTGGGGAAAGAACAACCAGATGATGTTCGCTACAGACTTACTTTTGCTTATTGCATTCCTGTGATATGGTTTAAATGTTCTTCTGGCCTCTCTATTTCCCATAAATTGATATTTGGACCTAAAGTCTCAATCCGGTTCAGGTTCAATTATTTTTTTCCCAAGACTACATCACAAGTAGTGGTGTAGTGGTGTGTTCTTTTATCAGGATATTGGGAGACATACGATACAATAATCTCTAATTGCTTCTCTTGGGAATGTGGTAGCACTTTATTATTTACTCTAGAATTAAAATACCATTTAGTGGGATTGAAACTTTTACTTGTGATTGATTTAGGTGTAAGATAAAATAATTGATGTTTATATTTTCAACATGAATCTGTTTCTTTGTACCATTACTTTAGAATAGCTTTACAACAAACAGTTCATGTCATTTTTCAAAACAGTTGAAATGCACTTTCATCCCTAAGTAAGTGATTGCTTCATTCTTTAAACAAAACAATGTAAAATATCCCCAAATATCAGTTTTGTAAATAGCCTGTACAAAATTATAATTGTGTTCAATTATTGTATCTTATCAACATGTCTCACATTGTGTTATTTGATAAATTATACTGTAAAAATCAATCATACCTACTTGACCCAGGAGGCATTGTTCACCAGATGGTAAGATAAAAATGAAGTGCTTCGACTAGAGACATTTGCAAACAAATATAGAGGACTACTGAGGCAATTAATAAACATGAGGGCTTCCCTGGTGGCGCAGTGGTTGAGAGTCCGCCTGCCGATGCAGGGGACGCGGGTTCGTGCCCCGGTCCGGGAGGATCCCACATGCCGCGGAGCGGCTGGGCCCATGAGCCATGGCCGCTGAGCCTGCGCGTCCGGAGTCTGTGCTCCGCAACGGGAGAGGCCACAACAGTGAGAGGCCCGCGTACAGCATAAAAAGAAAAAAAAAAAAGGGAAAAAAAAATAAATAAATAAACATGAAATGCATGTTTATTGGTTTTGAAATAAACTATGTTACAATATTAACATATTTATATTTTTTGAAACATTGATAATTCCTGTAAGCCAGTGACCTTAAACATTATATACAATGTGATTTTATTTTTATTACCAATTGCCATAAATTTAACTCTTAACAGTGCCTATCATGTAGTAATCATTCAAGAAGTAAATAAATGAAAAAAAATAGTCTTTGGTATTACTGCTTAAAAAGTATATACTGTATATCTAACGGATGCTGTAAGAGAATGCCAAATTAATGCTGTTCAGTGGAAACAAGGTGATTTAGGAACAGCCCTCTGCTAGCAGAATGATCCTTTATTTTTCTTCCTCTCCACCTAACATACCCCCTTGGTTAGTTTCCTTTTAATCTGTCATTAGAATGTAAGTCATTTTGGTATATGAATTTAAAAGAAATTATTACTGAGAAAAACCGTATATCAATAATAAATAAATTTTTTACTGATCTAATGCTAGGTGTATCTTTGTCTTTCACTGCTTGTAGATGAAAAGAGATGTAGAATTAATACTTAGCTTCTAGTTACTTCTCTAGGTTTCTTCCAAGCTAACACATTTTAACTGCTTTTTTGTTTTTTGATTATTTATTTATTTTTGGCTGCATTGGGTTTTCATTGGTGCACATGGGCTTTCTCTAGTTGTGGCGAGCGGGGGCTTCTCTTGTTGCAGAGCACAGGCTCTAGGCGCACAGGCTTCAGTAGTTGTGGCACATGAGCTCAGTAGTTGTGGCTTGCGGGCTCTAGAGCACAGGCTCAGTAGTTGTGGTGCACAGGCTTGGTTGCTCCGCGGCATGTGGGATCTTCCCGGACCTGGGATCGAAACCTTGTCCCCTGCATTGGCAGGTGGATTCTTAACCACTGCACCACCAAGGAAGTCCCTTAATTGCTTTTTATTTGAGTAATAGAAGATAGAAAAGTCTAAGAAAAATATGTGACTCTTGCTATTTACTTACACAAATGGAGATTTTATTTAATTTTTACATTAATAATTAAGAGAAAAGAATTCTCAACATCTTAATGGTCATTTTACTGATAATAGATTTCTTTTTATTTAAAATGTATAAAGATGGCATGAATGAAAGAAAAATAGATTGTAAGATCAATTATAGTTTTAATACATTGTATATTTCTTTCTGATCAGGAAGATAGTCTGATTGAAGTGTTTTACCAATTATACTGAACACATTGCCAAAAATTACATATTTTAGAACTGTTGTAACTATTTCAAGTTCTAGACCCTTTTAATCTGTTGAATGCAATTTTCTTAGATATATTTACATAGGGAATTCCCTGGCAGTCCAGTGGTTAGGACTCAGTGCTTTCACTGCCTGGGTCCAGGTTCAATCCCTGGTCGGGGAGTTAAGATAACCTACAAGCCATGCGGCATGGCCAAAAGAAAGAAAGAAAAAAAGATATATTTACATAGGATATTTAGTATATAATTTTAGGTTCATGAATATATTAAAGCTCATTATCCCTGGATCCTTGCATAGTAATAATGCTTACTCCCTACTCAAGAGTTTGATTTGGTTTCCCCTGCGTGGCATGCTCTTCTGGGTATCTATTTAATGGCTCATTCCCCTTGCTGCCCTCACATCACTTTTCAAACGTCACTTGATCAAAAAGGCCATCTCTGGCTACACTCCCTTGTTACTCTCTGTGCTCTTATCCTGCTTGTTTTTCTTATAATTCAATGTTGATTTGATTATTCCACACTTTGTCCCACTAGATTGTTAGCTTATGAGAGTTGGGATTTTTATCTGCTTTCTTCACTGCTGTATCCCCAGTGCCAAGAACAGTCCCTGGTACATAGTAGGCATTTCATAAAAACTTGTTGAGTCCACCTCATGATAAATGTATATGATAAAGTAATGCAGTTATTATTTTTTGTAATATTTGGCCCAAAGTATACCAAACATAGTATTTATATCTTCAGGAGAGTTTTTGAGGATTTTGAGGCTACTCAGCATCATTGACATCAATTATTATAATTTTATTGTTACTGCACATTAATTGTCAGATGTGACAGATTATCATTTGATAAATTACTGATTTGCTGGATTTTTTCAATATTTCTATTAAAGTTGGCTGGGTTACTGTTTGTCTTTTTATAGGTTTCATTATTTGCAGAGCTTTTCAATGAAATGCTTCAAAGAGATTTTGGCGTCAGAATATACAAATCATTATTGTCTCTTCCTGAGAAAGAGGATAAAAAAGAAAAGGAAAAGAAAAGCAAAAAAGATGAGAGAAAAGATAAAAAAGAAGAAAGAGATGATGAAACTGAGGAGCCAAAACCCAAAAGGAGAAAATCAGGCGATGATAAAGATAAAAAAGAAGATAGAGATGAAAGGAAGGTCTGTAAATATTTCCAGGACCAGCAGCCGGGTTTAGTTTCTAATTAGTCTTCTGGAGTGTAACACATAACAATGAATTCCATCAGAATAGTAAAATGTAAAGGCCAAACTAAAAACTTTTAGTGTATTATTAGAAATTTAAGTCTTTGAATTAAGCCTATATAAGCATCTATAACTAGTTTTCTGGTACTTTATTCTTTAAGGTATATAGCATGATGGTTTGATTTATGTAAATTGTGAATGGTAGTTTATTCTTAAAGTATATTATTGTTACAAGATATTTATAATGTGATACTATTTCAAGTAGATTTAGTCAATTTAATGTTTTTCTTTTAGTCATTTGATGTTTGGTGAGATCTTGCTTAATTTTAAGACATTTTAAATTACAGAAAGAAGATAAAAGAAAAGATGATTCTAAAGATGATGATGAAACTGAAGAAGATAATAATCAAGATGAATATGATCCAATGGAAGCAGAAGAAGCTGAGGATGAAGAAGATGGTATGATTCCAATTTATTTTCCCTTAGGATGAAAAATACAATTTTTGTTTGGGGACTCTGTATCACTGAAATCTATAATTATTTTTTAGACTAGAAACAGTAAAATATTCTCTAGTGAAATTAAGTATTTTACTAATTTTTAGGTGAGAGGATTGTTTTAAGAAATGTTATTTTTAACTATCATATGTTCCATATATAATTAATGGTAACTCAACTTGAGGGGAAAAAATTTCCCAAACGTGGTGTTAAAATGTGTCATGAAAAGGTATAATCGTCTTCCTTGTTTCATAGAATATAATCTTCTTTAGAAAACTAATTAATTATGAAGACTATCATACAAGCAAAAGAGTACATATAGCATATAGAGTTTAAAGACTAATAATAATAAGTACCTGTATACCTATCACCTATGTTTTAAATAACAAACTTACCAGTAGTAATGATATTCAAAATACTTTACTAGTCATAGATGCCAGCCCTAAAGTACTTATGGAGTACCACTGAGTACCTGTCAGTTTCCATGTAGATTTGGGACTTTTTTTATTATTATTTATTTATTTATTTATGGCTGTGTTGGGTCTTCGTTTCTGTACGTGTGCTTTCTCTAGTTGCGGCGAGCCGGGGCCACTCTTCATCGCGGTGCGCGGGCCTCTCACTGTCGCAGCTTCTCTTGTTGTGGAGCACAAGTTCCAGACGCGCAAGCTCAGTAGTTGTGGCTCACGGGCCTAGTTGCTCTGCGGCATGCAGGATCTTCCCAGACCGGGGCACGAACCTGTGTCCCCTGCATCGGCAGGCGGACTCTCAACCACTGTGCCACCAGGGAAGCCCCCAAAATTTTTTTTTGAGGTGACAAACTCATAAGAGTTTTTTTGTTTTGGTAGTACATATCTTTGAGGATTATTACTACTTAAGGTGTTCTTGGTTTGCCTCTACATTTTTTCTTTCTACCGCAGCATTTTATTTTTCTTCTAATTGATGAAAATACTCAGACATAAAAGAAGTTGAGAGAATAGTGCATTGAATACCCTATATCCCGCAGTTGATTCAGTAGTTAATATTTTATCTTATTTGTGTTGTCTGTGTGTTTGCATGTGTATGTTTCTGATCCATTTGAAAGTAGGAATTCTTCAACTTGCCTAAGAAAATACATTCTCTTAATCACAATTCCATAATCACCCCTAAGAAAATTAACAATAATGTCATACACCATCTATTGATGCCATCTAATGTGTACTCTTAATTGTTCTAATAATTCAGTAGCAGTGATATAATATGCATATATCAGTATTTATTTTATCTTCATTACCTGCTCTGCTCAATGAAGATTAGCCCTTTTTTCGGTTTTTTTGGCTGTGTTGGCTCTTCGTTGCTGCGCGTGGGCTTTCTCTAGTTGCGATGAGAGGGGCTACTCTTCATTGTAGTGCACGGGCTTCTCATTGTGGTGGCTTCCCACTTTGTGGAGCACGGGCTCTAGGCACGTGGGCTTCAGTAGTTGCAGCACGTGGGCTCAGTAGTTGTGGCTCGAGGGCTCTAGAGTGCAGACTCAGTAGTTGTGACACACTGGCTTAGCTGCTCTGAGGCATGTAGGATCTTCCCGGATCAGGGCTCAAACCCATCTCCCCGCGTTGGCAGGAGGATTCTTAACTGCAGCACCACCAGGAAAGTACCAAGATTAGCCTTTTTTACAGTCCCATTTTCTCTCCCCCATCCTCCCAGTATTGTTTTATCACTGCTTTTGTTAAATCACTGAACAGTGTTCTCATTATTTTATGTCAGAATGTCCTAGCTCTCATCCCTTAGTTGTCTTCTTTATTCCTTTTCTACCATATAACTGCCTTAGTGGTGGTCTCTTCCATTCTCCCAACTTTAAGTACAATCTGCATGTACTGACAGTTCTCAAATTTATATCTCAAGTCAGACTTCTCTTATTCTTCTATATCAGCTGCCTATTTGTCATCTCCACTTAAGCTATCTGACATTTCAAGATAAACATGTCTAAACCTGAACTCCTGCTTTTCCTTTTCACCATAAAGAAAACAAACAAAAAAATCCTCTACCTTCTGCCTTCCCCACCTCTTTTGATGGCAATCCCATCCTTAGAGTTGTTCAAGCTAAAATCTAGGAGTCATCCTTGACTCTCTCTCTCTCTCTCTCTCTCTCTCTCTCTCTCTGTCATATTCCATTTCCAGTCTATCAGGAGGTCATATTGCCTCTATCTTCAAAATATAACCAGAATCAGACCATTTCTCTGCAGCGTCACTTATCTAACCTTAATCCAACCCATGCTGTTTCTTGCCTGGATTATTTTAATAGCCCCTTATACTGGTTTCCCTGCCTATCCCCTTCCTCTAAAGTCTCTTTTCAGTACAGTTGCCAGAATAACCTTTGTATAATTTAAGTCATTTATTTGTTCAAATTCTTACAGTTGCTCTCCATTTCACTCTCTGATAAAAGCCACAGTGTTTACAATGACCTCTAAGACCCTACCATATCAAGTCTTTAATTTTGTGTCTTACAACTCTTTGCACTTGTTCATTGCACCTCAGTCACTGGGACCTCCTTGAACCCATTATATATGTTCCTGTGTTAAGACCTTTGCATTGGCAGTTCCTTCTGCCTGCATGCTCTCCTAGAGACCCACCTTGCTGACTCCCTCAACACCTTCAGTCTCTGTTCAGCTATCGCTTTCTCAGGGAGGTCTATTCTGCACCCTATTTAAAATTGCAGTCTCCTCCCCACCCCCACCAAAGTGCACATTCCTGATGCCTCCTTATCCCCTTCTACTTATAGAACTTATAACCTAGTCTACTGTTTACTTAGTTTACTTATTGTCTGTCTTCTTTCCACCTGAATATAAGCTCTTAATAAGAAAGAGATTTTTCTTTATTTTCTTTGCTGATATATATTGGAAGTTCCTAGAACAGCCTAAATATCCAAATAGGCTCTAAATAGATATTTGTTGAACTAATACCATAAACTGCAAAGCCAAGTAGGGTGGTATGATTATAGTTTTGGGGTTTTTTTGGTTTCCTTGGAATTCCAATTGATGCTTGCTTATGTTATCATTTTTCCCCATACTTTGCATCTCATTATCCAATCAAGTTTCCAGAAGACCACTTTTTTCCTCATGGAAAAATAGAATTTGTGGGTAAAATATATATATATATATATATATATATATATGTATGTGTGTGTGTGTGTGTGTGTGTGTGTGTGTATAGTGCCAGTTAATGTCTAAAATGGTGTTGAATCTTCTTAGTAATCAGAGGAGCAAATAACAGTGAGGGTCTAATTTTTACCTGTCAAATTGATGAAACTTAAGTTTCTAATAAAAGGTAACATCAGTTTAACAGGGGTAAAGAGAAGATTACTTTCACTCTTGGGGTGAGTTTAAATTGTTGCATCTTCTCTGGACAGAAGTTTGGAAATGTTAATTAACCATATCCTTTCAAATACCAACACGAATATTTATTTCATAATTATTTATAAAATAAAAAACTAAAATCAGTCTTAATATTCAACAATAGGGAATTATTTAAATGCATTTTGACATAGACATGCAATTAAATTCTGTGCAGTCATTGAAAAAGAAGTTAGAGGATAGTGATGCGGAAAAAGATTACCAAATGGTTTTTATAGACATAGACAGCATGTTCCAAGATGAGCAAGGATTACTTGGATTGTTTTTTCAGCCGTGCTGTGCGGCATTTGGGGTCTTAGTTCCTCGACCAGAGATGGAACCCGTGCCCGCTGCACTGGGAGCGTGGAATCTTAACTACTGGACCACCAGGGAAGTCCCTGGATTTTTTAAAAAATACTTTAAAAATATAGGTTTCAGGGGAGATGGTTTCAAGTGACACCTTTCAAGTTAAATACTCAAAATAAGCTGGGTCGTGTCTGTAAAATGTGAATAAATGAAAGGAGAGGTTTCTTAACCATTTCTTAACTGAGGAATCTGAGGCTCTTAGCACTAAATCAATTTACCCATGATAATAAAACTATAAAGCAGCTGAACCACTCTGTACTGTATTTTATATATATATAAATAATTAGGTTCCAAGGACATATTATCTCTTTCTTTAAAACAGTTTATTTCTGTTCCAATACATATCACAAACTCACCCATTTTAAGTGTATATAATTTAGTTTAATAATTTAACAATTTAATAATTCCTAGTAACTTCATAGAATTGTGAAACCATCACTACAATCCAGTTTTAGAACATTTGTCTATTTCCTTTTTTTAATAACAACTTGAGATATAATTCACATATCAACCAGTTCACCCATTTAAAAGTATACAGCTCAGTTTTTTTTGTTTTTGTTTTGTTTTAATATGTATTTTGGTGGTACGCCGGTCTTAGGTGTGGCACGTGGGGTCTTCGTTGCCGCATGCAGAATCTTTTAGTTGCAGCATGCAGGATCTTTTTAGTTGCAGCTTGAGAACTCTTAGTTGCGGCATGTGGGATCTAGTTCCCTAACCAGGGATCGAACCCAAGCCCCGTGCATCAGGAGCATGGAGTCTTAGCCACTAAACCACCAGGGAAGTCCCAACTCACTGGTTTTTAACATATCCATCCATCACCACAGTCAATTTTAGAACATTTTCATTTCCACAAAAAGAAATCCCGTACTCATTAGCAGTCAGTCCCATTTCCCTCCCATCTCCTCAGCCCTAGGCAAGCACTAGTCAGCTTTCCATCTCTGTAGATATTCTGGACATTTCATATATATAAATAGAATCATGCAGTATGCAATCTTTTGTGACTGGCTTCTTTTCACTTAGCATAATGTTATCAAGGTTCATGTGTGTTTTATCATGTATATTCTATTTAATATAAAGTTTTCTCTATATTGTTACTATTCGCGTACAACTTCTCACCTAAAGCAGTCTTTCCCAGAGTGTTCCAAAATATTAACAGGTATTAAGGTTAATAAAGTATACTGGGGTCAAATAAATTTGGGAAACTTGGGCTAAGCAAAGGTCTGCATGTTTTACTACAGAATTTCTTAGCTGCTTATGTATGTTGTGGATGTTCAAGAAGGGAATATAGGGCTTCCCTGGTGGCGCAGTGGTTGAGAGTCTGCCTGCTGATGCAGGGGACACGGGTTCGTGCCCCGGTCCGGGAAGATCCCGCATGCTGCGGAGCGGCTAGGCCCGTGAGCCATGGCTGCTGAGCCTGCGCGTCCGGAGCCTGTGCTCTGCAATGGGAGAGGCCACAACAGTGAGAGGTCCGCGTACCACAAAAAAAAAAATAAGAAGAAGGGAATATAGTGTGAAATATTATAAATTTATGCTGTGTAATATCTCAAGCGCTAATTAACTCCTAGTGTTTACTGTATCTCCTATTTTATCAAGAAACCCTTTGTTACTCCGGGCTTTCTGATGGAGATCCATTTGAGAGATCCAGAAGCCTCTAGAAACAAAATTTCTCTTAAAATTGTTGACAGATCATTAAATATCGACAAAAAAGCTGTTTAGTTGTATATAATTCATGAAAGGATGATGTATTAGTTCACTAGGGCTACCATGAAAGGTACCTCAAACTGTTTAGCTCAAACAATAGAAATTTACTGTCTTCACAGTTCTGAAGGCCAAGTCTGAGATGAAGGAGTTAGCAGGGTTGGTTTCTTCTGGGGGCTGGGAGGTAGGGTCTGTTCCAAGCAGCTCTCCTCAGCTCTTGTAGATGGGCATCTTTTCCCTGTATTGTCACATCATGTTCTATCTGCATGTGTCTGTGTCTAAATTTCCCCTTTCTTTAAAGACAGCAGTCATTGTATTAGAGCTCGCTCTAATAACCTCATTTTAACTTGATTATCTCTGTATAGATAGACCCTTTCTCCAAATAAGGCAACATTCTGAACTACTAGGGGCTTAGGACCTCAGCTTTGGAACTTCAGGGGATAACAGTTGAACCCATAACAGATTTATTCTTCAGTATTAGTTGAATAACAAGCTGTTAATGGTGCTTGACCTGAGGGCGATGGCTGAGGTCTTCAGGAACTGGGTAGCTTATGGATAGGTAAGAGAAAGGAGTTTACTTTTTGTCAGTTTTCTGTTTATTTATTAAGAATAATTTATCGAATTTCCTATCTTTTTTTAAAATTTATTTTATTTATTTTTGGCTGCGCTGGGTCTTCGTTGCTGTGCACGGACTTTCTCTAGTTGCAGCGAGCAGGGGCTACTCTTTGCGGTGCGCGGGCTTCTCATTGCAGTGGCTTCTTGTTGCAGAGCATGCGCTCTAGGCGTGTGGGCTTCAGTAGTTGTGGCACGTGAGCTCAGTGGTTGTGGCATGTGGGCTCCAGAGCGCAGGCTCGGTAGTTGTGGCACATGGGCTTAGTTGCTCCGTGGCATGTGGGATCTTCCTGGACCAGGGCTCGAACTCGTGTCCCCTGCATTGGCAGGCAGATTCTGAACCACTGTGCCACCAGGGAAGCCCAAATTTCCTATCTTTTATCAAAGGACACATACATTAGTGTCAGTAAATCTGGGTGTTAGGTCTTTCTTATTAAGAATATTTCAATTCTCATATGTAGTTTTATTTTGCAATAATTCATCTGCAGTTAGTTTTACTATATTGGCTGTTTTTCCTTTTATCTTGTAGTAAATATTCTCTGCCCTGTTTTGTTTAAATTTATGTTTCAATTTTTTGTATAAAATTCATTCATGTTTGGGAACTAATTCCCCCAAATATTTATTGAATTGAATCCTTGTATTTGAATCAGTAAAGTCCATTTTTTTCTTCTCTGTAGTTTCTTTATAAATTTCTTCCTGTTCTTATTCTTTATAATTTTCTTATAAAATCCAAACTGTTTTTAGTCGTATAATATTTCTTTGTTTTTTTAATCTTTTGAAAACTGATCAGTAATAGAAAAGTATTTTCAATCTGTACAGTTGTTGAAATTTTATCTATTAATGAGTCTTTTGCTGCTGTTGTATTTATTTTATAGATCGGGATGAGGAAGAAATAAACAAACGAGATGACAAAAGAGATATTAACAGATACTGCAAGGAGAGGCCCTCTAAAGATAAGGTATGTATTAAATACTGAAGTATGTTTGACATACATTATTATGTTTAATGTGTACAACACAGTGATGTGACGTTTCTGTATAATACTGTATTTTTTATAATATGATAATTTCCATTTCTTACATAATCCAGACTTATTATTAAACATAACTAAGTGATGAACTTTATTGATCCTTGTATATCTATATATTACCACTCATCAGAATTCAGTCGGTTGTATTTTGGTATTTGTGGTTTTATCAGATAATCAGTATGTCTTACTTCTTTCTTCTCTATACATAAATCAGATCAATTCATTTTAGCTAAGATGAGGTAAAGATGTTTGCAGATTTTTGGTATTTTTTGGTATTATATGGACACAGTCTAATTTTCTCACTTATCAGGGGTAAAAATTATGTACTGTATCTTCTGCATTTTCTTTAGGAAAAAGAAAAGACTCAGATGATCACAATTAACAGAGATCTGTTAATGGCATTTGTTTATTTTGATCAAAGCCATTGTGGTTACCTTCTTGAAAAGGATTTGGAAGAAATACTTTATACTCTTGGACTGCATCTTTCTCGGGCTCAGGTAATCTATCTCGTGAATATTTAAAATTAAAAGCATGTTTAAGTAACTTGGTCTTTTTAGTACCTTTGACTTTTTGAAATATAAAAGCAATACAGGGACTTCCCTGGTGGTCCAGTGGCTAAGACTCTGTGCTCCCAATGCAGGGGACCCGGGTTCGATCTCTGGTCAGGGAACTAGATCCCACATGCCACAACTAAGACCCAGTGATGCAAAATAAATAAATAAATTTTTAAAAAAAGCAATACAGGCTTATAGTAATACAGTTAAGCAATACTGAAATAAATAAAGTAAAAGAAGTTAAAAGTCTCTTCCTCTAGTTCCACTCCTTTGGCCTAATATATAAACTTCTAGATCCTTTTGTAAGCAACTCATATGTATATATATATGATAGTTCCAGTTTTATAAACAACACATGAAATCATTCTAAACATACTGATGGACAACTTTTTTTCATTTAATAATATATCATGGGCATTTTACCATGAAAATGGAGACCCATTTTGTTCTTTTTATTACTGCCTAGTATTCCATGGTATAGATGTGCCTTTATTGCCTTAACTAGTCCCAGTTGCTAAATGGCTTTCATTTTTTAGAATTACAAGCTATGCTTTAATAAACATGTTTGTACGTATACTTTATGTATTGACGTTTTTATCAGACTTTTTTTGACAATTTTTTTCAAGTGATAATTTAATTTTAGGTTTATAGAGAAGACAGTTAAAAGCGTAAGTGCTCTAATTGAGTGGTAGTGGATACCTGAGATGCCATTGATGTTTATCATATGTGAAAATTAGAACACTGATGTTCAAGGAGAATCAAAAACTTATTTTCATCTTTTTAAATAACAGGTAAAGAAGCTTCTTAATAAAGTAGTACTCCGTGAATCTTGCTTTTACCGAAAATTAACGGACACCTCAAAAGATGAAGAAAATCATGAAGAATCTGAAGCATTGCAGGAAGATATGCTAGGTTTGAGTATATTATTTTAAGATCATGCCATTTTATAACCATATTATTAATTAAAGAAGAAAATAACATAATAAAATATGGTATCTTTTAGGGACTTCCCTGGCAGTCCAGTGGTTAAGACTCCGTGCTTCCCCTGCAGGAGGCACGGGTTCGATCCCTGGTCAGGGAACTAAGATCCCACATGCTGTGTGGCGTGGCCAAAAGAATATGGTTTCTTTTATATTATAGGAAACAGATTGTTACTTCCAACACCGATAGTAAAACAGGAATCAAAGGATATGGAAGAAAATGTTGGCCTTATTGTGTATAATGGTGCAATGGTCGATGTAGGAAGCCTCTTGCAAAAATTGGAAAAGAGTGAAAAAGTACGAGCTGAAGTGGAACAGAAGCTGCAGTTACTAGAAGAAAAGACAGGTAAGGAAAAGCATTGGATATGAGGTACTTTTAACACTCTATTGGGATATATATGTGTACACACGTATATACATACCTATACTCGTGCATATCCATACCTTGTTTTAGTCTAGACACATAATGTAAGTTTACTTTTCACCATTTCTGTTAAAGGTTATAAAATTGCTTAGCTTTATAAGAATTAATCTTAGATCTTCATGTGCATTCTCAAGCTCGATTGTTGTTCTGTTGCATCCTTTTAATCCTCCCCTAGTTCCACTTAGTCTTCATTAGTTTCTGCTACTTTCTCTAGTCTGTACAATTATCTTAAAATGGAACTTGGATTTAGAAGTAATACTAGGTAAAACTTAATTTAAATGAAATGAGTTATTATAGTGTGCTTTATAACTATTAAAATTGACAATTGTGGCCAGTTTAAAGAATTATATACACTGTTTATTCTCCTAGCTTAAGTATTTTTAACCTCAGAGTTAAATTGGAAATTTTAAAGGGTAAGATGGTGAATTTGGTTTTGTTTTGTTTTGTTTTGTTTTGTTTTGTTTTTTGACAGATGAAGATGAAAAAACCATATTAAATTTGGAGAATTCCAACAAAAACCTCTCTGGTGAACTCAGAGAAGTTAAAAAGGACCTTAGTCAGTTACAAGAAAACTTAAAGATTTCAGAAAACATGAATTTGCAATTTGAAAACCAGCTGAATAAGACAATCAGAAACTTATCCACAGTAATGGATGAGATCCACACTGTTCTTAAGAAGGTTAGCTGTTTTGTACATTCAACATTTTCATAGTTTATTCCTTTTCTAAAAAGTCTATTTCTGGCAAATTTAATATTATTAAGCTCTTAGTGGCTTTTCTAACAGAAAATAGTGGTAGCATTCTGTCCTTCATTAGATTAGTCAAAAGCAATTCCCCAAAGATGGTATTTTCCTAGAACTTACTTCAGATGTCAACATGATTTATGTGTCCAGACTTTTTTTTTTTAACTATTTTTGGCTGCATTGGGTCTTCATTCCTGCGCGCGGGATTTCTCTAGTTGTGGCGAGTGGGGGCTACTCTTCATTGTGGTGTGGTGGCTTCTCTTATTGCGGAGCATGGGCCCTATGCGTGCAGGGTTCAGTAGTCGCAGCACGCAGGCTCAGTAGTTGCAGAGCACATGGACTTCAGTAGTTGTGCACAGGCTAAGTTGCTCTGCGGCATGTGGGATCTTCCCAGACCGGGTATCAAACCTGTGTCCTCTGCATTAGCAGGTAGATTCCTAACCACTACGCAACCAGGGAAGTCCTGGTGTGCAGACTTCTTAAAAAGCAAGTTTCACTTGCATTTCTTTTAGAATCAGAGGTTGAGTTTGAACTTGAAGAAGAAAAGCCATTCACTTTTTTTTTTTTTTTTTTTTTTTGTGGTACACGGGCCTCTCACTGTTGTGGCCTCTCCTGTTGCGGAGCACAGGCTCCGGACGCGCAGGCTCAGTGGACATGGCTCATGGGCCCAGCCACTTGGCGGCATGTGGGATCTTCCTGGACCGGGGCACGAACCCATGTCCCCTGTACTGGCAGGCGGACTCTCATTACTGTGCCACCAGGGAAGCCCCATTCACTTCTCTTTTAAACCCATTTATTGGGCAGAGTTGAGAAACTTTTTGACACTATCAAAATTAATTTATTAGTATTCTTTGTCTCAAAAATAACTAGTAACTCAGTGCCCTTGTAAACTAACTTCAGTAATTGAGAGACCTTCCACCTCCTGGGTCTCACTCAGAGAACAAGAAGACAAAAAAGAAAAACCACAGTGCAAGGAATATACTGCTGTTAGTAATATAGTCCTAAGAACCTCTAATTTCTTAGGATTTAGATGGCTTTCTCGAATACTAGAAGTCATTCTGCACAGAATTGAGAGATTTCTTTCCTACTCTCCCCTTCCCCCCACCCGGTTCAATTTTCCATAGATGGTGAAATGGGCTATCTGCAGTATCTCTGTTTAGTAATGATTATTATTTTTAAAGTTACATTTAAGAGAATTTAATAAAATATACTTTTCCTTTGTGTATTTTATAGGATAATGTGAAGAATGAAGATAAAGATCAGAAATCCAAGGAGAATGGTGCAAGTGTATGATAAAATACATGTAGTGATGAAGAATGCTGATAAGTAATGTAATATATAAAATCATGATACAAGAATGTTTGAAAGTGATGCATGTTTGATTTTAGTAGTATAAATATCTGTTAGTTCAAATGATGTATAAAGTTTTATGAATGTGAGAGTCTTTGCTTTTGAAAATTGCTTGTAATTCCTGGCATCCAAATTATTAAACACTCCTTGAGTGAAATAATTTTGCATTGCAAAATGTTTTAGGATGAACTTTGTTATAGTTTTAACCCCAATAAAGTTCATCAGTTTAATTGACGGTAGTGTTCAATTACAAATCTCTTTTATTAAAAACCTAGACAGTTGTAATTTTATTTATAGAATTATCATTACTAGTTTTTTTGTTGTTTTTTTTTTGTTTTTTTTTTTTGCCGTATGCGGGCCTCTCACTGTTGTGGCCTCTCCCGTTGTGGAGCACAGGCTCTGGACACGCAGGCTCAGTGGTCATGGCTCACGGGCATGTGGGATCTTTCCGGACCGGGGCACGAACCCGTGTCCCCTGCATCGGCAGGCGGACTCTCAACCGCTGCGCCCCCAGGGAAGCCCTCATTACTAGTTTTTTAAAAAAAATTTAGCCTTTTAAAATGTCAGTATGGGGCTTCCCTGGTGGTGCAGTGGTTAAGAATCCGCCTGCCAATGCAGGAGAGACAGGTTTGAGCCCTGGTCCGGCAAGATCCCACAGGCCGCAGAGCAACTAAGCCCGTGTGCCACAACTACTGAGCCGGCACTCTAGAGCCTGCGAGCCAGAATTACTGAAGCCCGCATGCCTAGAGCCCATGCTTGGCAACAAGAGAAGCCACCACAATGAGAAGCCCGCGCACCACAACGAAGAATAGCCCCCCGCTCAGTGCAATTAGAGAAAGCCCGCAGGCAGCAACGAAGATGCAATGCAGCCAAAATAAATTAAAAAAAAAAATTTCAGTATGAATCATAAAATAGGATTCTGCTTAAATTTTGTAAGTTTTTTGGACCACACTTTTTTTTGTTACTTGTCCTTAAATCCTCTCCAATTTTCAGTCTCTAAAAACGTTTATTAAAAATTTAACTCATCCAAACGACAGTACATCAAAAACTAAGAAAATAATTGTTAATTGCCATTGTTATTATATATGTTAGGCTTTACATAAAACACATAGTTTTGATGTTAATGTTAACTGCTTTCAATTAACTGTTCTAGTTTCCCAGAATAGCGCCTATATTACTTTTAATTTTGAGGGTTTTTTTTTTTTAAATGCAGTATATGTCAAATGTACGGTCTAGTACCAAGCCAGTAGATGTCAGTATGATGCCTTAAGTTAAGCCTTCCTTAATTAAAAATAGTTTGTTTTATTAGTCTGTGTATTTCCTTCAGAATTTTAGATACATAATAGTTAATAAACTATTGAGTGAAAAGGTAGGAAATGTGACATACTCTAAAGCAGTGGTTCTCAACGGGGGTGCATTAGCCCCCAGAAGACGTTTAGCAGTGCCTGGAGACATCTGTACCCTTTCCACCAAGGTGAATGCCACTGGCATATAGGTGGTCGAGGCCAAGGACTTGGCTGAATCACCTGCTTTGCATGGGACGGCCCCCCGCAACAAAGCGTTGCCCAGCCCCATATGTCAGTAGTGCCCCGCTGGAAAAACTCTGGTCTAAAGGAGTACAGGGTTAAAAATGACATGTCTTTGAGATAACACTAGTGGAAGCTGAATTGCATCTGTAGCAAATATCAGGTTTTCTGTATGTAAATAACCCTCCCTGGAACGTTTCACTGTCAGAGAATTATATAGTATATTAGGGTTTTTATACTTTATTTTGCTAGAATAATGATTTGGTGTTCCAAACGGGTTAATATGAGAATGTAAGTGCCCTGTTACATGTATCTTAAGCTGAATGGAATCCACGTAGCTCTTACTAAGAAATAGATTAAAATACCTAAAATTCTTTCAAACCAGTTTATTTTCTTTTTACCTTAAGTTGCTCTTTCTGATTGTAATGGTTTGTTGAACTTCTCTGAGGTTGAATTACTGATTGACCCATAATTATACAGTTACTGTATAAATGTTTCTCTATCTTTTAGGTAAGATGAATCATTACAGGGTAGTTAGAAAGTTTTTTCTCCGAGGAAAATCCTGGAGATAATCTGTTAACTAAAAGACAGTGAAGAATATAGTTCTTTAATACAGTATGATTTTGAATGAGAAAAATCATTATAAAGTCTACCTGTCAGACTTATTTTTCCCAGAGATAGTTAAATGAGAATAATATTGGGAGAATGGAGAAAAAATATAAATCTTTCCATTATATTATTACTTAGAGGTAAATTAGAAGTGGAAAATGAGATGAGTAAGCTGGGGGAAAAAAACTACATATAGAATAATTGGTTTTAGTGAAAATGAGGTAAAGAGAACCTGTTTTTGTCTTTCTAAACTGTTTTGGATTTTCATTCAGAAGTAAACATGCGGTCTGTTCTTATATTCTATCAGCTCACATTGACCAAACCAAAAAAAACTTAATCAGATAACAAAGTAGGTCTATGATAACATCTAATTTTGTTTTCCCATTTTTTTAATGTTCTGGATGCCTGTTTTTGTATTTCTAATACTCATTTAAGTCATTTTAAGACAATGAAATTTTAAGATTTTAATATTTCTTTCTGAATATTGCCTAAGTTGTAGAAAATTACTCCTCAAAATGTAACAGCACAAAAAATCCTTTTTAAAGAGAATTACAGTGACACTTAGACTTTATATGTGTACAACTTTTCACTCTCAAAAGAAACATGTGAAGACCCTGAACTGGGTGGGCTGGGGTAAGTGGGACAGACTAGCTGATGCTCTTTTCGTCTATCCTTTCTATGCACCCTAAAGGCTCACAGTACACTTCACGTGTTACCATACAACTGCACCTCACCCCTTGCACAAGTGCATGACGTGCGGAGAACAGTCCATCTGTTGTGTACCCCTGGGCAACTCATTCTCTCTTTATACCCTAAGAGTGGCCAGGATATGGAGTTGTACCTTTGCTAAGGGGTCAAGTTTTGGGGACTTTTGTCAAAGATGGACTCAGGAGGAAAGACACTTGAAGATGCTTTTACATTGGTAAATCTTAGTATTCATCTTCAGCACCAGTGGAGACATGAACTTGGACACAGGACCAAAGACCATGACAATTCCAAGAGTCTCAGCTCTCAGGTACCTCCCCTATGCTTCAGCTGAGTGAAAAATCTCAGGTGCCTTTGTTTTGTGGGCCACGGGGTCTTAGCTGAGATCATGGGGACAAACAGCAGGGATTTGTGCCACAGTGACAGTTGTGTTGTGCCTTAATACAAAGGCAGTTACTTCTTTCTGGTCAGAAAAGCAGTATTTGTTAGAGGGCAAAAAAAAAAGCTTGGAAATTTCTAATTTTCTGCTAAAGAAAGGCATTTGGAATATGTTAAACATGGATGAGTTTGCTTATTAAACTATGGGTGAGGACTTGCCTGGTGGCACAGTGGTTGAGAATCCACCTGCCAATGCAGGGGACACGGGTTCGAGCCCTGGTCTGGGAAGATCCCACGTGCTGCAGAGCAACTAAGCCCATGCACCACAACTACTGAGCCTGCGCTCTAGAGCCTGCGAGCCACAACTGCTGAAGCCCGTGTGCCGAGAACCCATGCTCCGCAACAAGAGAAGCCACCGCAGTGAGAAACCCACGCACCACAATGAAGAGTGGCCCCCGCTCGCCACAACTAGAGAAAGCCTGCATTCAGCAGCAAGACACAGTGCAGCCAAATAATAAGGAAAGGAAGGAAGGGAGGGAGGAAAGAAGGAAGGAAAGAAAGAGATATTAGTTTCAGGAAGATGTAATAGACATACTTTCCTGTATTCTTCCCATTTAACAGTAACTAAAAAACTCTGGGACATGTCCACACACCCATGTTCATCGCAGCATTCTCTATATTAGCTATAATAGTAGGAAAGTTGTTAAAAGTAAATCCTAAGTGTCTCATCACAAGGAATAAAACTTTTTTTATCTATATGAGATGAAGAATGTTAACTAAAATTATTGTGGTAATCATTTCACAATATATGCAAGTCCTTATGCTGTACACCTTAAACTAATACAGTGCTGTATGTCAATTATATGTTAATAAAACTGGGGGAAATTTTTAAAATGTATATATTAACAGGAATAAAAAACTCGATGACACAGCACTTCCACTCCTAGGTGTATACCCAAGATAAATCAAAAGATATGTCCACACAAAAACTTGTTACATGAATGTTCACGGTAGCATTATTCATAATAGCCAGATTGACTGGTTCTCTTCCAGAAACAGTATCTCAAAGGTTAAAAATTCATCTCCTAGCAACATTTCCAACAGCCAGGTGAATGCCTCCTAAATTTGCAAAGCTGGTAAAAACCCTGGGATTAAATAACAGATGGATTTGGGAAATGGCGTAAGTGCAGCCCAAGGCTAGTGCACTTTGTGCTTTAAAGAAGAATGGTTCAAAGTAGGTTTTAATTAAATATTTATGTTATAGCCAGAAATAGCAAGTGGTCTGTGTGTGGTCAGGGACTGGCTTTCAAAAGGTCTATCTATCTAAGAAAGAAAATGAATGGGCATTAAATATTTATTCTTTATATGTTAGAAGTAGATTCTGTTCTTTCCCTGCCTGAAGGAAGATAAAAAAGGCTAGAGATAGGCTTCCCTGGTAGCGCACTGGTTGAGAGTCCGCCTGCCGATGCAGGGGACACGGGTTTGTGCCCCATTCCGGGAGGATCCCACATGCCGCAGAGCGGCTGGGCCCGGGAGCCATGGCCGCTGAGGCTGCGCGACCGGAGCATGTGCTCCAAGGCCACAACAGTGAGAGGCCCGCGTACCGCAAAAAAAAAATATATATATATATTTTTTTTTCACTTGTAAGAAATGCATTTTGAGAACTCACTGGCCCTTGGAGCTGGGTCTTTGATTTCCTAAAAAATTCAGAACTCTGAAGTAGAGGGCCTAGTGCTCTTGAATTGAATTCCAAGGAAGCTGATTACTACACATGGCTCTAATAAAGTTTTGCCATAAACATCTGTGGGAAATCTGTGAGTAATCTTGTGGAGGGATATTAAGTTTGCAGCACCTGTTGCTGTTTACCCCTGAAGTGTTAGGTCCCCTCGTGGTAAATGAGGTGAGTTCTTTGACACTTTTTCCTAAGGCGTCCAGAAAGCTCTAGGGATTGGTAAGAGGGCTGCCTTTCACTTTTTAAGCCCTGGTTTGAATCTAACCAGGTTAACCTTGTGACCTTGAATTGTTTGTGTGAAATGAGGTGGTGATCTCAGTTCTGCCTTAAGGAAATGCCTTTCACATAGAAATTGGCACTAATTGGCCTCCCTGTTGACAGGGTTAGCTGAGAGGCTCATGATTAAATGGGCAGTGAGAACAGAAACTAAATCACCCCACCTCAGCTCAGCATGTTGGCTGGAGGACATGGAGGGCAGCTACCAGTTCTCCCCTCTTCCAGCAGCATCCAACATGAAAAGCAACTGGGTTGAACCAGGAGGCCCAGAAGGCCTACGATTTGTGCATTAAGGATACTTTCTATATGTCTGGCCCTGTTCTGTAAAGCAATCTTGACACAAATAGGGCTCTGGACCAGGATTCTGCAAACTTTTTCTGTAAAGGGCCAGAGAGGAAATGTTTTAGGCTTTGCAGACTATGTACAGTCTCTGTTGCAACCACTCAACTCTGCTGACAAGAGCAGCCATAGAGAACGCATACATGAAAGAGTGTGCCGGTGTTGGAGTAAAACTTAATGGACAGCACAACATTGTAAATCAACTATACTCCAATAAAAATTAATTTAAAAAACTTAATGGACACTGAAATTTGAATTTCAGATAATCTTCACATATCAAGAAATATTATTTTTCTTTTGATATTTTTTCTCCAACTTTAAAAGTGTAAACACCATTCTTAGCTTGCAGGCCATACTATAACAAGCAGTGGGCCGGCTTTGGCCCACCGTCCTTAGTTTGCCCATCTCTGCTCTAGACTGAGTGTTGGAGGGACTTTTCCTCACTCTCCCTTACTTTCACTCCTGGCTCAAACACTAACTAGCTATGGACCCAGGGCACTTTAACTTCTTTGGTCCTCAGTTTCTTCATGAAGTACGTTTGACAGAACAGATGAAACAAAGTTCCTTTTAGCCATAATATTAAATTTCCTGATTCCATTATAGGAGCAGAAGTCAACCCAAGCAATGTTATGTATGCGAAATGGAAATTAGTTTACTTAAAGGAAACAAATCTTAATATCCTCAGTGTGAATCTTTGTCCTACTGTGAGGAACAATGTCACAACTCTGATAGCGAGATCAAAATTTGTAGCCTCATAGATGATTCACTTTGTTATAAAGCAGAAACTAACACACCACTGTAAAGCAATTATACTCCAATAAAGATGTTAAAAAAAAAATTGTAGCCTCCTAACTCCATTCAAAGGCTCGTTCATACCACTTCTTTCTATTTCTCCAGTGCTATTCTTCTTCCCTGTTGTTTTTGTTTTTGGTGAGTGAAGAAAACACAGTGCCAGAGATCATTGGAAAACATTTTTCTCCTTCAAAGATGTTATTTAAAAATGTTAATGTTTTTGTGTCTTATTGGCAAGTATATTTTACAAGCACTCCGCTACCTAGGTGTACCTTATTGTTCGAGGTGATGACTGAGGGTTAGTAATCATTTTTACTGAAGAGCAGAAAAGAAAATCACCAAACAACTTATTCAAAACATTGATATATATATTTAAAAGTGAAGGTATTTTAAGAGCATATTTATTTCTTCATAGATCACGTTTCATGTAACCCTTCACTTTTCCTTTTGTTCTTTATATCCAGTCAATGTTCGCATTTCTCATAAATTGTTCTTTTTTTTCATTTTTAACAAGAAGTTTATTTAAACAACAAGGTGCTTGACTTGAAAGGAAAACTAAGATTCATTTCTTTTAGAGTAATTTATCCCTACTGAAAGACGGATTGCCCTACATGTAACAGCAACGTACAAAGAAGTTATAAAATTGTCCTTTGTTTTACAATGATAAATGAAAAACATTAAAATTCCCCAATCGAACAAGGTATGCAAGAATTTTTATGTTGTTCTTTTTTTGTTAAACAGTGAGAGCAAAATAACTTACCTGAATATAAAGATAAGAGCTGCTGAGCATGCCACTAATGGAGAAAAGAGGGTATTTTCACAGAACCGGTATTTTTCCCCAGCCCATCTCCATTTGATGTCGATCAAAACATGCTATTTAGTTAAACCAAAAAAATGCAGTATGCTTGTGCACGTACACCAGTTACTTTATGTACAATAAAGGAATGGCGAACGGGAATACGAGAGAATAGAGAAACTATACTGTAGCAGTCAGGGTGTGGTGGAACCAAATTGCAGTTTCCTAATTGAGAATGTCTTCTTGGTCTGGAGGAACAGAATTCCGGAGTAAACTAGCAGGTTTCCTTTTTAGTAGACACCCCCTGTCTGCCGCTTGAACACGTCAATTGTATCTTCATCTGCCATTTCCAACTGTGCAGGTGTGTCTGTTTCATTGATTGGCTGCCCGTCAAATCGGAATCTGATCTGCCTCATTGACAAACCCTGTCGTTCACAATAGGCTTTCTTAGTCTACTAAGTGGTGTATGCCTCTTAATCTTAAACTGCACCACAGAACGTCCTGCCCCGCCACCTTCAAATTAATATGATCGTTGCTGTCAGTCTTGACTCCTCCCTTGGGCCTTTCCTCGGCCACGGCGAGCGCCGCAGTCCCCTCAGCTGCCGCTTCACAGGAGAGGAACGAGATCCGCACCGAAGGAGCACGCAAGCACCACCCGGAGCAGCAGAAGTGGGAGGCGGCAGGGGTGGAGAAGGCGGAGGGTGCCTCTCCTACGTTGTTTTACGTTCCGTTTGTTCAAAGCGTTCAGTGACCCAAAGAAGGCCCACACTTTGCATTGCGTCGGTTGGCATGTCTCTTATCTCTCTTAAGTTATATTCTCTCCTCCCCCGCTTTGTTTTTCCTGTCATGAAGGCTCTGAGGTTTTGAAAAACATTAGATTGTAAACTACTTGAAATAATGGAAGTGTATCCTTTATCTTTGTATCTTCCTCTTTATTACCCAGGGCAGTCCCTGGAATTCAGCAGGCTTGGTATTTGTTCTTGTACTATAGGTACTTCTACAAAGCCTCATGTTTTATTCAGATCCTCTGTAGAATGTCGAGGGAACTGCATCTGTTTAGGCCTAAACCAGGGTTGGTTGGTACCGACTTGAACATCTAGTCCTCCCGTCCCACACTTTTGTTCTTTATCATATTCAGGGAACCACGTCCTTTTTTTTTGAATTGTGTTGCATTCTTTTTCTTTAATTAATTAATTTATTTTTGGCTGTGTTGGGTCTTCGTTTCTGTTCAAGGGCTTTCTCTAGTTGGGGCAAGCGGGGACCACTCTTCATCGCAGTGCGCGGGCCTCTCACTATCGCGGCCTCTCTTGTTGCGGAGCACAGGCTCCAGACACGCAGGCTCAGTAGTTGTGGCTCACGGGCCTAGTTGCTCCGCGGCATGTGGGATCTTCCCAGACCAGGGCTCGAACCCGTGTCCCCTGCATTGACAGGCAGACTCTCAACCACTGTGCCACCAGGGAAGCCCCCCATGTCCTTGCTTTTGAGCAGCACTGTGGTGGCATTCTAGAGGACACACAGATGAATAAAAGGTAATCCTGGATCCCTGCCTTTGAGAAGCTTAAACAACTGGTAACAGGTAGACTGTCAGAAGGGGGAAAGCAACACTTTGTTTCACAATCCATGATGATTTCAGTGTGTGAAGGAGATGCCTTAGTATCTTTTTTCCCCTCCCCCCATAATAAAGCAGAGAAGAGAGACTTATACCTAGAAGGCACGGGCCTCCCTGGAAACAGAGTTCCTTTGAGATCTGGGCACCTGGAGTAGGGCCAACTCATTTTTTTTTGGCCAACTCATTTTTGATCAGATTTACATGTAAATAGTGAGATATGAGGCCCAGCTTTATACCCTCTGCTGTAACAAAACCGGATAAACCCTGAAACTGGATTTGGCATCTTGTCTCAGGCCTCCATACTTTATTTGTTGGTGTCAGGTAAAGAATCTCACTTTCCATGTTTCAAATAATAGGAATTTTGCTGACTTGCTCTGGCTGCAGGGCTCTTAGTTGCACGCCTCTTTGACAGGCTGCTGCTCCAGCTTTCTTTCCAGAAGTAGTATTTTCCAGCTCTGAGACCTGCCCTCTGACCCTGAATTTAATGGGGAGGTGGAGTGATGGAGTCTGCTCTTTTTGGTTAGAAAACTTACTGGCTTTGATGGCCCCAGTGCAGAAGAGCCAGCTGCCTTTACTTCCTTTAACTCAAAAATTATTGGGGCCACTTTTTAATTGTAGAATATTTGGAAAGTATAGAAAATCTCAAAGAAAGAAATAAAAATTGCTTGTAATCCCACTATCTAGAAATAACTTTTGTTAACATAATCATAATTATTCCAGTTTTCTTCTCCCCAAACAAAAATGGGATTATGGGGTATTTTATTTTATATTACTTATTTATTTATTTTAAAATTTTATTTGTTTATTTTATTTTTGGCCTCATTGGGTCTTCGTTGCTGTGCAAGGGCTTTCTCTAGTTGCATTGAGCGGGGGCTACTCTTTGTTGCTGTGCACGGGCTTCTCATTGCGGTGGCTTCTCTTGTTGTGGAGCACGGGCTCTAGGCGCACGGTCTTCAGTAGTTGTGGCACACGGGCTCAGTAGTTGTGGCTCATGGGCTCAGTAGTTGTGGCACACGGGCTTAGTTGTTCCACGACATGTGGGATCTTCCCGGACCAGGGCTCAAACCCGTGTCCCCTACACCGATAGGTGGATACTTAACCACTGCGCCACCAGGGAAGCCCTAAGGGGTGTTTTAAATGCTTTATGGATATTAATTCCTTTAACGACGTAGGGTGGGGCAGAGTGATGGGAAGTTTGTACTGGCTGCTTGACCAAACTATATAGTCAGCTTCTTACGAGACCTCTTTTTAAATTTTTATTTATTTGTATTATTTTTATTTATTTATTTTTATTGAGGTATAGTTGATCGACGATATTGTGTTAGTTTCAGGTGTACAGCGTAGTGATTCAGTTATATATATATTCTTTTCCATTATATGTTATTACAAGACATTGAATAAGTTCCCTGTCCTATACAGTAGGTTTTTGTTTTTATTTTCTGAACCCTCTTTTTGACTAGGCCTCCACATTGGGCCTCATACTATCTTCTGCCTGCCCTGCCCAAGAATATTGCTAAATCAGTTTAGTGCATATCCTTAACCCTTGATAACTGATCTGCATCCCCCCACCCTTGATGTATAAATCCTTGAGGTGACTTTAGCAAGGACCCCCTTAGGTCAGTTTAGCAAGAATCCCCCTATCCTTGATGTCTCCTATCAGTAATTTTCTATCCACTGACTTCCTCACTCTGTTCTTGGCAAAAATCCCCGGCTTCTTTGCTGTCTTTGCTTTACAGCTATCTTTGCTGTCTAGACTTTGCAATAGTCTTGAACAAAATCATCGTTACCATTTTAACAAGTGTCAGAATTATTTTTTAAAAATTTTTATTGGAGTACAGCTGGTTTGCAATGTTGTGTTAGTTTCTGCTGTACAGAATAATTTTTTTATCACTTCTCACATCAGAATCATGGGGTTTCTTTTTTTTTTTTTTACATCTTTATTGGGGTATAATTGCTTTACAATGTTGTGCTAGTTTCTGCTGTATAACAAAGTGAATCAGCTATACATATACATATATCCCCATATCTCCTTCCACTTGCATCTCCCTCCCACCTTCCCTATCCCACCCCTCTAGGTGGTCACAAAGCACCGAGCTGATCTCCCTATGCTATGCAGCTGCTTCCCACTAGCTATCTATTTTACATCTGGTAGTGTATATATGTCCATTGCACTCTCTCACTTTGTCCCAGCTTACCCTTCCCCCTCCGCGTGTCCTCAGGTCCATTCTCTACATCTGCGTATTTATTCCTGTCCTGCCCCTAGGTTCATCAGAACCGTTTCTAGTATTCTTAGCCTCTTAGTGTTCCAAGCTAAGGACTTTTTTTCTTCAATGTTTATTTTCTTTTTTGGCCCCTTACCATTGAGAAGATAAAGAAGTGAAATGTTTAAAGGCAAATCAGAATTAGCTTTGGGGATGTCTGGCTCTCAGCCTCTGATTTTGCATCTCTTAGGACCTCACTGGGCTCAATGATTACTGAAACTGCATTAGGGTTCCTACTGTTGGGAGTGAAGGTGGAGCTGTAGAATCATGAAGCTGGAAGGGACCCTAAGAAATCCTTCAGGTCAGCCAAGTATTTTTACTCCCATTTTACAGATTAAGATACTGTGGTCCAGAGTCTCGTCTAAGTTAAGCAGCTAGAATAAAGAAGGTAATGTTTTTTCTTTAAAAAGAAATGGCATTGTGACTTCCTTGGTGGTCCAGTGGTTAAGATTCCGTGCTCCCATTGCAGGTGGCACGGGTTTGATCCCTGGTCAGGGGACTAAGATCCCGCATGTCATGCGGCACGGCCAAAAGAAAAATAAAGTATGCTGCTGCTGATTTTAAAGAAAGAAAGAAAGAAAGAAAAAAGGAGTGGCATTAAATGTCCTTCACTTTTAAGAAGTGGCATTAAATGCTCCCACCTCCTTTTCTCTGTCGCTTGAGTCAACACAGTTGCTTAGGAAAGCCTCACATTTCTCTTTGATAAACAAAAACAAAAGTCTCTACAGTTTTTTTTTCCCCCCTGATAAAGGGAAGAAATGTGCTGTAGAAGCAGATATGGTCATAATAAAGAGAACCCAGATATAAAACGCTTTCTAAATCAGCCTTAAGTGTCAAGGCTTGATTTTCTGAGTTAAGGGGAAAGAACTTCAACCTGATGAATGTTGGTGTGGAAAAAATTTGGAGGTGGTTAATTCTGAGTATAACATGAGTCTGTAAACAGACTCCAGAGAAACCACTGAACTTCACATACCTGGGTAGCTGAGGCCTGGGTGTGCCTGTTCCTTGAGGCTTTGCCCTGGGCATTGACTGTTGGACACCAAGGTCTTCCTGTGATTCACCCTCAAACCAAAAATGCTTTTGTGAATGGTGACACCAGGCTAGCAAGAAAGTAAGAAAAACAGGGTTATCGTGGATCAAGCACTAGTTAAATTAGATTTGATTCAGGTGGAACAAATCTATGGCCCAGGTACTGGGCTACATGCTGGGTCGCAGAGATGAATCGGACAGAAGCCTGGCGCTTAAGGAATCTCAGGTTGCCTGATGAGACAGGGAACTAAATATTACAGCCTTTAACACACATGTGTTATAAGAGGGTTAATGAGGTGCTCCAATAACAGATTTAATCTTCCTGGATGTGTCACAAGTTTTACAAGCTGGCCTTTGTAGTATACCACCTGATGGAAAGGAGAAAGGCCTTCCGGGCAGAGGGAATAGTGTAAGCAAAGATGTGGGAGCATGTTTGGGAAGGTGTGTAATTTTGAGTAGCTGGAGCGTAAGATCCTTGGTGTGGATTGCAGGAGGAGGGAAAGCATGGAAATGGAGATGAGGCTGGAAAGACGGGCTGGAGAAAGTGTGTGAAGAGCGTTGAATGCTCGCTCTCCTTAGGACAGACACCAGGCAGACACGAGCATCAAACGATCCAGTTCATCTTCTCTAACAATTATAGTGTAGCCAGAGTGAATTTGTTCCCCTTCAGGTCCAGTTTTCTAAACCAAATAAAATCAAACTCCAAGTTCCATTTGCCAGAGTTGGCCATGTCTTGGCATGTTTTGGGAAGTCCACTCCTTGGAATTGTCAAAAAAAACTTGGGGGTTTACATGATACCCAGAAAATGGGGAAAACGGGGGCCTGATCTTTTTCCTGGGGTGCTCATTATAGTTACCTTGGTAGCTGCCGCCACACGGTACTGATGTCAAGGGCTGCTCCCCCACTTCCACTGACCACCGAGTTCCAAAGCTGTGTTGGCTCCGAGAGGCTCCTGCAATGGTCCTGACTGCCTTGCCTCAGACACCCTTTCACTGTGGTTCTCAAGGCTGATGCCTTGGAGTTTACTCTCCACAAGTATCAAGTGTCCCTCCATTCGGGGTGCTCTTGGGAAAGGCATCTCCCAGTAGCGTCACTCTCTCAATTCAGTCAAAGGCAGTAGCTTCCCTTTCCCTTCTCTCTAGGACAAGCCATCTTAATCTTCCTCAGTGGTCTTGAAGCCCAAAGCTCTTTACCAATCCTGTGTCCTCTCCCATGAAAGGCCACTGTATTTTTGAAGTCAACAGCAAATTGGATGAGCTAAATAAATCTTCACAAAAAGTGATAATGGGAGAAGCAATGCATGTGCCCTTAATGGTGACTTTGGAGACATAGTCTTCTCTAAGGTGGGATTGTCTGAGCAGGAATTTCAGGTCTGATAAGGTGGCCAAGAGAGAGATCATCTGGAAATAGGAGAGGGGAAAAGTGAAGTCAGTTGTTGGCAATTATTTACTCTGGAAGGAATAAATTGGACAGTTGTTATCGTATTTCTCAAAATGACCAGAGCTAACCTCTTAATGTTCTGATATACGTTTTTGAGAGCATTTTTTGAACAAGTATTTGCACATGGTAAACATAGTGGAAGATAAGCCTCCCTTTTACCCTGTCCCCTGTTTCTTTCTCTGGAGGTAACCACTGTTATCACCAGCTTCTTATGTACGCTTCCAGAGATCTTCCAGCCACACATGAATATATGTGCCCTTTTTCCTTTTTCTTTCTTCTCTTTCTCTTTCTTTCCTTCTTTCTTTCCTCCTTTCTTTCATTTTTCTTTCTTCCTTTCTTAGTTTCTTAATTTCTTTCTTTTCTTTTTTTAAAAATCATACTAGACCTATTTAGTTTTCTTTTTTACTTAAAATATATATATGGGATATTGTCTTGTATCAGCATGTAAAGTTTTGTCTTATCCTTAATGACTGCATAGAATGCCATTTGGATTTGTATATAATGTTAGAATTACTTTGTCCTTTCTCAGGCATAGAGTCCACTGGGGGGCAAAAATCCTTCCATCTTGAGACTTTCTAGTTTTTAGTTTGACTATTCTGTGCCTCTTTAAGTGGACAATGATAACAAATCCATCTTCTAAAATGTTTGTGTCTGGTCTGCAGAGACCCCAAAGATGGAAGGCCCTTGAGAAGTTCCAGTTTCTCTAGTTTTGCCATGTAATACAGGCCATTCAGTTTGGAGGCCTACAGTTTTCCTCTTAACCTTGAAGACATGTTCCATTTTGTAGGAGTTTGGAAATATTTGGATGGTAGCTGATCCTTTGGGAAAACAAGTGACTATGTAGTTGACTGTAGTTTAAAAGTTTCCCCCTCACATTCTTTCTCCCTTCTTTTGTTAATTGGACTAGCTTAAATAAAATGATAGGACAAATTTCACACATCTGAACAAAAGTTTCCACAGTTTAAGGCAGCTCTACCTCATAATTTCAGGCCATGAAACCTCATAGCTGGGTCTACCTGCCAGTAGCCTTGCAGCTACAGGCCTTGCTAGTAAGGGCCTGATTGTCTCTGTTTATTTCCAGTTCAAATTCTTGGGACAGAGACTCAAGCTCAGGACAACTTTTCACAGCAGACCACAGGTCCAATGAGTCAGGGCGATGGTCTCCTGCTTCCCCCTCTAGCCAGCTGTGTGGGGAAGGAGACACTGGGATCTCTGCTTCACCACCAGCAGCTTTGTCCTCATGGGCAAGCTGCCTAAACTGTCTGTTTTTTGTGGAAGATGGGCCTCAATATTGCCCCTTTCAGAGGGTTAATTTTGAGGATGAAGTTAGATCACACATGTAAAACTGAGTACAGTTCTAGGCACAGAGCAAGCTGAGAGTAAATGGGAATTATCACTATCATTATTATGGAAAAGACACTGTCGTAGATGCTAGAGATACAGAGATAAAAGTCATAATTCCCCAGGCTGGGGAACACAGGAAAGTCATCTTTATCATGACGGAGAGGGGAAGCTTGGCCCTCCCTGTGTAGGCTATACAGACATAGACATTTAGTTCATTTGGGCTCTCTGCTGTATTCACCCATCCATCCATCCATCCACCCATCCATCCATCTACCCATCCATCCAGAGTCAGACTTTCGATGTGAGATGGTTGTCTCAGGCTCGCATGCTAATTTGAACTGAAAATTGTGTCAGACTTATTTGTCATAGGGAACCCTGACTTGGTGGTTGTCTGACTCCATTTCTTACTGTGTGACTGGGAAATACTTCTTAATCCAACCTATCTTCGGTTACCTCATCCGTTAAAAAAAAAAAAAAAAGAGATACTAATAGAAGCTAACACAGAGTTGTGAAATTAAGGCCCCCAGCATACAGTGTTCAATAAATGTTAGCAATGGTTATTAACATCACTTGTCATTTACCGTGATAAGTGACTCACTAGGGGCAGAGAGCAGATTATCTCGAATTATTGTAGTTATTATTGATGATTGATAAGCTGAGGGAGTGGGAATCTGGAACGACTCCCAAGTCTCATCAAGTCCCTCTACTCCCTCTTATAGTACTGATTGTACTGAAAATGTCCTTCCTCTTCTTTTCCAGAGAAGCCCTCACCCCGTGCAACAATAAGGGTTCCAGCCTTTCTGTCCCTCAGCTTCTGAATTGTACCTCATGCTCTGAGGTGGTCGCTAGAGTCTGCTGTGACAGATCACAAGTCCCTCTCCCTTCACTCCTCGGGATTCTTTTCGGAATCCCCATCCCAACCCAGGCCTGAATCCCAGGGATCTCACCACTGCGCCTCGCCAGCCACTGGGGCTGGCACCTCTGGATCACTTTCCGTCCCTTACACTTTAACTCTGTTGGATAACCCAGGAGCGAGACCAGACCCCAGAACCTCAGAAGGTCATGAAAAAGGTCCTTAGAATTGAGTCCCAACTCCTCATTTTACAAGACAGTAAACTGAGGCCAGAGAGGGAAAGAAACTTATGCAAACTGATGAGCAGACGGAGACTCAAATCTGGGTCTCCTGCTCCCGACCCGAGCGAGTCTGCCCCTCGTGGCCTCTCTCCCTGGGGGCGATCCCAAAGCCAGGGCGACGGCGGCCATCCTGGTCCTCCCGGCTCTGAGGAACCCTGGCCGTACCGTTCGCGCCGCAGTTGGAGGCGGCTCGGCTCCCCGGTGACTGCAGGGCTACCCTAAGGCTTGGAAAAGCCCCAGTGAGCGTCCATCGGGGGAAGAGGAGCTCCGGACTGCCTGGGAGCAGAGAAGTGAAGGGAGTCGCCCGGGGTGGGAGTTCGGGGACTGGGCGGGCAGAGACCTGTCTGGGGTGTGGAGAATGACCTGGGAACTTGGCGCCTGGAAACCACTATTGGGCTCCTGCGGGGGGGAGAGCGGTGGGCGTCCCAGCCTGCGAGTCCCGCCCCACCCCCGGCCTGGCGCGTACATCGGCCCCGCCCCCTGGAGTCCCGTTCTCCCGGCAGCCGGCGCTGAGCGCAGTAAGCTGAACCCTCCCGCCGGCCGCAGCCACCGGTACAGCGCGGTTGCCGAGCCCGGCGATGCGTTAGGCTACTGGGCCTGGCCGCCGAGGCAGCATGGCCCGGCCCGTGCAACTGACGCCGGGCTCCTTGGCGCTCGTGCTCTGCAGGCTGGAGGCGCAGGAGGCGGCGGGGGGCGCGGAGGAGCCGGGCGGGCGTGCGGTGTTTCGCGCCTTCTGCCGCGCCAACACACGCTGCTTCTGGAACTCGCGGCTGGCGCGCGCCGCCTCGCGGCTGGCCTTCCAGGGCTGGTTGCGGCGCGGGGTGCTGCTGGTGCACGCGCCTCCGGCCAGCCTGCAGGTGCTGCGCGACGCCTGGTGCCGTCGGGCGCTGCGCCCTCCGCGCGGCTTCCGCATCCGGGCGGTGGGTGAGTGTGGGGCTCAGAGGGGAGGGCGCTCCGCGCTAGCTGCGGGACCGAGCCCCAGCCACCGGGTTGCGTGCGCCCGAGGCTCAACGCTGAGGATCGGGAGGTGGCGGTGGAGGCCGAGAGGTTGGGAGGACAGACTGAGTGGCTGGAGGAGGGCCGTTCTCCTAAGACATTCCCTCTTCTGGCACACAGGAGCTTCGGCCTCTAAGATATGCCTGGGCGCTGCCCTGAGCCGACTCCAGTGTGACTCCATTCCTCAACTCTTTCAGCCAGTGGAGTGCACAGGTTCCTGGTCGAAGGAACTTTCTACTTGCAAAAGTGATGCTCTAGGCAGAGAGGTTTTGGGCCCGGGGAGCCAGAGTTGCGGTCAGGAGACAGGGGCCTCAGTCTCGGCTCCATGGGGGTGCTTAGGAAGGGTGCACCAGGGGCTGGCCAGATTTTACCGATTGTGAGCTGGCTTTTAAAAATAATTAATTAATTATTTTTTGGCTGCGTTGGGTCTTCATTGCTGCGTGCAGGCTTTCTCTAGTTGTGGCGAGTGGGGGCCACGCTTCGTTGCGGTGCCCGGGTTTCCCATTGCGGTGGCTTCTCTTGTTGCAGAGCACAGGCTCTAGGCTCGCAGGGTTCAGTAGTTGTGGCTCACGGGCTTAGTTCCTCAGCAGCATGTGGGATCTTCCCAGACCAGCCTGAACCCATGTCCCCTGCATTGGCAGGCAGATTCTCAACCACTGCACCACCAGGGAAGTCCATTTGTTTGTTTGTTTCAAATGACAGACTGGGAGCGGACTACAGGCTGTGGTTTTCATGCCCTGCTGTACTGGATGCTGTGGTGGTCTTGGATCAGGGCCTAGCGGAAGGGGTTGGGGTTGTTAACTGCTAGGGAAAAAGAAATAACAAATGGCGCTGTGGACACATCCCATCCCATTACCTAGATAGAGAGAGTTCCTCCTTTCCAGTCTTTTCAGAGAGCCCGTTTGTTAGGAGACAGCAGCTTTTTGCTTGGATAAAATAGCTTCTCATTTGAGAACTTAAACCACTGCACCGCCCAGTGGTCTCTGTTACCTACTGAACTCAGGTGGGTGTCAGCTCCTTGTCACAGGCTGGTTCTGTCTGCATTTAGTGGGGTTGTGAGGACCATTTGATGGTGTGCTGTTGACAAGTCACCAGTTGTTCCAGCCCAAAATTTTGACTCCTACCAAGCAACCCCTCTCTGTCTCAGCCCATAAATCATCCTAGGAGAGGGGGGAGGAGAAGAAGCAGCAAATAAAAAACATTTGTTTTAGTCCCCAGGTGTAAAGCAGCAGGGTAGCATGAGGCACTTGATGTTGTGTATCATCTAGTCAGAGATGACGTCTCCACATCCCAGGCCAGTGAGGTTACACCTTGCCCTCTCACCTCCATGCATCCAGTTCTGTGTGGTACCTCTACCCCTGACCCCCACCTTTCTTCCCTTAAGCACAAAAAAGAGCTCAGTTGCAAAGCCACATACACACATTTCACTTCCTTTTATTTGCAGGAGTGAGTGAAGAAAATAGGTTTCTGGCTGACAGCGGTGAGCCAAGTAGCCAAGCCAAAATTCTTAAAGGGGAAGGGGTCTTTCAGACAGACTGGATGAAAAACTCTTTTCACTTCTGTGGCCTCGGGTTTTTCTGGTTTGAATTAGTGGTTGCATTCTCTGGTTCCCCCACCCCCTTTCAAAGGGTGAGCATAGAGTACATTGCAGAGAGGGAGTGGATGGGGTTGGGGTCTGGACCTGAGGGTGAAATAGAGAGGGCCTGTGCTAAGCCAGAGGCAGCCGTGATGCCACCACCTGGGGTTCAGCCAGCAGTGGTGAATGCTGGTTCCTGGGTTGGCCCTGTGTTCTGCCATCTGAAAGATGCAGTGGACAAAGTGAATGTATTATCAAGTACTCTGATTCTCCACCCACTAGGTAGTGCTGCCTCATTGCACAATTCAGGATGTGATGGACACTGTAGTCTGTGGAGTGTGCAGTACAGTGGTCTTTACACTGGGTCATCTCCCCTGATGTGGGGCTCTTGGCAGGAATGATTTTGAGGTTTTTAACAGAGTCGTGATAAGAATTTGGACATTTAGCTGTAATTTGTACAAAACCAGCTCTTAGGACATTTTGAGGAGCAAAACGGGGAAAGATCTTATTAGATGCTAGTCGGTGGATGCACATGGGGAGGGAGGTTTGTTTTGAATAGAGTTACTAATTACTACTCTCACTTGGGGGTCCTTGGGTCAGATCAAAGGAGAGGAGGCATCAATGCAGCTCTTGGGCCATCTTAAGAGTCCCAGAAGGTGGCAGGAGGAGCTGACTTCTCCCAAAGAAACTGGAAGTTTCAGTCTGCTTGCTTTCCCAAATCTGGCATCATTGGCTTCCAGAGGCTAAAATGGGCTTCCAGGAAGGCAAGGAAGAGCAGCTGAGAACTATTGCAGGTTCTCATTCCACTCTTGCTGTTACTTTGTGGGAAAGAGCAAAATTCTAGAAAAAGACAAAAGAATCAATTTGGTCAGACCAGTTTGGTCTCTTTGCTATAGATTTTGTTGTTGTTTTGTTTTTTAAGGCTCACATACTCCTACATAAGAGCATTTGGGCATAGGGAGTGTTGCTTATCAGCTCAGAGAAAATGCAGGGAGGGGAGGTGGGGTGGTCATCAGCTTTATAAACCCCCTGTGCTCCACGGGTCCTTTTCCTGGGCTTCTGGACCTGGGGCTCATGGAGGCCTCGTAAGATATGAGGAAGGAGCGCTGTGGCCAAGCAGACAGGAGCATCCGGAGCCCCAGGGACAGACCTGAATTTAAGGTCTGCAGGACTTCATGTTTTCTCCATGTTTTGTGTCTCTTCTTTCCCTCTTCACTTTCTCTACCTCAGCTTTACTCTGATGAGAAAAATAGTTTCCAGGCTGACAGCGTTTCCCAGAAAGGGGACAAAGGATCTTTAGCAGGATAACCAGGAGCTAACTCTTCTTTTGTGCTCTAGTCCTCAAGTGTTTTCTGTTTCTCTTTTTTCTTTTTAATTAGCAAATGATCTTAACAAATGAAAGGGTTGAGCTCTGGAAGCTGGAGGGAGTCCTCTGCTTCCCAGGCTGAGCCACTGCAGGTGGTACAGGTGGGGGACACCTGTGTTTGTTTGGGTGAATCAGTTCTTGCTAGAGGACCATACCCACTGGGGAGTTGAAAGGTTAATGATGGCCTCCTGGGGTAAGGGAGGGATGGCTACTTGGCCAAAGTAGTTTGTTCCTCGAAATTTATAGCTGAGGTATCCCCACTCTTTTAGATGAAAGGCTCAATGTGGCCTTTCATCCTTTTTCATTGAAATAAGATAAAAATGCCCGTGGGGAGTTCCCTGATGGCCTAGTGGTTAGGATTCTGGGCTTTCACTGCCGTGGCCTGGGTTCAGTCCCGGGTCGAGGAACGGAGATCCTGCAAGCCGTATAGCGGGGCCAAAAAAAAAACAGGAAAAAGCCTGTGGCTTCTTCAAAATACTTGCTTCATTAATGTATTCATATGCTAGGTACTGTTCTAGTTTTTTTTCTATGTTTTAATGTATCTTTCAATTAGAGTTGCACGTGTTCTCGGAGAAAACGGAGTCGGCCTGTTTATTTCATATTCAGTTCAAGAGGGGATAGTTGAGGGGCTTCCCTGGCCGTCCAGTGGTTAAGAGTCCGTGCTCTCACTGCATGGGGCACGGGGTTGATCCCTGGTCAGGGAACTAAGATCCCACATGCCACATGGTGCTGCAAAAAAAACCTCAAAAAACAAGTGCCCAGGAAGAGTAGAGGCCAATCACTCTTTTATACTAGGCATAAATTTCAGAATCTATTTTGGGATCTTGTTTGGGAGAAGAACAGCTCAAGGGTACCTGGTGCCTGATGGTACAAGAGTTGGGCAAAGGACTTATCCTTATCTGATTTGGGGAGTGTCCAAGGGGAGTGTGTAGAGATGCTGAGAAGAGGGGACGGTCCAATTCCTATTCTTGTTTCTGAAGTCCTATCATGAATTGGCAGTGGGCATTCTGTTGGATTTAGTAGCTAATGGAATTTTTAAAGTGAAATTTGCATTTATTGAAATGCACAAATCATAAGTGTAGCATTTTATGCATTTTTCAAGTAATATACATGAGTGTAACCCAAGTTTCCAGCAGGATTTAGCACATTACCATTACCCTAGAAAGTTCCCTCTTGCCCCTTCCCAGTCAGCTCTTCCCCCACCCTCAGAAGTAACCACTATTCTGATTTTTTAAACCGTAAATTAATTTTGCTTGTTCAAGAGCTTCAAGTAAATGGAATCATATACTATGTACTCTTTTGTGTGAGAATTCTTTCACTCAGCGTCCTGTTTCTGAGATTCATCTCTGTTGCATTACTAATTTGTTCCTTTTTATTGCTGAGTAGAATCCCATTTTATTAATATACCACCGTTTATTCATTTACCCCTAGATGAACTCCTGGGATGTTTCCAGTATGGCTCTTATGAAAAAACTTTTATGAATGTTTGTGTACACATTTTTTAAGCTTTTATTTCTTTTGGGTCCTTACTTAGGAGAGGAATTGCTGACTCATTGAGTAGGTTATGTTTAGTTTTAGGACACCTTTTTCCAAAGTGGTTGTACCATTTTACACTCCTACCCATGAAATGAGACCTTTTGGTTGCTCCACATCTTTGTCAACACTTGATGTTGTCAGTCTTTCTAATTTTGGCTATTCCGGGGGTATATAGTGGTATCTTGTAGTTTTAATTTGCATGTCCCAAAGATTTTCTTCTGTGTTTTCTTCTAGAAGTTTTATAGTCTTATGGTTCTGTATTTACATCTATGATCCATTCGAGTTATTTGTGTGAATGGTATGAATTGTAGTTTGAAGGTTTTGGGTTTTTTTTTTTTTGTCATATGGGTGTCCAATTGTTCATGACAATTTGTTGAAAAGACTAGCCTTTCTCATTGAATTCCCTTTGTAATTTTGTTGAAAATCAGTTTACTATATATGTGAGGGTCTATTTCCATTCATCTTGAGTCTATCCTTTCACCCAATACCGTACTTACTGTAGTTTTTAGTAAGACTTGAAATCAGATATTGTGAGTCCTCCAACTTTGTTCTTCCTCCAAATTGTTTTGGCTACTCTAGGTTCTTTTTTTTTCCACATAAATTTTGGAATCAGCTTGTCAATTTCTAAAAAAAAAACAGCTGAGATTTTAATTGGGATTGTATTGAAACAATAGATCAATTTGAAGTTAGATGAGAAATTCATCCTGGTTTTCCCCAAACTGCCCTGGTTTTAGAAATGATATTCTTGCATCTTGAGAACCCCCTCCATCCCAGGCAGACTGGGATGATTGTTCACCGTTATTTAGGGAGAATTGACATCTTAACAATTCATGAACATGGTATAACTCTGCTTGAGTGTTCTTAATTTCTCTTGGCAATGGTTTGTACTTTAAGTGTACAGGTCTTGAATATATTTTTAAATTTATGTTCCTAAGAATGTTTTTGGATGCTATTATATATAGAATTACTTTAAAATAAACTTTTTATTTTGGAATTATTCTATTCTATGCCACAAGGCATGTGAGATCTTAGTTTCCTGACCAGGGATCCAACCTGTGCCCCCTGCATTGGGAGCACAGAGTCTTAACCACTGGACTGCAAGGGAAGTCCCTGGAGTAATTTTATATTTACAGAAAAATTGCAAACATAGTACAGAGTTTTATATTCATCACCCAGTTTCCCATAATGTTTTTTACCTTACCTTTTAATTCACGTATAAAATTAACCATTTTAAGGTATACAATTCATTGGGTTTTAGTATATTCAGAATGTTGTGCAATCATCCCCATTATCTAATTCCAGAACGTTTTCATTACCCCCAAAAGAAACACTGTACCCACTAGCAATTTCTCCCCATTCACCCCTCGCCTGAGCCCCTGCCAGCCACGAATCTACCTTCTGTCTTTTTTTTTTTTTTTTTTTTTTTTTTTTGGAAGGGGGGCCCCTCCCCC
>NW_020175320.1:1693043-1713117 GCF_003031525.2 Neophocaena asiaeorientalis asiaeorientalis | reverse complement strand
TTTTTTTTTTTGTGGAAAGCGGGCCTCCCACCGCTGTGGCCTCCCCCACTGCGGAGCACAGGCTCCAGACGCGCAGGCTCAGCAGCCATGGCTCACGGGCCCAGCAGCTCCACGGCATGTGGGATCCTCCCGGACCGGGGCACGAACCCATGTCCCCTGCATCGGCAGATGGACTCCCAACCACTGCGCCACCAGCGAAGCCCTACCTTCTGTCTTTATGAGTTTGCCTATTCTGGACATTTCATGTAAATGGAATCACACGTAAATGTGGTCTTTTGTATCTGGTATATTTCACTTAGCATAATGTTTTCAAAGTTCATTTGTGTTGTATCGTATGTACTTCATTCATTTTTATGGCTGAATAATATTAATTGTATGAATATAGCATGTTTTGCTTATCTGTTCATCCGTGGATGGCTATTTGGGTTGGTTTCACTTTTTGGCCACTATAAATAATGCTGCTATGAACATATGCTGCAAGTCTGTGTGTGGACATATATTTTTATTCTTGGGTAGATCCCATTTGGTTATTTTTTAATAATTTGTTTCTCTGATGAGATTTCCAATTTGTTCATTACAAGTATGTTTTCTTTTTAAAATCTTTCAGCATAGTTATACCAGCTTCTATAAAAATCCTTGTCATTCTAATATCTCAGTCATCTCAGGGTCAGTCTCATTGGCTGCCTTTTCTTTTGAATGGTTTGCATTTTCCTGTTTCTGTGTTGTTTAGTGCTGTGGATTGTATCTCTGACATCATGAGTGATATGTTTTACAGACTCTGGATTGTTATGTTCCTCTGTAGAGTTTGATTTTTCTGTTTATCAGGCACTTAATGTGGCTGGGCTCAAATCTCTGAACTCTGTTTCCCCTGTAGTAAATGGCAGCTAAAATCTCTTAAAGTAGGCTGGTTATGCCCTCTGCATGCATAGTTCATAGTTCAGCCATAGAGTCAGACTGAGTTTATACGCAGACTTTGCGGTTCCATCTCCTTGGCTTGGTCCTTTCCAGCATCACTTTCTTGCTGTTGTAGCTGCTCCAAAGTGGCCTTAGATTCTTTAAGCCGGTAAGACTGGTTTTTGGGTTTCTACCAAAGTTTTAGCCTCCTGGCCTGGCTCCTGATGGAGCCTGCCTTTAGGCGAAGAGCTATAAAGAGAAATGGAAAACTTATCCATTGCCATTTCCTTCCAAGAGGACCACCCCTCCGGTTTATGCCTGATTTTGTTTGCTTTTCAGTACCTTCAGGGAAAAGCTTTTCTATTTTGTCCAAAGGTTATGGTTATTTTCAAGAGGGTTAGTCTAGTAGCATCTTGTCCACCGTTATTAGAAACAAAACCTCATTAATGAATGTTTTTAGGTCCTGTCTTTTCCTCTTTTAAAATGTCATGACCCTGGGACTTCCCTGGTGGTGCAGTGGTTAAGAATCTGCCAGCCAGTGCAGGGGACACGGGTTCAATCCCTGGTCCGGGAAGATCCCACATGCTGTGGAGCAACTAAGCCCATGCGCCATCACTACTGAGCCTGCGCTCTAGAGCCCGCGAGCCACAACTGCTGAGCCCATGTGCCACAACTACTGAAGCCCGCACGCCTAGAGCCTGTGCTCCGCAACAAAAGAAGCCACCGCAGTGAGAAGCCCGTGCACCATAACTAAGAGTAGCCCCTGCTCGCCGCAACTAAAGAAAGCCTGTGCACAGCAGTGAAGACCCAATGCGGCCAAAAATAAATAATAAAAAGTTAAAAAAAAAAATGTCATGACCATAAAGAAACTAATGGTGATGACAAGATCATTTAGCCAGTCACTAAAACAAATGCCTCTGTTCCATCTCTTCCTTCTCCCAGACAGACCTTGGTATTTTTCCAAGTCTTTTCTAGCTTGATTATCCCTTTTCTCCGGTTTGGTGGTAAGTGGAATAACTCTGCCCATTTTGCAGACAGGAAATGGAGTCAAAGCTGTAATGTGGGTGGTGTTGCTTGGGTTTCTTGTCTTCCTCTCTGTTCACCACCAGTTCTCCCAGGGTTCCTGTGGAAGCTCTGGTATTTTTCACCAGCCAGAGCTCCAGCACTCACTCTCTCCCTGAGGCTATCAGATTCCCACCAGGACTTTGGTCTACTCCACGGTCTGGGAAATGGCAGAAACAGCTGCTCTGACCATGCCCCTGCTCTCACCTCCCTCCTCTTACCCAGGATCTTTCCAGCCAGGTTTTTCTGGCTTTGTTCTGCCAGATGTTGCCTTTTACCTTATTCTGCACAGGGGCAGCTGAAGGATTCAGTCTAAAAGAGCCAAAGGGCTCACAACAGGGTGTCTTGTAGGCATATTCTTGTTATCAAGCTGGATGATCTGTATGTAGCATCTGGGTAGTTAGTGTCCTTGGCTTCATGTTTTGATTTGGCAGCTGGTGCACGAGAGACGACACCTCTAGTTGCTGCCATGTAGCGTTGAGGTCCAGCGGGATGAAAAGTGCCATCAACCTGAAAATCAGCTTGGAGTCCTCTTCCCTCTCCCTCATCCCCAGCCAGTAGGTCACCAAGTTCTACGAGGCTGAACTCTTCAGTTTCTCTCAAACTTACCCCTCTCTCTCCATTTCCACTGCTAGGCCTTTGTCCAACCAAGATCTCACCATTTCCTACCTGAATTATGGCTCCAGCTTCCTCCCTTTTTGTGGTGCCACCTCCTGTCTTGCCCTGTATACTCCAGTTCATTCACCATCCTACAGGGAGACAGACTCACAGCATCTAAAATGCAGATCTGATTCTGCTCTTCATCTGCTGGAATCCCTTCTGCTTCTCCCCTTATCTTTTCAGGAAAAGTCCAGAGCCTTTAACATGCACTGCAGGGCTTTCTAATCCAGGTCCAGCTTGAGCTTCCCCTTTATCCCCACCTTCTGAGACGTGCCTGTCTTCCTATATCAGTTAGGGATCAATCAGAGAAACAACCAGTGTGAGATATATATTAAGAGATTTATTACAAGGAATTGGCTTTGCATGATTGTGAGGTCTGGCAAGGCAAGTCCCAAATCTGTAGGTCTGGCCATCAGGAGGGGCAGGCTGGAACTCACAGGTACAAGCCAAGGCCGCTGGGCATATGTGGAGTTTCTTCTTTCGGGGAGCCTCAGTTCTGCTCTTAAGCCCTTTCAACTGATGGAAGCCTAGATTATGTAGAATAATCTCTCTTATTTAGGTTAATTGATTATAACCTTTAATCACATCTATAAAGTAGCTTCACAGCAAAGCCTGGGTTAGCATTTGATTGAATAACGGGAGCTGTAGCTTAGCCAGGCTGACATATAAGACTGACCGTCACACTTCCCTTCAGCCAGACCTGGGTGCTGTGTTCTGAACAAACTGGGCTCTCACATAGGCTGTCTTTGCATGCTGTTCCCTCTACTGGGTGCCTGAGATGGGTGCTCTTCGGTTTCTCCCATGTCTGCCATGAGTAGAGTCTCCAGCACTGGGTATATTTACATGTCTGTTGCTCTCCAAGGAAAAGCAAACTATTGAGTCATTCTTGAGTTTCAGACACTTCCGTTCTTACCTCTGCTGCTGGCTGAGGGATGAATGCCCAGAAAGTTTGATGGTCAGCTCCAGACAGTTTGTTTTAAAACACGGTCATCTTCCTTCTTTCATTGTACCATGCACTGAGCCTCTTAAATACCCCTGTGGATCTCACATGGATCACTACTGAAGAACACCAGCACAGAATCATCTTCAACTGCAGACAGCAAAACTGAGACTTGAAGAGTCACTGCAAGCTGTAGTTTAAAGTTTCCTGATCACTCAAAGCCACTTTGGTTAGTAGAGAAAACTCAGGTTCAAATTCCTGCCCTGCCACTTACTAGCTCTGGGACCTTGAGCTAAATACTTACCCCTCTCTGCTCTATTGTCTTCATAGGTACAAATCAGGATCTAATAGCTGCTTTGCAGGTTATTTTGAAGATAAGGTACCTGAGGCATTCAGCCTGCGCCTTGTCCAGAGTCAAAGTCAGGAAGGCAACAAATACATGGGAATCTTTAGCACGGAGGGAGAAGAAAATGTGTCTCTGGGTTCTCATTCTCTCGATAGCCTATCTCCGCTGGGACCTGTGCTGATTATTGCTGGTCTGGTACATGTTTATGTTCAAGATCTCTGTCCTTTTGTCGTGTGCTTCCTGTCCTATGTAAGACCCTTGGTGCTAGTCAGGTCCACAGCCCTTTGAGCCTTACCTCAGATCCAAAGGGTGCCTAGTGCTGTAGAGAGAGCCCTGAACTGGGATTCCGATGCCTGAGTTTGGAACTAACCCTGCTGCTAAGTTTCAGGGAGCCTTCAGGTCAGTCACCTCATTTTTCAGGGCCACTGGGTCTTCAGCTGTGAACAGTCCACTGCTCACTTTGGCTTTGTTGACTGGCTCAGGTTTCCCAACCTCTGGCTGGGCACTAACGTCACCTGTGTCAGGAGACCCAGGGAAGAACAGGCAAAAGCTCACATTGAAGTTGCTTAAGATATTTTCCACAATCAGGGAAGTTGCACCTTCCCCTTATCCCTTCCCAGACATCTTGATTCTTTAATAGCATCCCGCTTTGCGAAGCATCTGAAGTCGCGAGGCTGTTGGAGCGCTCCATGCTGGGCCTCCGTGCTCGCACAGTCATTTGTTAGGTATGCGTTGAGCCTTTACTGTGTGCCTGGCCCTGTGCACACACGATTCAGAGGGACAAAAGGCTCATGCCCTGATCTCAAGGAGCTCATAGACTAGGAGTCAGATGGACAAGTAAGTGATACAGAATCATATGGAGCGATAGAAGGACAGCTGACCAAGAGTCCCATGCATGTGTGCACACGTGCATATGTGTCCAGGAGAAGGTGATGCCTGAACTAAGATGGAAAGAATAAGTAGATGTTAGCTTGATGAGAAGCACATTTTTTTTTTTTTTTTTGCGGTACGCAGGCCTCTCACTGTTGTGGCCTCTCCCCTTGCGGAGCACAGGCTCCGGACATGCAGGCTCAGCGGCCATGGCTCACGGGCCCAGCTGCTCCGCGGCATGTGGGATCTTCCCGGACCGGGGCACGAACCCATGTCCCCTGCATCGGCAGGCGTACTCTCAACCACTGCGCCACCAGGGAAGCCCAAGAAGCACCTTCTAAGAAGAGGTGGGGAGAGGGCATGTGTCCCTGGGCATGGCGCACATGAGGAACCACAAGCAGCCGAGCACAGCCAGAGCATGGAATGGGAGGTAGGCAGTGGCATGAAGGGCCTGGAGAGGGGCTGGCCTGTGACAGGCCTTGACTGCTATACTGAGGAATAGGAATGTGGATTTAAGCCTGAGGCCGCTGAAGAGTATCAAGCAGTAGAGTACATGTATGTGTATGTGTGATTACTTTCATAATCCTATTTAACGTGATACAACGTAGATGTTTCCCAGCCTTATGTGTGTATCATCTTCCGTAGAGATTGTTGCCTGCACTGGCGGTGCCTTTGACGGGGTTACATAACCCCTGTGGTCCACTGCAGTTTATGCTGTTGGTGCTCATTAAGTGGTTACTCTGTCATCTGAGTAAGGCCATAGAAAGAGCCCAAAGGCCATGCAGGACACCCAAGATCTAACCCTCTGTCACTAACCTGATGAATAACCAGCTTCTCATCCAGTCCTCTTGGGGCCTCAGTTGCCTTGTCTGTTGGCAAGCCTTCTACCTGCCCTTCTACTTCACAGCATTGGTATCAGGCTCAAATGAGATACTATCGTGAAAACACTTTGTAAAGTACAAAGTACAAGCACCAAGCTATGTTTCCATTTATTTCTTATCTTTCATCAATGTTTTCAGTGTACAAGTCTCTCACATCCTTAGTTAAATTTTTTCCTAAGGATTTTATTCTTTTGATACTATTGCAAATGGAATTATTTTCTTACTATAATAATATAAAATTATTATTTTCTTTCTTCTCAGATAGTTCCTTGTTAGTAAATAGAAAGGCAACTAATTTTTGTATGTTGATTTTATATCCTGCACTTCGTTGATTCATTTTAACAGTTTTCATTTCATTTTAACAGTTTTTTTGTGGGATTTTTAGAGTTTTCTTCATATTTGATCATGTCATCTGCAAATAGATAATTTTACTTCTTCCTTTCCAATTTGGCTGACTTTTATTTCTTTTTCTTGCCTAATTGCTCTGGCAAGGAGTTCCAGGACTATGTTGAATATAAGTGGTGAGAGTGGGCATCCTTGTCTTGTTTCTGATCTTAGAGGGAAAGCTTTCGGTTTTTTCCTATTGATTATGATATGAGCTGTGGGCTTCTCTTATATGGCCTTTATTATGTTAACTAAGACTAAGATAATGTTCATGGAATGGAGGACTTAATATTTTTTAAATGTCCATGCCACCCAAAGTGATCTACAGATTCAGTGTGTTCCCTATCAAGGTCTCAATGACAACCCTGAATAGCCAAGACAATCTTGAGAAAGAAGAACAAACTGGAGGTATCATGCTCCCCAATTTCAAACTATATTACAGAGTTACAGTAATCAAAATGGTATAGTACTGGCACAAAAACAGACACATAGATCAATGGAGCAGAATAGAGAGCCCAGGAATATGCTTATATGATCAATTAATCTGTGACAGAGGAGGCAAGAATATACAATGGGGAAAAGACAGTCTCTTCAATAAATGATGTTGAGAAAACTGGACAGCTACAGGCATGAGAATCAAACTAGACTACTTTCTCACACCATTTACAAAAATAAACTTGAGGGATTTCCCTGGTGGTCCAGTGGTTAAGACTCTGTGCTTTCACTGCAGGCGGCATGGGTTTGATCCCTGGTCTAGGAGCTAAGCTCCCACATGACGTGTGGTACAGCTAAAAAAAAGAAAGAAAGAAAGAAAGAAAAAGAAATGACAAAAATAAACTCAAAATGGGTTAAAGACTTAAATGTAAGACCTGAAACCATAAAACTCCTAGAAGAAAACATAGGCAGTACACTCTGATATCAGTCAAAGAGCATTATTTTTTTGAATATGTCTTCTTAGGCAAGGGAAACAAACTACATCAAACTACTAAGCTTTTACACAGCAAAGGAAACTATCAACAAAATAAAGAGGCAGCCTACTGAATGGGAGAATATACTTGCAAATGATATATCTGATGAAGGGTAATATACAAAATATACAAAGAACTCATACAACTCAACATCAAAAAAAACCAACTCAATTAAAAAATGGACAAAGGACCTTAATAGACATTTTTCCAAAGACATACAGATGGCCAACAGACATATTCAAAGATGTTCAACATCACTAATCATCAAGGAAATGCAACCAAAACCACAGTGAGATATCACCTCACACCTGTCAGAATGGCTATTATCAAAAAGACAACAATGGGAATTCCCTGGTGGTCTGGTGGTTGGGACTCAGTGCTTTCACTGCTGGGGCCCGGGTTCGATCTCTGTCTGGTTGGGGAACTAAGATCCCACATGCCACGCGGTGTGGCCAAATTAAAAAAGACAACAAAAAACAAGTGCTGACGAGGATATGAAGAAAAGGGAACCTGCGCACTGTTGGTGAGAACATAAATTGATACAGCTACTATGAAAAACAATAGGGAGGTTCCTCAAAAAATTAAAAGTAGAACAACCGTACCCTCCAGCAATTCCACTTCTGGGTATTTATTCGAAGAAAACAAAGCACTAATTAAAAAAACACTAATGTTCATTGCAGCAGCATTTACAATAGCCAAGATATGGAAGCAAACCAAGTGTCCATCAATAAATGAATAAATGAATGAATAAAGAAGATTTTGTGTGTGTGTGTGTATGTGTGTGTATACCCACACACACATATACACAATGGAATTTTACTCAGCCATAAAAAAGAATGAAATCTTGCCATTTGTGACAATATGGGTGGACCTAGGAGATATTATGCTAAGTGAAATAAGTCAGACAGAGAAAGACAAATACCGTATGATTTCACTTACATGTGGAATCTAAAAAACAAAAAAATTGGGAATTCCCTGGCGGTCCAGTGGTTAGTACTCTGTGCTTTCACTGCCGAGGGCACGAGTTCAATCCCTGGTCGGGGAACTAACATCCCACAAACTGTGCTGCATGGCAAAACAAAACAAAAAATTAACAAGTGTCACAAAATAGAAGTAGACTCATAGATACAGAAAACAAACAGATTGTTGCTAGAGGGCAGGGGGTTTGGGGGAATGAATGAAATAAGTGAGGGAGATTGAGGTACAAATTTCCAGTTACAAAATAAATGAGTCACAGGGATGAAATGTACAGCATAAGGAACATAGTCAATAATATTGTAATAACTTTTTTTTCTTAAAGGGAACTTTATTATTTATTTATTTATGGCTGCGTTGGGTCTTCGTTGCTACACGGGCTTTCTTTAGCTGCAGCGAGCGGGGGCTACTCTTCATTGCAGTGAGTGGGATTCTAATTGCTGTGGATTCTCTTGTTGCGGAGCACGGGCTCTAGGCACACGGGCTTCAGTAGTTATGGCACGAGGGCTTAGTAGTTGTGGCTCGTGGGCTCTAGAGCACAGGCACAGGAGTTGTGGCACATGGGCTTAGTTGCTCTGTGGCATGTGAGATCTTCCTGGACGAGGGCTCGAACCCGTGTCCCCTGCATTGGCAGGCGGATTCTTAACCACTGTGCCAATAGGGAAGCCCTAATATTGTAATAACTTTGGTGACAGATGGTAACTAGACTTTGGTGCTGATCATTCTGTAATGTACAGAAATATTGAATCACTATGGTGTGCACCTGGAACTAACACAGTGTTGTAGGTCAATTATACTTCAATAAAAATATAAATAAATTGGGATTTCCCTGGGGCTTCTACGGCAGGGGGTGCAGATTTGATCCCTGGCTGGGGAACTAAGATCCCACATGCCACGTGGCACGGCCAAAAAATTAAAAAAAATTTTTTTTAATAAATAAAATCTAAAAACTTAAAAGAATCTCAACAGCATTTTTTTTGTTGGTTTTTTTTTGTGGTACGCGGGCCTCTCACTGTTGTGGCCTCTCCCGTTTCGGAGCACAGGTTCCAGACGCGCAGGCTCAGCAGCCATGGCTCACAGGGTCCAGCCACTCTGCGGCATGTGGGATCTTCCCAGACCGGGGCACGAACCCGTGTCCCCTGCATCGGCAGGCGGACTCGCAACCACTGTGCCACCAGGGAAGCCTGAGTTTACCTTTCTTGAGTTCACGGGTTTCCTGGATCAGAGGGCATTCAGTGGCCCCCTGGAGGTTCAGCTAAATTATGCTAGTAGGAAAGTCAGACTTTAAGCTTTTACAATGCAGAGAACTCTTTAGATCAGCTAAGTTTTTACAGATGAGGAAACAGAAACTGCTTGCCCAAGATCATTTGCAATATTAAGCTTGTTACATGATAACTGACTTCAAAAATTTATGTGTTGGGGAAAAAATGTGCAAAATGATCCCCTTCTTGTTGATATAAGGTACCTACCTTTCTAAGGCTCTGCACCATTTCTTTAACAGTTAATTAAGGATAGGAATTCCCTTGTGAGATTCTTTAAAAATCACAACAGCTCTTGTCCCCCCCCAAGTCTAAGACCATCAGTTTTAACTATTCATTTGATGGAAGGGTCTAGCTATACAGAATTTTCCATGGCTGATTAGTCTTGCATAAGTGCAGTTACTTATAAATTATATTTATTTATTTAAAATTATTTATTTATTGGCTGTGTTGGGTCTTTGTTGCTGTGTGAGGGCTTTCTCTAGTTGTGGAAAGTTGGGGCTACTCTTAGTTGTGGTGCACAGGCTTCTCATTGCAGTGGCTTCTCTTGTTGCGGAGCACGAGCTCTAGGTACTTGGGCTTAAGTAGTTGCAGCACACGGGCTCAGTAGTTGTGGCTCGCGGGCTCTAGAGCGCAGGCTCAGTAGTTGCGGCGCACGGGCTTAGTTGCTCTGCGGCATGTGGGATCTTCCAGGTACAGGGCTCGAACCCGTGTCCCCTGCATTGGCAGGCAGATTCTTAACCATTGCACCACCCGGGAAGCCCTATAAATTATATTTAAAAAATGAAATATTTGCCTTCTTTTCTGGGGATTTAGTGAGGTATAATTTACATACAGAAAAATGAATGTTTTTAGGTATACAGGTCTGAGTTTTGACAAATATAAACAGTTTGTAATCGCCACCACAATTAAGATATAGAATATTTCCATCACCACCCAGATTCCCCAATGACCCTTTGGAATCAATCCCATCTTTCTACCCCTGACCGTTGGCAACTGCTGATCTGATTTCTGTCTCTATAGTTTTGCCTTTTCTGGAATGTTACAAATGAATCATACAGTGTGTAGCCTTTGTGTCTGGCTTCTTGCACTTTGGATAATGCTTTTGAGATTCATCAGTGTGTGTATCGTTAATTCGTCCCTTTTTGTTGCTGAGTAGTATTCCATCACATAGATGTTCCACATGTTCATCCATTCACCTAGGTGATGGACATTTAGGTTTGCTTACAGATTTTAGTGATTATGAATAAAGCTGCAATAAACATTTGCTAACAGGTCTTGGTGTGGCTGTATGTTTTCATTTTTCTTGGGTAAGTACCTAGGCATGGGATTAGAGGGCTATTTTCCTAAGTGACTGTACCATTTTTTATTCTCAACAGCAACATATGAGTATTCCGTTTCAGCTTTGATATTGTATTTGATTTGGTTTGATTATTTTTGGCTATTCTAATAGGTGGATAGTGGTATTTCACTGTGTTTTTACTTTGTATTTCCCTAATGTATCTTTTCATGTGCTTATTTGCCATTTGTATCTTCGATGAAGTGTGTGTTAAAATCTTTTGCCCACTTAACAAAGAAAAGTTTGTTTTTTTCCCTTATTGAATTGTAGGAGTTCTTCATACATTTTGGATATGCCTTTTATCAGATATGTGTTTCGCAAATGTTTTCTCCCAGTCTGTGGCTTGTCTTATTATTATTTCTTTTTACCAGAGTCTTGGGAAGAACAGAAATTTTTAATCAAATCCTATTTATCAATTTTTAAAAATTGTGTTTGTTGTGACCTAAGAAATCTTCACCTAACTGAAATCACAAATATTTTTGTCCTATGTTTTCTTTTAGAAATTTTATACTTTTAGGTTTATATTTAGATCTATGGTTGCATATCATGTAAATTTTTGTTTACAGTGTGAGTTATGGGTCAAGGCTTATCTTTTTTTTTGCATATGTGTGTCCAGTTTTTCAAGAATCATTTATTGAAAAGGCTGTCCTTTCTCCATTGAATAACCTTGGCCCTTTGTCACATATCAGTTGACCACGTGTGTTGATCTATTTCTGGACTGTATTCTGTTCTTTTGATCTATATGCTTATCCTTTCACTAATGCTACACTGTCTTGATTACTGTAGCTATGTAGTAAACTTGAAATCAGGTATTGTCAGACTTCCAACTTTGTTTCTTTTTGTTTTGGCTATTTTAGGTCCTTCCCCTTTTCCATATAAATTTTAGACTCATCTTGTCAATTTCTACAAAAAAAAAATCCTCCTAGGATTTTTATTAGGATCGTGTTAAATCTATGGATCAATTTGAGGAGAATTCACATCTTAACAATACTGGGTCTTCTGCTGTATGGACACAGTATATCTCTTTATTAAATCTTCTTTGTGCCTGACTGTTACAAATGTCAATTTTGACCTTTGACTTATGGAGTCTTTGAAAGCCTTCTGTGAAACCAAATGGCTTCTAGATACCAAGGAGTAAGCAGTGCAGGTGCATGAGGTTCTGGAAACCCCAGAAGACCCATTTAAATTCTTGAGAGGCACAGAGGCACTGAGGATCAAAAAGGGACAAATCCCTTGGGAAGAATTAGAAAATTCATATCAACTGAGAGGAAAATTTTTTTTTTTTGCGGTACGCGGGCCTCTCACTGTTGTGGCCTCTCCCGTTGCGGGGCACAGGCTCCGGACGCGCAGGCTCAGTGGCCATGGCTCACAGGCCCAGCCACTCCGCGGCATGTGGGATCTTCCCGGACCGGGGCACGAACCCGTGTCCCCGGCATCGGCAGGCGGACTCTCAACCACTGCGCCACCAGGGAAGCCCGAGGAAAAATATTTTGAAAGGCAACAAAAGATGACCCCAGTTTAACAGTTAAGAGCATTAGCAGATACATGTTTGTTGTGGTGGCTTGGGTTGTTGGGGAGTTTGTTGTGTCAGGTCTGGGGTGGGTTTGGGGATTGGAGGGTAGACATATTCTCAAGTCTTCTTTTCCTCTGCCTGTATCCTCCCTGGAATTGATCAAGACCTTTCCTTTAGTTGTTTATTAAGGACCATGCTAGGCCAGCTCTGACCTGGGTGCCAGGCAGGGCACAGTGAAGGGTGATGAGTCTCCTTGCCCCAGGAGCATAGGCTGAGCAGCATTTCCTGCACTGGAAAAGATATCTGTCATTTTTCTTTTTTTCTTTTCTTTTTTTGAGATTTTATTTTGTTTTATCTATTCCTTGGTGGCGCAGTGGTTAAGACTTCATGCTCCCAATGCAGGGGGCCCGGGTTCAATCCCTGGTCAGGGAAATAGATCCCACATGCATGCCGCAACTAAGAGTTTGCATGCCACAACTAAGGAGCCCGCGAGCCACAACTAAGGAGCCCATCTGCTGCAACTAAAGACCCAGTGCAACCAAATTAAAAAAAAAAAAAATTTTAAAAACAACATTTTTGGCTGCACAGCATGCAGGATCTGAGTTCCCTGACCAGTGATGAAACCTGCACCCCCTGCATTTGAAGCGCAGAGTCTTAACCACTGGACCACCAGGGAAGTCCCGTCTGTCATTTTTCTACTCATATCTCCTGCAGGACAGAGGCAAGAAGCCTGCCCCTAGTCCCTACTAATCGAGCATAACTGAAAGGTGCTAATTCCAGCCAGACTTCAGCCAGGTCAGGCGCAACCCAGCTTTACTGCCCCTTTCACCTAAGACCAAATAAAAGGATCAGACTGAAGAGAACCAGGGAACTCAGGGCATGTCCCCCACCTTGTTTTTGGGTGTGTGAGGCCTGTCCCATCTGATTGGGCTGTACACAGAAACAGAAAGCTAATTAGGGTGGAAGCTTAGCAGGATGAGGTAGGTATGTTTGTCCCTAGAATTTGTTTCATGATTGTTTTTTCATCCCTCTTCTCCAGATTTTGATTCCTACTGGAGTACAGGTTGAAAAAAAATTACCAGCAAGGAGAAGTTTTGATGTTTGTTTGTTTGTTTGTTTGTTTTTGCGGTACGCTGACCTCTCACTGCTGTGGCCTCTCCCATTGCGGAGCACAGGCTCCGGACGCACAGGCTCAGCAGACGTGGCTCACGGGCCTAGCTGCTCCGCGGCATGTGGGATCTTTCCGGACTGGGGCACGAACCCGTGTCCCCTGCATCGGCAGGCAGACTCTCAACCACCGCGCCACCAGGGAAGCCCATTTGCTTTATTTTGTATGTTTGTTTTTTTATTTGTCACAGCCTTCGCCAGAATCTGTTTCTCTTAAACTTTCCGTCATCTGACTCTCCACAATGCTAAGAAAAGAGAATAAAGAAATGGTGTGCCCTTTCAATGGTAATTGTGTGTCACATAAAATGGTCCATCTCTGGAGAGCAATAGCATTTGGTGATGGTGCTTTTCAGAAATCCCAGGGTTGTGTTTTGTCCTTAAAACTGAGCTTAATTGTCTAGCCCTGCAGTTGCCCATAGTTACATTAACTGGTTGAAAGCCCTGGTAATAAAAAGAACTTTTTTTTTTTAGTATTCTGTTATAACTGAATCAAAGCGCTGTAGAGATTAGTGGTTACTTGTGCCTTTATAAAGAAAGTTGAAAACAGCCTTTTTAGAAGGAAGCCTGGTTCTCGAACCCAGGGCACTTCATAGATGGTGCCTTCTGTTTCTGGTCTTACCCTTTCATCCCACACAGTGGATTAGGGCATTATTTTAGGGCACTGTTTTCCAAAGTGTGGCATGTATAGCACTGGTGGTGGTAACAGAATTTGATTTAGACATTTAAACATTAAACAATTTTTTTAATGAACTAAGGCATACCTTCTACTTAACAAATGGCGCCGATTTTCTACTTAAAGTAGGAACATAAAGTTTCCCCAGTAATTATAGTAATACAGTTGATTTGGAGATAAATATATATGTGGATAGGTCCCAAATCTCAAAGGGGACCCAAATGATTTATCTTTAGGAAACAATGGACACTAGGGCTTCTAAGACACTTAACTTTTCTTTTTTAAAATTAATTTTTAGCTGTTTTGGGTCTTCGTTGCTGCGTGTGGGCTTTCTCTAGCTGTGGCGAGTGGGGGCCACTCTTCATTGCCTTGTGGTGGCTTCTGTTGTTGCAGAGCATGGGCTCTAGGCGTGCAGGCTTCAGTAGTTGTGGCACACGGGCTCAGTAGTTGTGGCACGCGGGCTTAGTTGCTCCGCGGCATGTGGAATCCTCCCGGACCAGGGATCGACCCTGCGTCCCCTGCATTGGCAGGCGGATTCTTAACCACTGCACCACCAGGGAGGTCCCAACACTAACTTTTCAACTTCACTAAACTGTAGGGAAACCCCTTGTGGGTTTTGTGTTGCAAAAGTTCCCTTGGAGTTCAATTCTGTGTTACACACTCATTTTAAAGTTGACACTTTATCAGTAGCTGAGACTCCATGACATCTTGTTTATTTATACTTAAGACTTTTATGTTGTTTTTCCAGTTACACAGGTTGGAGGCATAGAGAATGAGGGGAAAGCAGGAAGGGTGAGAGGTGTTTTTTTCCTTCTGACACCTACTAATTCTCGGATTCTCTGCAGATGCCAACTGGGTGTTGTGCAATTAGCTCTGGGTAGTTACTGTCAGATTCCACAGGTTTCAGTGTTCAGTCCCACAAGACTGTCCCCACTTCAGATGCCAGTTGAAAGTATTAGGTCCCCAGGTTACCAGCATTTCTGTCCAACTTGGCTACAAAGTCAGGAGTTCCTACCAGCACCCTCCCCAGGTTCAATAATTTGCTAGAACAACTTAGAACTCAGGAAAGTGCTTTACTTACTGTTACCAGTTTATTATAAAGGACACAACTCAGGAACAGCCAAATGGAAGAGTTCCATAGGAGGTATAGGAGAGGGGTTCAGAGCTTCATGCCCTCTAGAGCACCCACCCAGAAGCTCTCTTAACTCTGTGGTGTAGGAGTTTTTATAGAGGTTTCATTACATAGATATGATTTGTTAAACTATTGGCCATTGGTGATCAATGCAGTCTCCAGCTCTTTACCCACCCCCAGAGGTTGGGGAGGGGGGCTGAAAGTTCCAGGCTTCTAATCAGGGCATGGTCTTCCTGGCAGCCAGCCTCCATCCTGAGGCTATCTAGGGGCCTGCCAATTACCTTTATCACTCAGGAAGTTCCACAAGTTTTAGGAGCTCTGTGCCAGGAACTGGGGACAAAGGCCAAATATCTTTCTGTGATATGATAAGGGGGAACAGGTTTCCACCCGAAGTCAGACGCAACTCCATCCTTGCAAAAAGGATGGAAGAGGGAGCCTCAACATTCTAGGACCTTTGACCGCGCCGTTAGTAAACTTAATTATGTGGGTCTTAACTCACTTTCTAATATAATTGTCCTCCAACTGTGGCAGTAAAAAGTCATTAAATTTTAAAATCTTTTGATTAGAGCATTGTTGGTTTTTTAATATCCATCTTTAATAATTTTATCCAGAATGCACACGTGGTATTCTGGGTCAAATACAGATTATTCTTTCATCACTTTAAATATGTTATCACACTGCTTTCTGGCCTATATTGTTTCTGGTAAGAAGTCAACTGTTAATCTATTTGGGGCTCTCTTGTATGTGATGGATTTTTTTTTTCTCGTTGCTTTCATGATTTTGTTTTTGTCTTTGGCTTTCAGTGTTTTCTTTCTGATGTGTCTATGTGTAGAATTATCCTACTTGAAGTTCTTTGAGCTTCTTGGATGTATAGATTATTTCTCAGCAAATTTAGGAAGATTTTACTACTATTCAAATATATTTTTTTTGCCCCTTTCTTTTTCTCCTGTCCTTCTGGCATTCCTCCTTACACATAGACTGATGCCTTTAAAGGGGTCTTACATTTCTCTGAGGCTCTGTTCATTTTTCTTCATTTTGTTTTCTGTTTTAGGAATGTTTATGTAATCTCTATTGACCTAACCTCAGGTTCACTGATTCTTCTGCCAGTTCAAATCTACTATTGAGCTCCTCTAATGAATTTAAAATTTTGATTATTGGACTTTTAAAATTAATTAATTAATTTTTGGCTGCGTTGGGTCTTTGTTGCTGTGTGTGGGCTTTCTCTAGTTGTAGCGAGCAGGGGCTAGTCTTCGTTGCGGTGCGCGGGCTTATTGCGGTGGCTTCTCTTGCTGCGGAGCATGGGCTCTAGGCGCATAGGCTTTGGTAGTTGCGGCACGAGGGCTCAGTAGTTGTGGCTCATGGGCTCAAGAGCGCAGGCTCTGTAGTTGTGGCGCATGAGCTTAGTTCCTCCGCAACATGTGGGATCTTCCCTGACCAGGGCTCGAACTCGTGTCCCCTGCATTGGCAGGTGGATTCTTAACCACTGCACCACCAGGGAAGTCCCAATTATTGTACTTTTAAACTCCAGGATTTTCATTTAGTTTTTAGTTTCTCTTTATCAATCGTCTCTATTCAGCAAGACATTGTCTTCATACTTTATTTCTTTAAGCATGGTTTCCTTTAGTTCTTAGAACATATAATGGCTACTTTGACATCTTTAATTTGATCTCTGGTGGCTTTCATAGGCAGTTTCTGTTTCTACTTTTTCCTTGCATATGGGTCATGGGTTCCTGGTTCTTGGCATGTCTTGTGATGTTGAAAATTGGACCTTTTAGGTAATATAGCAACTCAGGATACAGATTCCTCTTTCCCCTGTCCTGGACTTGTGTTTGCTTTTGTGACTTGACTAGGCTATATTAGCGATGTCTATTTCCCCTGCAGCATGAAGACTTTGATATTGCTTCTCAGAGTGCAGCCTTGGTCATGCACATAGTCACCCTGGGATGACAGTGGTTTTAGCAGGGCTCTGTTTGTCTTTTGTCCTGATCTCTTAGTTGTCTGCTTCAGTTGGTATTACACCACTCTTTTTTTTGGCTGTGCCATGTGGCATGTGGGATATTAGTTCCCTAACTAGGGATCAAACCGATACCCCCTGCAGTGCCAGTGTGGAGTCTTTTTTTTTTTTAACATCATCTATTTATTTATTTATGGCTGCACTGGATCTTCATTGCTGCACGTGGGCTTTCTCTAGTTGTGGCGAACGGGGGCTACTCTTCATTGCGGTGCACGGGCTTTTCATTGTGGTGGCTTCTCTTGCTGCAGAGCATGGGCTCTAGGTGCGCAGGCTTCAGTAGTTGTGGCCCGCAGGTTCAGTATTTGTGGCTCGCGGGCTCTAGAGCACAGGCTCAGTAGCTGTGGTGCATGGACTTAGTTGTTCCGAGGCATGTGGGATCTTCCCGGCCCAGGGCTCGAACCCGTGTCCCCTGCATTGGCAGGTGGATTCTTAACCACTGCGCCACCAGGGAAGTCTTAGCTCATTATTATTGTTTTTTTTAATGTGTTTTTTTTTTTAATTTATCTATTTTTGGCTGTGTTGGGTCTTCGTTGCTGCACATGGGCTTTCTCTAGTTGCGGCGATCGGGGGCTACTCTTTGTTGCGGTGCGCGGGTTTCTCATTGCGGTGGCTTCTCTTGTCACGGAGCACAGGCTCTAGGCATGTGGGCTTCAGTAGTTGTGGCACGTGGGCTCAGTAGTCGTGGCTCGTGGGCTCTAGAGCGCAGGCTCAGTAGTTGTGGTGCACGAGGTTAGTTGCTCCACGGCATGTGGTATCTTCCCGGCCCAGGGCTCGAACCCGTGTCCCCTGCATTGGCAGGTGAATTCTTAATCACTGCGCCACCAGGGAAGCCCCCTAGCTCATTATTCTTAAGAGGAAATGTCTTTGGGAGTGCCTTTAGGCTTGAACTTTCCTACACACTTTTCAAATAAGGTCCATTCCTTTGGGAAGTGCTTTGAAACTTTTTCTTATGGACTGCCTCTCCCCCCTGGACAATATGACCCAGTGCTCTGGGTGCTGGGCACAAGGAGAAGAGCAGCTTGCTTTCCCAGGGTGGAACCTATGCCCTGTGAGTGAGCTGGGGTGAAGGTGTTTGGAGTCCCAGAATTCTTGGGCTGCTGTTCCTGGGATAGAGTCAGGACTGGGTGGGTACAGACTGGGTAGAGGAAGGGAACCCGAAATCTCTCAGCCACACTCACCAGGAATTTAAATTTAGCCTCTTTGGCTTGGAGTTGGAGGGGATGGAAAATGCTGGCAGCTTACCCCTTCCAGCGAGATGTAGTAAACCTTGACTGGGAGCTGAGGAGAGGGAGCCTTGACTTCTTGGCTGTATTTGCCTGAAGTGGGACTTTCATCAAACTGAGCTGGAGTGGGGGAGGGAAAAGGTGGTGGTCCAATTGCCACAGACTCTCAATTCTCTTACCAGGTTTTACTAGGTTTTCTTGAATGAATGTTTCCTTGTTTGGTGCATGCCCTTAGAAGAATTTCCAGAGACTTTGAGCAGTGTTTTATGGTTTCCACCAGCTTTGTTTTGCTAGGCAGTGGTCCATGGAGTTCTAAACACTGACATCCCCAAGTGGAACCAGGTTAATTATTACTTATATAGCAACTACATCAGTCCTGGGGCAGCTCTATGAGAAGCAGTTGGAAAAACCTCCCACACAAGTGGCTGCACATTCCATAGGTGTGGGAGTGAGAAAAATTGATTTTCCCTGCTTATACAAAGAAGTTAATTGCCCCTCCTTTCCTTTCTGAAAGGAGAAAAACCTTTGCTATTTGGAGACTGGATGGAAAGCACTCTGGGTTCTCTAACTTTTTGCAATGTAAACACATCTTTCCAGCAGTCAGATAAGCTCCAGTTTTTTGACTGGAGATGTCTCCAAGGTCCTGGGCCTCATTTTCCCTTGAAATATAAACACATACCTCCAGAGTTGGGTGAATCTGTGGAGTTCACTGTCTGTATAGTTGCAAATTAATTTTGTAAGACTTGCTCTTAGCCCAGCATCCCAAGTTTTCAGAAAATTTATTTAAAAAACCCCAACTCTGCAGAAACACAAAACTATTTTCTCTCTACCCCACGTTTCCACCTCTTGTGTTTCTCCATAGTTGGCTACTGGTGAATTGTCCCATAAAATGCCACTCCATTGGTCATTTTGTTTTAATCTGACCAGTGGGAGCTAGGACTAAATCCATTGGGTTTGTCTCATATAACTTTATTTTTGGCTGTGTTGGGTCTTCGTTGCTGCACGCGGGCTTTCTCTAGTTGCAGTGAGCGGGGGCTATTCTTCATTGCAGTGCGCGGGCTTCTCATCGCGGTGGCTTCTCTTGTTGCAGAGCACAGGCTCTAGGTGCACAGGCTTCAGTAGTTGTGGCTCGTGGGCTCTAGAGCGCAGGCTCAGTAGTTGTGGCGCACAGGCTTCGTTGCTCCGCGGCACCTGGGATCTTCCCAGATCAGGGCTCGAACCCGTGTCTCTTGCATTGGCAGGCGGATTCTTAACCACTGCACCACCGGGGAAGTCCCTGGGTTTGTCTTAAACAGCACTTACCCAGCAGGACTCCCAAAGGCAGAATGAGGTCAGTCCCATTGTATTGGTCTTAGTCTCAGCCTCCAAGGCTCCTCCTGGTTTTAGTCAGTTGAATGCATCTCATTTACCATAAAGGTCTACCTTAGAATGTGTGGTGGCTTCCTCAGGTTCCTGTACTAATGTTCCCTACCTGGCCCGAGGCAGACCCCCAGGTAGAGCTGTATATATTAATGCTTTGCACAGACTTTGCCATGACCTGCAAGAAAGAAATCTGTGGCAAATTCTATCATTCATATAACTGGCCCCAGTGAGTTGCAGCTGCCCTGAATGCCTTTGAGGCTGAGGCAGGGTCATGAATCACATCAGCTAAAGTGAGGATAAATTTCATACCAGTTTTCTAATGGAACAACTCACATTGTAGTTAAGCTTCCCACGGAGTACATGTCTGAGGGCTACTTGGTCTACCTGCGGTATTTCCTTAAAGAGCATCTTT
>NW_020175320.1:1638765-1692883 GCF_003031525.2 Neophocaena asiaeorientalis asiaeorientalis | reverse complement strand
TTTATTTTTTTTTTTTTTTTTTTGACCACGTGGCATGTGGGATCTTAGTTCCGCCAACAGGGATCAAACCCACGCCCCCCTGCATTGGAAACGAGGAGTCTTAACCACTGGACCTCCAGGGAAGTCCCTGGGGTATTTCCTTAAACCCTTGAAAGTTTCTGATAACCATCTCCAAATGTAAGTCAGTGTTTTTACCAGAGGTAAGTTAATGCCTGCATTTCATGCATACAGCCCCAGAGGGCACACATGGCACCCCTGGAAGCAAAGAGTTTACAATTATTAGGGCCCCCAAGTGAGACTATACATCAGTTAGGCTGCACAAGTGGGCAGGATGCCTACCTCCGACCTCCCACCAGTGGATAAGTTTGGGCACTCTGCACTTCAGCCCAAATAATTCAGGTCAGTTCAGTTTTCAGTGCAGTTTCAAGCAGTCTTGCTTGCCCCTGCCACCAGTTCATCTGTCCCTGCAGTGCAGGTGACATCTGGAGGCGTTCTTCATGTAAGCACAGGAGCCGGGCCCGTCCCCTCCTGTCTGGTCAGTGTCAGGCAGCAGTCAGCTGGAATTTGGGAGTGTTCATAGCAGCAAGGAGGGTGGGTAGGAAAGGGGGCACAGGGCAGCTGCTTGCGAGAGCAGCGAGGGGTGGCCTCCTTCTGGGAGGAGAGCTCCAGGAGCAGATTCTGAAAAACAGAGGTTGGTAATCCCTGCCCACCCCCGCATCCCGCCCCGGGTCTAAAGTTTTCCCTTCCCTTGCTTTTTTTTTCCCCTTCCATTGTTACAAAATCAGTGTGTCTCATTACTGTAATTTCACAGGTTTCTTCCATCCTCCTCCTCTCACCCAGACCTTTCCTCCAGGAGGGTGGGTGCAAGAGAGACAGAAAGCCTCCTCACAGAACGTTTTCACACAATTCAAACAGACTTAATTATTAAATCTAAATCTACTAAGACCCTTTTCAGGCAAGCTGATCTGGAGTTATTGTTAGGGGACAGAGAGGAAGATACATTATGTCCAGAAGAATGGTCGGGGCAGAGTTTTGAATTAAAACATTTTTTTGAAATCGATCTATATGGCCCCTGCCCTTAGAGAGAGGATCAGCCCTCCCTGGTGAACCCTGAATTGAAGAGTCAAGCTGCCTTACTGAGGTGTAAGTTGAAAGGTGAGTCAGACCAACAGCTGATTGGTAGTGACCTCTGCCCGAACCAGAAAAGGCACAAATCACCCTGACAGCAAAAATCAGAAAGACCGAACCCAAAAAGCCAACAGCAGTGAGAGCTTCCCAAGGGGGTGGATGGGCCCTGCTTCTTGTGATTTGACCTTCCTCGTCTTGCAGCTTCCCTAGGAGTCCCACCAGGAGAGTCAGGCTTTCCTGATCGGCAGCGACCTCTTCAGAGGACAGGCCTTTCCATAGGCTTTTGCTATGCAGACAGGTCCACCAGCATTCATGGTCCATTTCCACAGCTCACAGCCCCAAAAGAGGGTGTCTTTCAACAGTTTCAGAGTCCGTTTCAGTTGTGCTCACGGAGCAGGGAGACCACACTTGTTTTCAGCTTAGCAGAGCTTGAAACCACAACAGGCTTCATTCAGTGAGCCTGGCCCAGGCAATTGAGGGAAACCTTGTGAATCCATGATTCCCCCTGACCCCCCTCCCCAAACCAGCAGCTTTTCCTTGCTTGGGGCGGCAGAGGGGATAGCTGCCCCTTTCTTGTACAAAGCTAAAACGCTGCTTGGCTAGCAGGGCTTTTCTTGCAAGGACTTTTTTTTAAAGCTCCTTTCACCTGTCAGTCACAGAGTTGACCCACAACTTCATGATACACAAATGGGTGATCTGATTTCCTCAAGAGCTCATGAGCAAGCTTAAAAGCCACTTTTCAAAAAGGCATGTATCTAGGAACCATCAAGTGTACCTTAATCTGGAAACTGTCTCCCTTTGCCTACTCTCTTGGCCATACTACCTTTCCTAAAGCAAACGTCGTAGCCAAACTCCAGTACAGGGACTTGTTCTGTCTGCCATACCTAGAGTCCATTAAGCTTTCAGACCTCCAATTTGATGGTAAGAAGCCAGCAGTTTTCTCCTCATTGCCAGAACCTCTGGGTTAAGAGGCATCTGTTTCAGCTACAGGTGGCAAAAAACAAGGGAATTCCATTACCACTTCTTTTTGCATCTTTCTCTGATTGAGAGGAGGTGATCCCTCTCAAGCACTTATGACAAGCATGTAACATCCAGATCAATTTCTGCCATACATTCAGATGCAGCAGCACAGAAACCAATGCAAAGCCATGTTTAAACTCTTTTTTTCCCCGCTGCCAAGTTTTGCACAAACTCCTAGCCGTTAAAGTCAGCATTTACAGGGATAAAAGTCACAGCTGCAGGGAGAAGCTGTTTCCTCACAGCTAGTGGGGAATGCGGAAGGGAGGCAAACTGCAGGCTGCAGGGTGGCATTTTATTTATTTATTTGGCTGCATGGGGTCTTAGTTACGGCACGCAGGCTCTTCGTTGCGGTGCGCGGGCTTCTCTCTAGCGCGTGGGCTCTCTAGTTGTGGCACACGGGCTTAGTTGCTCTGTGGCATGTGGGATCTTAGTTCCCCGACCAGGGCTCGAACCCACGTCCCCTGCATTGGAAGGCAGATTCTTAACCACTGGACCACCAGGGAAGTCCCGGGGTGGCATTTTAGAACAGCGCCCTCCTTTTGCCCCCCTGACCTATGTGAGAAGGCTCCAGGACTTTTCTGCTCACTCACCGAGGTTTCACTCTGTATTCCTCAGTATCTCCTTTCATCCCGTGTCCCCTCCCCACATGGCTACATGGTGCTGGTATCCAATAGAGCTCTCAGTATTCCAGTCCCCCATCCACTCCCATTTCCCCCTTTGTGAAGGGACTCATGTAGTGCCTTCTGAAACAGGAAGATCAGCTGGGGTAGAAAAGGAGCTAAGGATCAGAGGGGAGCAGAGAAGTGTCTTCAGGATAGCAATCCAGATTCTGTCCCTGCGGTCCTGGGCAGCTTATCTGTGTGGTCCTCCTAGACTTGCTCTGGCTGTGGAGCTAATTACCTCCCTCCTCTCCCCTGTGGGAGAGAGCAGCCTAAGCTTCTCTTGTCCCACCTAGAGTCCACCTTTAAGAATTTCAGGGTCCAGTCAGAGGAGAGAGCAAAATCCCAAAGTGCCATTAGGCTGCTGTGTTTCAAGCCTATCTCCTAACACCCAGCTAACAAACTTCCTAATCCTTTCAACAGACCTGCCTCTGGTTCCCATGGATCTTCTTCACATCCTGCTAACCAGCCTCAGGGCTCTCATCTGTCTCTCCCAGTAAACCATGAGACACACAGAATCCCATCATCCTTGCTACCAGAATTGTTGGGCCTTTACTATTCATCTTTATTAATTTCATTCTCAATGCACATAGATATTCTAGATCAGACAGGTTAGTTATTATTTATGCAATAATTTAAAAATAATAATATTATGTAAGTAATTATAACTGCATCAGTACCTCTTGCCCCAGTGCTTACCTGGGCGATGCGATGAAAGCCAGATGGGAAAATCTCCAGCAGGGGTGTCAGACACTCCATAGGTGAGGGGTGGAGAAAAGTGAATTTTCTTTGCTTATGTGCAGGAGAAAGAGGCACCTGCTTCCTTCTCTCCCAGAAAGAGGGAGAAAAACCTTTGTTGCATGGAGACAGGATGGAAGGATCCTGGGTTCTTCCTCTAACCTTCTAGAATATAAATACATATCTGCAGGAGCCAGAACAACCCTGGTGGCTCCAGTTTTTATGACTTAGAGCTGACTCCAAGGTCTTGGGCCTCATTTTCGCTTGAAATGTAAACACACCATCCGAGTTAGGTAAATCTCTCTAGAGTCATCTCACTATACAGTTGTAAGTTAACCTTGCTGAGGATCCCAAGTTTTCAGCATCCTTTATCCAGAAAACCCCAACTCTTCAAAGTCAGAGATTTAGCTTCTCTTGCTAACAGTTTGCTCCACTGGACCACGTTGGGAGCAGGGCGGAGGTACCACTCCCAAGACCCAGCGGTTTGTGCTGCCCCAGGTAAATCCATAAGAACTGGCTTTGCTCTCCTGCCATGTGAGCTTCAGCACCATGCCTTGGGCTGCCAGGCTAAAGCGTGAGGCGGCAGCGAGAAAAGGAGGAGGCAGCTTGAGCGAGAGGGTCGGTGAGTGAACAGGCGTTGAGGAAACCTTCCGCATGTGGGTACTGGGAGTACTTTGTGTGCAGTGCTGGGGGAGAGGATATTTCTTGAGTAAACAGAGAACGTCAGTGTTAGATTCCTAAAAAGGAAGATGAGGGGGCTGGGGAAGCAATAAGCTAGGAAGCAAGTGTATTTAAAAGGTATATTGATAAAAGCCACTTTCTCTGGAGAGAGGAGGGAGGAAGAATCTGTTCCTTCCCGAGGCTGGGGAGGGAGGGGCCGGCCTGATGCCAGGAGCTACAAATACCATCCCCCAGGACCCCTCCCTCTCCCAGGGGCCCAGGGGGACCCGGGCTCGAGGTGGCATGTGCTACTGCTGGTAACGGGCTGAGCGCTGGCTGCCTCCTGTCCCCTCCTACCCTCAGTCTCCTCCCCCTCTGATCAGAAAGACCAAAGGGTCCAGAGGTCCTGAAAGTTGCCAGGAGCCTCCTGATTGCGGTCTTTGCTGGAGTGAGGTTCTGGATCCCTGGCCAATGGTTTGCTGAGGGGTGGGGCTTCCGGGGCTGGGGGCTGGGCACACACACACACACAAATAAATAAATAAAATAAAAAATAAAAGATATGGTGGAGCCCCTTTTCTGGGCTGAAACCCAAGAGAGCGAGGAAGAGGGAACATGTCCATTTGTTCTGCTTGGGGTTAGGGGGCCATGTCTGTATGGAAGGCAAAGCGGGGGTCAGGTAACTTCTGCAGATGGACCCTAGCGGCTTCTGCCTGGACAGCCTCACCACACGATGTGCACAAGGCCACACTCTTTTTCCCAGAACATAATCTGAGAAACCGTCTGGCTGCCTTGGGTCAAAGGTGCAGTAATGGATGGCTTAGTGAGAAGTAGGTGGTCAGCTCCTAGAAACAGTGACCAGATGACCCTCACATGTAAAGATCATAGTGATCAAGACCTACGGCCTCTTTTAAGATTTCTCAGGGTGGTGACCTTTACGTTTCATTCCTAAGGCCATGACCTTGTAGAAATATGCTAAAGTCCAGTCACATCTGCCCCGATGTAAGATGAAGCTTTCTGTGCTGAAGAAAAGGAACTTCACAATCTTAAAATCAAAAAGTTTATGTCTTTTAAAGTTTCTAACAGCCTAGAAGTGCTTCTTAGTAAAATACATTTATGTGAGTTGTATCGCTGGAGTGGCTTTTATCTTTTAAAAGTTAATATTTCAGGGGTCCAGAAGGTAGTCTGTAGTCAACTTGAAAGCAGGCGGAGCATAGCAGACAGTCTGGGAGAAGTGAAAGAGTGTTGATGCAGAAACTCAATGATGCTTTCCAGATTTGGTGGGAGAGAGGGTGGCTGACCCAGGCAGAGCAGCCTGCTGGGGGGCCTGGCGAAGCACCTGTGGACACTGATAAGCTTCTCTGGATTCTGGGCAGATCCTGTTCATTTTTCTGAGTCACCCAAACCTCACCTCCTTCAGTAGGAGAGGAGCAGGTAAGGCTGTGATGTTTGTGATGCTTTTTTGTAAAGTGTGTGTGGGGGGTAAGAGGTAGCATTGTGTGTGTTTATCTCATGTTGCAAAGTAGAGCCCTGTCCCAGCTCCCTTCACACCACAGAACCCAGTCCTCTTTGGAGTGGGAGGCCTCTGCTGGGCTTAACCCACCACCACGCAGACCCAGCCGCAGAGACCTGGGACCTGGGTGGGTCCAGGCACTTTCAGGACCGAAGACAACTTTCTTCAGCAAATGACAGGGATTACTCACCCCTCAAATATAAGTGGGGGTTATTCATTATTTGCCTCTTTAAATCTTGAGTTAATCTTACATTGATGTTAACGGTGATATTGACTTACTGGCTCTTTTTCACAAGACTTCCTTTCAGGAGAGATTGAAAGGCATCCCGTTCCTAGGGCTGTGACTGTAGATACCCATTTTGAGATCGAGCTGTAACAGCTGTGACAGTTCTTATCTTCCTCTCTGTGATTTCTACATGCAATAAGGATATCCTTTCTCATCTAGAGGAGAGTGCCACTGTAACCTTTTTAGTACAGATTTCCCCAGTTAAAAATTAGCAAAACTAGCTAAAGCTTCTGCATCTCTTTCTTCTCATGGCATGTCCCCGACTTGACGTGATAAGGGAAAAGCAGCAGGGGCCCTGACACCTTTTCTGTAAATATCCATCAGTGTGACATTCTAGCTTCACAGCAGTTAAGCTGTTGACATAAAAGCATCCGGCTGGTATAAAATCCAGAAGTTTAATCAGGCCCTCGGCAAGACAAACATTTTGCACACAGCAGAAAATATGAGGAGGAGATGAATGTCTCTCTCAATACTTGACTAAGTGTATTGGTTAGACATGTGTTGCAGATTATAGAAAACCCTCTAGAAATGGCATGAACAAATAAGGGGTAGATTTGCATCATCACAAGAAGTTTGGAGGTAGGCAGCCCCCGGGGGCCAGCACAGTCGCTCAGCAAGGCTGTCAGACACCAGGGCTCGCTCTTTCTTTCTGCTTTGACTTCCTTAGTGGGTGGTCTTTTGACATTGTGCTTGTCACCTCATGGTCACAAGGTGGCTGCAATCTCTTCAGGATCCAGGCTGGAAGAAAGAGTCAAGAATGAAAAGGGAAAATATGAGGGAAGGGCCTTTTCTTCGTGAGGCCTCTTCTGGCACTGGTAGCTGGCTGCCTGTATCTCGTTGACCACCATGAAGATGTCACATGCCCACTAGTTTTAAGTGAGGCTGGGAAATTAAGTAATATGCTTTCCTGCCTCTGCACTAGAGGAAGGCAAAGAAAAAGATGACTGGGAAGGTGGGTTGAATGTGCCAACGTACAATTTCTGCCACAAGGGGTCACAGTAAAGTACTACTGAATGGAAGAAAACAGGGCTAGCAGTAGGCCTTACCTACATAAATTGTTTTCTCCCAGGTGGGGAGTAGGTCATGGTCAGGACTGGTGTCCGACCAAATAGGCTATGGAAGTTGGGAAAAGAAGAGTCAGGATTGGCTAAGAAATCCATCCATGTGCAGAACTAGCGCCCTACAAGAAGCCCTCCACGTACTAATAATGATGGAACGAGGGACGATCAAGTTTAATATCCCTAATTTGGGAAGAGATGTTAAAGAGTGCTAATATCGGTAGGACTGATGTGTGTCAAATATTATTCCAGGTACTTATGGATGTTTTCCCACAGTAACGTTTGAACCAAATACTGTTGTTCATGTTGAACAGTCACTAATGAATACTCGAAGAGGGCACACAGTAAGTGGAAGTGGAGGATTTGAGCCCAGGCCTGCCCGACCAATTCCAGGACTCTCTTTCTTATCCCATGCGGCCTTAGGTACCCCGAGGCCCCACAGGGACAAGTCTGGTTCATCTTCCTTATGATGGTGGTGCCCAGGCATCCACGAACTTCTGAGTGGGACCAGGAATACTGAGTCCCAGTCCTACCAATTATAACCCTCATAGTGGGTTATGATTGCCTCCAACCACTGCTCTTCCTCTAGAACAGGAGCCCCCCTGAGGGCGAGGACTGTGTCATGTTCACTGTCGTATCCCAACCTAACTGGCATAGAGTAGGTGCTCAATAAATATTTGCTGGATAAGCAATGATTGAAGAACTGTGCTATTACAATATCTGTATTATGAGTGCCTGATGCTACACTGTGGTAGCCACTCGTTAAATTTTTCTTAAGTGGTCCATGTAGGAAGGAGACTGTATCTCCAACTGACAGGTTTAGAGAACAATTCATGGGAGAGTCAGTCAGCATTGAGCCTGTCTTTGTGACAGGAGTTTGAAACACTGAGGCTCGGGGAAGAGTGCTTTAGGTGGAGGAAGTGGGGACAAGGTCGTAGAGATGGGAAAGTACAGACTATTCAGGGAGAGGCCAACCTGAATGGAGAGAAGTCACAGCTGAAGGGTAATAGTAGGTATGGGAGAAAAGGGATTGTTGCCAAATATGATTGGGAAACATTGGGTTAAGTAAGCTAGGTTTTCTGTTACAATTCTCAGAGCCTTTAACAATGCTCCTGTGACTCCAAGCCTCATTTCTCAAACATTTGGCCTTTGGGGCCCTTTTCTTGCAGAGCATTTCATGGAATGAATTTTCCATAGAATGCATTTTGGGAAATGTTGATCTAGTTCAGCTCCACATTTATAGACAAGGAAACTGAGACCCGGAGAAGAGAGGTGGCTTATTCAGAGCCACAGAGCAGAACTTGGATTAGAACCCAGATCAGATCACTTGACCTCCAGTATAGTGCTCATTTGTAATGTGAAGACTATGTGTTTATAAAGGACAGCTTCTTCCTTACAGGGAACTTTTATTTATCTGTTATTCAGACAACAACCTTGGTGCTAACATTTCCCCCAGTTTTGTACAGTGGTATTTTATATTCATCACCTTGATGCTGAGCAGAGATGAGAGCTGCTGTCATTGCCTGTGCAGCCTCCAGAATTTTGGGAAGAAGGTTTGTCTTAAATCAGCCCCATGTTTGCCTGGAGGGCAAAGAAAAGATGCTTTTTCTGTACAGCCATTTTTAAGGGGATACAGGGACTGCAGAAGTTTACAACTTGTGCTTCTCTCCTCAGCCTTTTCTTGTCCCCAGCCTGCTGTGGTAGGCAGAATGGGCCCCCAAAGATGTCCACATCCTAATCCCTGGAACATATGAATATGTTACCTAATATGGTAAAAGAGACTTTGCAGATGTAATTAGGTTATGGACTTTAGGGAGATTATCCTGGATTATGTGGGTAGACCCAATCTAATCACATGAGCCCTTAAAAGCAGAGAACTTTCTCTGGGTGGAAGCAGAAGCAAAGCAACAGAAGAGCAAGTCAGAGAGAAATGAAGTATGAAAAAGACTCCATGCTGTCTTGAAGATGAAGGGGGCAACATGACAAGAAATGCCGGTGGCTTTAAGTTGCTGAGAGAGGCGCCATCAAAGGAACAGGGACCCCGGTCCTCAGTCCTACAACCACAAGGAACTGAATTCTGCCAAAAACATGAATAAGCATGGAAGCAGATTCTCCCCTCCAATCATAGCCTAGGCCCTGAGTCCCGGAGCAGAGGAACCAGTGGAGCCCATCAGACTTCTGACTTCTAGGCTGTGAGATAATAAATTTGTGTTCTTTTAAACTGCTTGTTTATTTTGACAGCCTTAGGAAACTAACACACCTGAGTAAAGTCATTAACATATCCAAAGTGGAAGCTGTGAAGGGAATAGAGGTTAGGAAGGGGCACCACTGGGCTGAGGGCTTTGGGGCTGTGTGTGAATTAGTTTTTAGCATTTTTTAAAAAGATCAGTTGATTTGAGTCATTCACATCCTTCCCTCCCAGCCAGGCATCCCTGTATCTCTATGGGGAAAGGCTGCTGGAGGCTCAGAGGGCTCCCTGACAGGGCCAACTACGTGTCTTTTCAAGCATATCTGTGCGCTGTGACAACCAGATTCTGAGGTCTCCTTCATAAATGGCCCAAGACCTTTGCAACTCAACTGCTGGCCAATATTAGTGGATATATCACTTGAAATAAAGGGGCCTCTCATTTACTAATCCTGACAGGTTGAAGTGCTGTTATTAAAGATAGCACTAAGGGCTCCTGCTGGTGAGCAGCCCAGGCTTCTCTGGGAAGCCTGTAGCTTTTCAACAGAGGGCATTTCCCAGAAGGGGAGCCATTTGTCTGGGGCTCCAAAATAAACATCACCATGCCGGAGAAGGAATTTCAGCTTCCATGGTAGATAACCCGACTACCCTTAGATCTACAGCCAGTTTCTGAGTCTTGGTACTCTTTTGTTTCTAAACGTGGAGGAAGGTGTTTGCATTCTTTTATTTTAGTAAAATAAAAGGGAGACATGGAGAGGGGCTCGGCTTTGCTGGCCTGAAACCTTTCTTCTTTTTGTTCCCATTTTGTTTGATTTTCTGAACCTATTTAAGGTTTTAACACAACAGATCTAATTATTTAAAGTCATGGAAATTTTTGCACAGCATCTAATCTCGGATGAGACACATTGTTACAGAGTACTTTTCATTTTTTAAAAGCTCAGGATTAATTTTAATGTTAAAGAAATTTGGAAATTCTGTACTGGATAAAAGTGCAGTTTAAAATCAGGGAAGCTTCTTGGATTACTTAGGACAAAACATCCTTTTTTATCAAACTTGACTGTATCTGCAGGCTGTTTTATTCATGCTCTATTGTCATCTCTAAAGCACGTAGAAGATGCTTTTCCCACAGTGTGATTCAATACAGGCGCCCAAAAAGATGCTCTCGGATTTCATGTGTCTGGGTAATTAGCTGAGTTTGAGCGGCTCAGTTAAACCGTTTGAAGGTCAATAATGCATGAATTTCTGGCAGACTGCCTAGAAGAGCCCATAAACACACTTGTATAAGGACTAAACATGTTTATTTTGTGTTTTAAATATGAAATAACGTTAGGATTAGTTTTGCCTAGAATTTAATTTTATGGCAGATTCATGTTTTAGTGTGACACAGAATAGTTCTGATGTGAATCCTTTCCAAATTTCCAAAGAAATATTTCCTCTCTTTTGCATATTTGCTAGCACAGTTTCTTATGGACCTTAAAATCAAATTCAAGCACCCCAAATTAAAATGTCAGAGTTTAGATTCCATGAGGAGGCCCTCTTGGAATTTGTTTAGGTGCCTTAATTAAAAGCATAAGATAAATGTAAATACTGCATGGTAGTTAATTTTTTCCCCCTAAAGATAAAGTGTTTATGGAAAACTAATTTTGTCCCTAAAATTTAACTACAGCATTCAGATATCAAAATAAACACATTCAATTTTGATAAAGATGCTTTTACTTCAGAGATTTTTTTCAGTGAACAAAGCAAATGCAGGTTTGGGACCAGCAGCTTGTATCTTGATTTTGGTTCTGCCTTTCTCACTTGGAAAGTGCAATGTTTAGGCTTGTTTTAACTTTAGTAAAACTTCCAACTGATTATCTGTAACTGGCAGATTTAGGAGTCCTGTGTTCCTGGTTGAAGAGTTCTCCAGTACCATAGCTCCTGGGGAGGGTTTGCTTGTTCTACTCCAGCTGCCTTATCTGGGTCTGGTGAAAGGCAACCTTGCTGTGTCCATATTTGTCATGAATGTACCTCTTGCTATTTTTACACTGGGGCATGAGTATTCATGCCTCATGAATTGTCCAGGAAATAGCTCTTTCAGCCACTTCTCTTTGCTGTTAGAAAACAGCCAGGTTAGGGTATTCTAGAGGCCTTCAACCTGAGGCATATGGTGGAGGCCTTTGTGTCCTGACATAAAGAAACCACCTCCTTTTCCTCAGAATTTTGATGAGGTTTTTCATTGCAGTGGATTATTGCTGAGCTATTGTCACCAGCTCCGGGAACAAGCCACACTCCCAGGGTTCTGCTCCTAATGGCCAGGGGCTTTCTAGACCACTGTCATTAGGGACCAGGGAGCAGGAATTGATTGCCTGGGGTTATATGAATTTATGTCCATCACACAGGAAGCTGATTCTAGTCACAGTTTTAGGATCCCAAGCCATGAGGAGCCTGCTCCAGACTTTACTGGATGTCATCTGCTTTTGATAGTGGAGAGCTCCATATTTTCATTTTATCTACATGCTACGTACATTTAATTTGCCTTGCATTTTTTTCTTCCCTAAAAAAGTGGACTCTTAAAGAATAATTGTTTTCAAACTCATATAATGTGCCTCATTATTATAACTTGGAATTTTAAAAAAATTTTATATACCAACTAAATCCTTTGGGAATACAATAAGGTAGCAATAAAAATGTCCTTTGCAGAAAAGGTAGCATTAAATGTAGCAGGTGCTAATCTGTATGGTTCTACTTTGTTGGGTTTTTTTTTTGTGAAACCAGCCTTTTGGCTAAACGCTTCTCCCATTTCCGTAGCACCCAAGAGTACAAGACTGTGTGAACTGAGAGAACATTGTTGTGAACTGTTTACTCTGGCCCACCATGCTCCAGCTCAAGGGTCAGAGGTCCACAGCAGGCCTGGACTTAAGGGTGTCTTCAGTTCCTCTGAGGTAGTTGAGGATAAAGCCAAAGGTCTGGCCTTCTCTTATTGTGAAATCTAATTACATTTATAAGAGGGGTCTTCTGCACAGGAAGTTAATTTTTGGTGGAAAACTCTGTAAGAGTCATTGCATTCCAGAAACCCAAGTGCAAGAGTAAGTGAAGCAAACTATGACTGCAGCTGGAAAATGATTCCTGCATCTGTCACCAATGTTCCTGTGTCAGGGTTCACTCTGCTTTCCTGCACAAAAAACTCTTGATGATTTATGCACCTGAAGACGTATCTTAGCAACGGCTGTGAAGGGGAAATGTACTGAGAAACTTTCTCTAGCCTTTGTCTAGAGGGAGCTCCAAAGCAGAGGTTACATGCTATTTAACATGTTCTCTACAAGGCAGTTGACATATAATTGTATTAGTTTTAAAAAGAAAAAGGCAGGGACTTCCCTGGTGGCGCAGTGGTTAAGAATACACCTGCCAGTGCAGGGGACACGGGTTTGAACCCTGGTTCAAGAAGATCCCACATGCCGCAGAGCAGCTAAGCCCGTGCGCCACAGCTACTGAGCCTGCTACTAAGCTTAAGGATTGAACTAGAAAATGGGCTGTTTTAGGTCTGACCCAGAGGCATAGTGGAGACCCCTTACTGGACCCTAGTACAGCTTCCTTGTTTCCTTTGCACAGAAATGGGCAGCCACTGGCAGGGGGCACAGCAGGGACATCAGACATGTACTGACTTTCTAGCCACTCATCTCTTTATTTTAATGTCTCTGGTCCTCCCCCCTGCACTACACGCCAATCTCAAAGTTCAAAGTTCAAAGTGACTGGGTTTAGGCCACAGATGCAGTGAGGCTTGAGTGTGTATTGTGTGGTTGAGCAACTCCTTTTTAGGTTTTGCTCTCTACTTCTCCAGTACTCTAGCCTTTATCTTTCTAGGAGAGAAGAACTTTTCCCTCCTTTTTGAATTAAGGACTTCTAAGTCCATATGAAGTGAGGCAGGTAATCAATTTAAGATCACATACAAGAAAAGTCACTTAGACTGTCTTGGAAGATGGGGAAGAGAGTTATATAAGTTTGTTATAGATGAAGCACATAGAGTTATGTTTAAGAAGCATAAAAATATGTGAAATTGTACTTTAATTCTGTATTTTGTCAGGTTGAGGAGGGAGATGAAAGAGAAGAAAATAAATCTCAGATGTGGAGGGTAAAAAGAAAAGCAAAGGGAATGAAGATAGGGAGAAAGGCTTATTACCCTTAGCTCAGAGGTGGAGTTTCTAGGAGGATTTTGAGTTTTAGGTCAGTTAACGTTCCTCTTGGACATTAAGTTTCATAGCATCATCTCTTATCACCGCCCTTTGAAATGCTGATTGATTAGTCATTCATGCTAGTTTCTCAGAATGCCGTAGGTATCTTAGCATCACCCAGTGGGACAGCAGCAAGCAGGCCAAGAGGAGATCCTTCCCTTGGCTGACAAAGCAGACAGCAATTCTGCCCTGTGTTGTGACCGTCCAAGGTCAAAAATGCCCCAGCCTGCCAAATAGAGCAGCTTAGGTAAACAAGGGAACAGACCAATGTGATCTTTAACAGCAAACTGCTTATCACTTGCCTGATGGCAGTCCTTTATCTTTCATGAAGATACACGAAGTACTCTGAGCCACTTACCATCTTTGGCTACAACCCTTTACCCCTGGCCAGTCCTGTCACTTTCCTTCCTCTTTAACAACCAGTGCAATGTATTGGTTTCCTCACTGTCACTGGAGAGTCAAATGCAGGGTATAGCCAAGTTTTCTAAATTCTTTGGCTTGCCTCTGGCCACAGTTGACTCCCATGCAGCCCCAGGACCATATTTATTGTTCAGTGGTTAGCTACTTTAACACTGCTGTCATTAACACCCTAACGTCTCCAAAGAGCGGTCCTCAGACCTGCAGCATGAACATCAACTGGGAGGTTGTTAGAAATGGAGGATCATAGGCTCATTTTCAGATCTTCTGAGTCAGATTCTACACACTACCACAATCGCCCGATGATTCTCACATGCTGCACATTAAAGTTTTAGCCCTGTTGGCCTCCCTGACTCCCATCTTTTCGATTCCAGATTGCTTCATCTGCCAGAAACCACACTTAAGTGACCTTGAGACTCAGGGCTCCTTCATAATCTTTGTGTTCATTTTAAAATTTCCTAGGGTACTCTGAGAATGACCCCTCAAACTCCCTTTCTCCTCTTCACCTCCTCATTCCCATTTTTTCTCCTCCCATTGCTATTTTCTTTCTCCCTAACTTTACAGAGATCAGATGACTTTGCTGTGCTAATATTTTTTTCCTTCTATGCCTCAATATATTTCTGGTCTTCTGCCACCCTCTATTTTCTCAAGTTTCAGATGAAGTAATATCATTCTCATTTCTAACAATAGTTCTTTCACCATTGCCTTTTATTTATTTTTAAAATTTTTTTATTTCTTTCACCATTGCCTTTTATTTATTTTTTAATTAATTTTTGGCTGAGTTGGGTCTTTGTTGCTGCACTCGGGCTTTCTCTAGTTGCGGCGAGTGGAGCAGGAGCTACTCTTTGTTGCAGTGCACAGGCATCTCATTGCGGTGGCTTCTCTTTTTTATTTTATTTTATTTTATTTATTTTTTTTTTGCGGTGGCTTCTCTTGTTGCGGAGCACGGGCTCTAGGCACGCGGGCTCAGTAGTTGTGGCGCACGGGCTTAGTTGCTCCGCAGCATGTGGGATCTTCCTGGCCCAGGGCTCGAACCCGTGTCCCCTGCGTTGGCAGGCAGATCCTTAACCAGTGCGCCACCAGGAAAGTCCCTACCTGTTCCTTTTATACACTTTCCTTTTCCCTTCCTTTAGGATCTTGCTGTCTTACTGGTCTTCTTTCTCACAGAATTATTTCCATCATCTCCACTAAACCCTTCCTTTTTGTATCCAAATATGCAAACATGTTCTTTTAAGAAAATCACAGCATACACATTTCACATTCACTTGATCCTACTTTTTTTCTGGTTTGTGTTCTGTTTCTCCTCTTTCACAATCAGATTTTTCCAACAAATGGTCTAGAACCATGGTTTACAGTTGGGGCAATTTTGACCCCCAGCCCCTTCCTTTCAGGGACATTTGGCAGTATCTGGAGACATTTTTGGTTGCTGCAGCTGTGGGAGGTGTTCCTGGCATCTGGAGGCCAAGGATGCTACTGAACATCGTGCAGTGCATAAGACAGCCCTCACAACAAATAATTCTCTGGCTATGGTGACCAACCATCCTGGTTTGCCTTCAGCTTTCTGGTTATAGCACTGAAAATCCTGTATCCCAGGAAACCCCTCATTCCTGGGCATACTGGGATGGTTGGTCACCCTGTATCTGGCCCCAAACGTCCAAAGTGCCAAGGATGACAAACGCTGCTCTAGAAGGAAGACCCATTAACTTCACTTTCTTCTCACCAACTCCCTTCCCTTCACTCTGTTTTTTTTTTTTTTTTGACTGCACACCATGTGGCTTGTTCCCCAACCAGGGATTGAACCCGCACCCTCGGCAGTGAAAGCACAGAGTCCTAACCACTGGACTGCCAGGGAATTCCCCAATCTGATATTTAATTTCTGTTCCTTTCCATGAAAACAGTTCTCTTGAAAGTCACCAATGGTCACCTTGTTCCAATCAAGTAATCCAATTGCCTCTTCTCCTCCCCTCAACCTTTTTGATCTCTTTCAAGCATTTGACACTGTAAATTTGCTCTTCATTTTTAAAAATATTTTTTATTATTTATTTGGCTGCGCTGGCTTCTAGTTGTGGCACGTGGGATCTTCGCTGCAGCGTGTGGGGTCTTTAGTTGTAGCATGCAAACTCTTTGCTGAGACATGCATGTGGGATCTAGTTCCCTGACCAGGGATCGAACCTGGGGCCCCTGCATTGGGACCACAGAGTCTTAACCACTGGACCACCAGGGAAATCCCTGCTATTCATTTTGAAGTCTTTTCCTCATAATCTTGCTTCTCTCCCTCCTACCCTCATCATCGTGCCTTCTCTCTTTTGTGGGTTCCTATTTCTACTACATCTTAAATGTAGGTAGTCTCTCAGTTAAGTGTTCCTTGGCTCTCTTCTTTACTCTCCTAATAAAAGAATTAATTTCACTCCTTATCTTTTTTTATTTTTTGCCTGTGCTATGCAGCTTGTGATATTAGTTCTCCGACCAGGGATTGAACCTGGACCCTCGGCAGTGAGAGCACGGAGTCGTAACCACTGGACTACCATGGAATTACCTAATTTCACTCCTTATCTTCAGCTCTCATCTTTATTGGTTGATTCCCAAATCACTTTCCTGAGTCCTAGTCCTTCATTTCCAATTAATTGAGGGGTTCCCTTGGATACCCAGCAGAATCTAAAACTCAACCTGATTAATGGCAGGTTAAGAAGAACAATTTTATATGTTGGCAAAGAGGAAAGATAATACAGTCTGTCTTCTATTTCCAGTCTTATCTTCTATTTTGATCTGATATAATCCTTAAACTCTACCCAACCAGGATAACTCTCTCCATGCTCTTATATATCTTGTGATTCCCTCCTTCCATGATTTTGTTCCATGTATTCTTAAACGTAGTTTTTTTTGTTTGTTTTTTTGTTTTGTTTTGTGGTACGCGGGCCTCTCACCGCTGCGGCCTCTCCCGCTGTGGAGCACAGGCTCCAGACGCGCAGGCTCAGCGGCCATGGCTCACGGGCCCAGCCACTCCGCGGCATGCGGGATCCTCCCGGACCGGGGCACGAACCCGCGTCCCCTGCATCGGCAGGCGGACTCCCAACCACTGCACCACCAGGGAAGCCCCTGTTCCATGTATTCTTGAAAACTGTAAATCACTTCTGCCTTTTCCTTCTTCAGAACTTCCTAATCATTTCAATCAGGAAAGTGTGGAATGACAAAAATACTGGATTAGGAGTCAGAAGATCTATTTCTGTCACTTTACTTTCTTTTAGGATTGGGACAATTACTTGAACTTTCTATGGCTATATATATTTTAAATAAAGAAATAATAATCCTATCTGTGCCTATCTCAGGTAGCTAATATGAAAAAATGCTTTGAAAGATGTGAATTGCCATATAAGCATTGTCTGACTTGAACTCCAATAGCACTTTGAGCCTTTCATATAGAAACTTATTATCTCTTGCTTATAAAGTAGTGACAATTAGACTTCTTAAAAGTAGAGATCATAAACTAAGCCTTTTTCTTCTGTAGTTTCTATCACTGTGCATATAATGTTAACAGATTGAGTAAAGACTGATGAAAGAAAAGCAATTCCACCTGATATTCAGTCTTTATTCTTGATTCACTAATTCCAAATATTTTATACTATATCAAATTTATCACCCTTTTTTTTTTTTTTTTCAAATCTCCAATTTAGGTGATGTCTTTCCAGTGCAAATGAATCCAATAGCTCAATCTCAGTTTATACCTTTGGCTGAAGTTCTTTGCTGTGCTGTATCTGATATGAATGCCGCTCAGATTGTAGTAACACAGGAATCACTATTGGAACATTTGGTGAAACATTACCCAGGTAGCGTAACAAGTTTTTATCTATTAGTTCATTGTATGTGTTTGGTTTCTATTTATAAATCATCTTAAACACATAAACTGGGCAATATCTAATTCTTTTTCTATTATAGAACCTTGTATTAGAGCCCTGGTGGAAAAAGGTCTGCATCAGCAAGTTTATGAGTATTTCTTTTATTTTCCAGATGAACTTTTTCAAAAATAATTGTTATGGTAATTATTAAGTCAGACTCTGTAGAAAGGAGTGCAAAGGAAAAAAATGAAGATTCAATTTCTCCCCTGCCTCCTTTTTTTTTTGACCGTTCCCCTCGGCATGTGGGATCTTAGCTCCCCAACAAGGGATTAAACCCGTGCCCCCTGCAGTGGAAGCGTGTGTGCGAGTCTTAACCACTGGACCACCAGGGAAGTCCCTGCCTTACATATACATATGTTCCCATATCTCTTCCCTCTTGCGTCTCCCTCCCTCCCACCCTCCCTATCCCACCCCTCCAGGCGGTCACAAAGCACCGAGCTGATCTCCCTGCGGTGCCTCCTATTCTTAAATTGCTACTTCCCAGAGGTGACATCTTCTGTCATTTATAGTTTCTCATGGACACTTTCATAAGTTGTATTTGAATATATGTATCCTTTTAAAATAAGTTGGATCATTCTCTCTGCACCTTTCCTTTTTTCCCTTTAAAGACGTGTTTTTGAGATCTTTCCATTCCATATAAGCATATATCGATCTATCTCATTCTTTTCATAGGTGCATGATATCCCAGTGCATGAATGAAGAAGAGTATTTTTTTATTTTTCCCATTATAAGATATGCTTATTGTAGAGAAATCCAGAAAATATAGAAAAGTAATCACTTATAGTACCACTACTCAAAGGAAACCAATATTAACATATTGATGTATTTTCTTTGTGTTACACATTTTTAACATTGTTTTCATAATATGAATATAATTTTTAACTCTGCTATTCAGAAAGGGAATTTCTTTTAAAATTGTTACCTTCTCAGTTTGAAAAACCACCATAATCCAGATGTTAGGTAGTTTGCCCTCATCCAAGCACAGACTGATTTTCATTTTCTCTTTAGATTCTTACTGAGGTTTAAGCTATGAGACTGGTTTTCAAAAACTTCCATGTTTGCTCTCAAGAAGGCTTTCCTTAGTCACAATTTAAATTTATAATGAGGTTGTATAACTTGGTGTTTGTGTTTGAGTGAACAGATTTTTTTCTTTGCTTAACCGGTAACCTAGCCGTATGTCTTTGTGTAGACGAAATTATATTTCTGTTACTCAGTTGAATTATGATTATTGTTAATGCTTCTTTGACATTTTAATTATACATATTAATTGTGTTACAGTTAGCTCTGGGTTCATCAAGCAAATGTGTGGTCATTTCTGAGTTACTGATTTCACTCATTAAAATGTTTCTTATTCAGAACGTATCAGTGTAAAGTGCTTATTTGTTTTAGGCATTGCAATTCCATCTCAAGATATTCTCTATACCACTCTGGGAACTCTCATTAAAGAAAGGAAGATTTATCACACTGGAGAAGGATACTTCATAGTTACTCCTCAGACTTACTTCATTACAAATACAACCCCTCAAGAGAATAAGAGAGTCCTATCAGATGAAAGTCCCCGGATGCCAACTTCCATTACATACCTGGTGAACGTGGAAAGCTGTGCAGACCTAGCCAAAGAAAATGCGGCCCCCATATCCCATTGTCATTCTTGCCAGTGTTTCCATGATATGTGCACTCAGTATATACAGGAACCACCAGCTGCTGCAGAAGTGACTAGAAAATGCCGGAAAGGTCTTGGGGAATCCAAACCTTTGGTACAGAATCGAACAGTTTCAGTGTCTGAGGAGAATCACGTCTGTGACGGCGCCAAACCTTTACCATTCACAAAAGACAGAGAAAAAGCCAAGAAATTTGGCTTTAGCCTCTTCTGGCGCAGTATATCCAGAAAGGAGAAGTCCAGAACAGAGCACAGCAGTTTCTCTGCCCAGTTCCCACCAGAAGAATGGCCCGTCCGAGATGAAGATAACTTGGACAATATCCCTCGAGACATTGAACATGAGATAATCAAACGAATTAATCCCATTTTAACTGTTGACAACTTAATCAAACATACTGTCATAATGCAAAAATACGAAGAACAGAAAAAATATAATAGCCAGGGCACTTCCACTTATATGCTGACACTCAGGCATAAGTATCCTTCAAAAGTGGGAGTTAAGAAAAGTCAGGGCCGGTCTGTAAAGCCTCGAAGGCGGGGCCATTCCCATAGAGATAGAGACAAAGCCAGGAGTCAGGGAAGTGGGCCTCAGCCAGGAAGCATTAGGCTGGAGAAACACCCCAAGCTCCCTGCTACACAGCCCACCCCCGGAATTGAAAGCCCAAATGAAGTAGAACTTCAGAAACCACTTGGTGAGAATCCATCAGTGCTAGGTTCCCATCTGATTTACAAAAAGCGAATCAGTAATCCTTTCCAGGGTTTCTCTCACCGAAGGAGCCCAATAACCAAAGAGCACAACATGCAGAAGATCGGTGATCTGAAACCCAGTCAGATTGGACCAAAGGGAAAGCCTTTCCAAAGGGCAAGGTCTTTGGATTCCTCAAGAGTCTTTGAGAGTGAAGCCAAACAGTCATACGGTGAACAATGTAATGATAAACTGAGAGCAGAATCCATTTATATGAATCACTCTACTGTCAAACCTATCAGTGATGACTTTAGAGATTACCTCTTCAATTACTCTCAATGTGGTGTTTTGCAAAATGATAGTAAATGCTGTTCCTTTAGGGAAAGCACGTTGAGATGTGATGTGTATGGTGGAGAAAATGAGGCAATCCCTGAAGTCTCGAGGGAAAGCTACTCTCATTTTGACACATTAGAAGAGACAAAAGAAACACAGCATGTCCTGCCATCACAAGGTTCCTCTTCTTTAGACCAAGCATCCTCTGCTCGTAGATCAGTTGATGAAACAATACACCAGTTCCAAAATCTTGGTCTTTTGGATTACCCAGTTGGTGCAAACCATTTGAGACAACCTGAGAGACAAGACAGAGACTCAGAGGAAACTCTGATGAGAAAGGCGTTTATCCAGGAAGCAGAGACTGTGAGTCTAGAAAATGAAGGACTTTCTGATGACGACCAGGCCTTGTATCAGAATGAAGCAGATGATGAGGATGGGGCCTGCAGTTCATTGTATCTAGATGAGGATGACTTTTCTGAGAATGACGACTTAATTCAAATGCTGCCTGGCCACATTCAAGTTTCCTTTCCAGGGGGAAACAAGTGGAATCACTTAGGAAAACGAAAGGTGACCGAAAGGTCTCTGACTGAGTACAATAGCAACATACAGAGGTTTGAGCCTCTGGTGCTTAAAGGAAATGAACATTACAAGCCCACTGGGTTGCTTACTAATCCCGGTGAAGGCCAAAAACCTAATCTGTCTGCTGAAAACTGTGTCCTCAATTTAGGGATCCAGTCTGGTTTTGACTATGAAAAGGAACCCAGCGTAGCTAAATGTGTACAGGCCTCAGCACCTGCTGATGGAAGTATATTTGATTACTACAGCACAAGGAAAAGTGCTTCGGAGGCTGAAACCCTACAAGACCCTGTTGGTGACACAGGAAAGAAACCAGCCACCTGGAGTCAGAGTGCTCAGGATCAGGAAATGAGAAAACAGTTCACACACAAGTTAGAACTGTTCAACACTTCGCATATGCCAGTGTTGGCTCAGGACGTCCAACCTGAACATAGTCACTTGGAAGGAACAGAAAATCAGAGCATGGCAGGAGATAGTGGAATAGATTCTCCACGGTAAGTGCACATAGAAGTGATTGGCCACTATCCCACGGGAATTATTAAAATCAAGGGCATCTTGAGTTACCTTGTGGGAGACCCCTGAATAAATTTTTTATAATGATACAAGTCTACCAGCCTTTACTGAATAAATTGTATGAAGTTACAATGAAATCTCTTATATAATAGGATAGAGTTCATTTTTAATGTGAACCAAGATTTGACTGTTCCACTACTACTAAATCTTGAATTATTTCTAAAAATAGGAAGGGACTACCGTAAACCAAGCACTTCCTGAACTGAAGGTTGGAAAGTTTTCACTTATATTCCTGGTTCTACACAGGTTGAGATAGAGATGTGGCTACTTTCCACTAATATTTTCCATGCCAGTTTGTTTAAATAACATTGTTCAGCATATAAAAGTAATTTGGGGGCTTCCCTGGTGGCGCAGTGGTTGAGAGTCTACCTGCCAATGCGGGGGACACGGGTTCGTGCCCCGGTCCGGGAAGATCCCACATGCCGCGGAGCGGCTGGGCCCGTGAGCCATGGCAAAAAAAAAAAAAAAAGTAATTTGGTCATAATAGAACATTTAAAGTACTGAAAAGTAGTTTTTTAAAAACATCTATAATCACCCTACCATCTAGATATTTTTAAAAATCTTTTTATATTTGGTGTATTTATACTTTGGTCTGAACATATTGAATCTATATATTTTGTCTGTTGAGCTCATACTGTAGTTACTATTTTGCATGTTGCTTTTTTCAATAGAATATAATGAACATTCCCCCATGTTATTAAATAGTTTTCTAAAAAGTCATCTTAAAATTTGGCATATATCTTCATTAGTTTTTTTATTATATAAAATTATTGTGTACCTCTTTTTTAAACAGTAATATAGAAATGTAAAAAGTAAAACTGGTAGTCTCCATTCCCTAGCCTTTTCCATTCCTATTCCGTAGAGGTGACCTAAATATTGTTAACAGTTTGGCGTATATTCTTTCAGACATTTTCCCTTGCATTTATAAATATAATTATTTTCTAACAACAGAGCATACAGAGCTGTGGCTTTCTTTTAATTTATCATGGATATCCTGCAATCAGTACATATATATCCTGCTTTTTGGGGGGCACCGCACTGTGCAGCTTGCAGGATCTTTGTTCCCCGACCAGGGAATGAACCTGGGTCCTCAGCAGTGAAAGCTCAAGAGTCCTAACCACTGGACCATCAGGGAATTCCCTTCAGCTCATTGGTTTTTTTTTGTTTTTTTTTTTTGCTGTGCCACGCAGCATGCATGTGGGATCTTAGTTCCCTGACCAGGGATCGAACCTGTGCCCCCTGCAGTGGAAGCATGGAGTCTTAACCACTGGACCGCCAGGGAAGTCCCTCATTTTTTGAAATGGCTGCTTAGTATTCCATTATGTGGACCCTATTATTTACATAACCATTATTTTCCTTCCTTTGACATTTAGATTATTCCCAGTTTTTTGCTATAATAAATCAATCTGCAGTGAATTGTTATTACTAAATGTTTGTGGACATTCCTAATTATTTATAACTTAGGCTAAATTCCTGGAAGTTTGCATTTTTTTATTGGGGAACAAGATTTTTTTGCCTGAAACAATAGTTTAATTCATATTAAGTCATTGAAGTATCAAAACATTTGTCTTTGAGGTAAACAACAGTATAAACCAATAAGCCATGGGTTCCCTTTTTTTCCTCTCTGGCAAAAACAAAAATAAAACCAAAAACAAACCCAAAACAGATAAGAGAAATTGACATGAATTGAGAATTTAAATTTGAGAAATCTTGAGAAATTTAATTTTTAAAAATTGCTTATAATATGGTTTTCTTGAAAGATTTATAACTATAATCATTAAAGACATTTATAGGAAAAGGGAGGGGAGATAACATTTGGACATCAACTATGTGCCGTAATTGGATTAGGATTAGGGAGACAGAGATGAACAAGATGTTGTTGCTACCTATAGGAAGCTTACAATTTAGCTTAGTTTAGTTGAGGAGACCAACAAACAATAAACAAATTGAACTCAACAACAAAGCATAAACACTTAATTCCACATCTCTTTGGCAGTTATGAAGAGTGATGGGCTGTGTGGGAAAGATTTATGGAGGACACATTTTTGAGACATCTCTTGATGTAATGGACAGGTGAGGGAGAGGAGGCAAGGTGGGAGAAGGGGAATGTCAAAAACAAAATGCCCAACCAGTAATGTGAGTTGGCTGAAGCAAGGCAGATGTGTTGGATAAGGGACTAACATCGCTTACAGCTCCTAGGAAAGGAACGCTAGTCAATATGAAAAATATTACAGTTGGCTTTTCCTTTCCATATGCTTACTCAAAAAAGAAACAACTTATACAAGAAGATATTGGTCATTTTAGTTGTATAGAAGAGTTTTTCATGGAGCTTATTGTTTCTGCCTAGAATATACTTGATACTGGATCGAGAACAGATGTTCAGAGAATATGAACTTCTTAGAAAGCAGCTGTCAAATAATTGAGTTGCCATTGGGAATCCTTTAAAATGTAAAGAGCACTTTAGATTTTTAAAGGTTAACTTATTTGATAAGTTAGTTCCTGTTAGTAAATGTACTCCTTCAAAGTAACAAATGAAGGTATTTTGCCTTGGTTAGAAATCCAGGCCCTTTTGAAGGCAATAATTCTGTTATTTTTAATATCTTTAGGACACAGAGTCTGGCATCTAATAACTCAGTCATTTTGGATGGACTAAAAAGAAGACAGAATTTTCTGCAGAATTTTGGAGGCACAAAGAGCAGTCAAACACCCACGTCCAATTCCTTACTACAACTAACTCCAGTCATAAATGTTTAATTCTTTTTTTAAGATTTTTTTTTCAATGTGGACCATTTTTAAAGTGTTTTATTGTATTTGTTACAACATTGCTTCTGTTGCATGTTTTGGTTTTTTGGCCTTGAGGCATGTGGGATCTTAGCTCCCTGAACAGAGATCTAACCCATGCCCCCTGCATTGTAAGGTGAAGTCTTAACCACTGGACCTCCAGGGAAGTCCCATAAATGTTTAATTCTTATTTTTCTTTTGGAAACTTTTTTTTTTGTAAAAATGTACAGCATTAATATAGAATGTTTTAATCAACTGAGTTTGTAAGAATTCTCTAAGGCCAAGCATATATGTTATTAACCTCATTACATATTTTGTTGTAGTTACTGGTTTTTTTCCTTTTTTGACATTGGCTTTTTTAAAGCTTATTTTACTATAAATTTATTGGGAATATATAGATTGTTTACAATAAAAAACATGGAATCATTGGTCTTCTTCCAATTAAATGTAATTTAACTTGAATCATCAGACAGACATTCATTAGTTTCTCAAATACATAGGAAGCTAACTTACTACCTAGTAGTGAATTTTTGTACCCACATCAATACCAAGTTCTTACCGTAAGTGGATCTCACCAGATTTCAACACAGAACCCCAGAAAATAGTGTGTTAGGGTTGCATAGATACGTTGTTTGCAACTTAAGTCTTTTATAATCAGAAAGAATTTATATAGATGTGTTGGGTGCAACAAGAATTCCTTCTATCCAGTCATTGCTGCCAAGGATATCCTTTGTGAACAGCTGGAACATGAACAAATGTCTCCACACTATGATTGACTGACAATGTCCAAAATACCCATGGCAGTAGACATATGGCTCAACTGTTTGGTTCCTCCCCACGTTTGAGGCTCTCTCTATAAAATGGCTTTGAGAAGTCAGGATGTTCTCAGATGGTGGAGATAGAAGGGAAGCAGAATGGTTGCAGGACGGCTGTGAGTGAAAGGGAGGTTTTGAATTAGAGATTTAGAGGGAAGATGCAAGATGGCTGATAGACAATTTTTCTACATTTGATCCACTTCTGTTCGCGATAAGACCTCCGTAGCCTTGCCAGTATTTTTTCTGGCAGGACTTTTCAGACCAAGTAGTGGAATGGTCAGTTCTCTTGGGTCACGAGTGGTTTCAGCATGTCGGGTAGATGCTAATGCTGATTTCTGGTTGAGGGGATGTTTCTACTAAGAGGTTTCTAAGGATTATCAAAGCCTTAGAGCTCAAGGATGATTGAATAGAGAGAGAGTGCCTCTTTCCAGCTCTCACCATCCAGATAACAGTGAAGGCCAGAATGAAGCTCAGCAGTGTGGAGAGCTGACTCCAGGCCCTGTGGGAGTGCAGAGGAGGGGAGATCAGATACGCTGCTCTGTTTCATTGTGCTTGCACCACTCATTTCTGACTGTTGGTTTTCAGTGGCTCTGACCAACCTACCATGGCATTCCAAGATTACCTGTGGTTACAGGGGGCAAAGTACCAAGAAGGGTAATCTGGATAGAAAAGCCTTGTGGGGGAGGCATTGGTTTAGGGGGGTGTCTTACAGCTTGGAATCAGTATCAGTGAGTGGAAGTTAGGAGAGAGAAATTTCAGCTCAATATGAAGAACTTCTTATTAGACAAAACTATCTGAAGATGAAATAGGCGGCTTTGTAAACAGATGAACTTCCTGCTGTTTAGGACATTCAAGCAGAGGCTTGGTGATCCCTTGACCGGTGTGTTGCAGAGGTATTTCCAGTACTTTTCTTAAAAGGATGACTGAGCTAGATGATTTTGAAGATTGCTCCCAACTGTAAGGTTCTGTGCTTATAAAACTCAGTGAAGGTTATATGTCAAATATATCCAATTAAAAAAAAGGAAAGAAAAAAGATTCATTGAGGATCCTGTGAAGTACTGAACTCACTCAAGATTCCCAAGTTGCTTCCAGTTCTTCATTTCTGCACCTATCCCTACCAATCCTTGGAAAAATGAGTACCAGCAACTCTTCTATCTTTGATCTTGGACCTGGACAATTTTCTTAATAGAGTAAGGAATCCAAAGTCTTTTGTGACTCTATCTACCTCAAGGGACCAATGAAATCCATCTAATCTTGCCACCAGGTGCATTATGACACTCTCTAAATGTATTAAATGAAGCCTATTATGAAACCAATAAACCTCCCTTCTACAAAACACAACATATGACCACAGGTATTAAAGATGAGCGTGCATGTTATTAAATTGTTTGGGAGATTATTCTCTACAATGGGTGACTTGAATTTTTTCCCACTATTTTTGTGTGTGGAAATTTTACTTATTCTCTTTCCCATTGCAGTCTGTTTGCTAAGAGAAAACTGTTCTCTTGAAACAGCATGGTGACCTGAGCTTCAGAGTCAGATAAGTTTAAATCCCAATTCCAATCCTTGGTAGCTGTGTGATGGAGAAGGTTACCAAACTTCTCTATTCATTTTTTTCATCTGTGAAGGATATCTACTTTATAGGATTGTTGTAAGATTTGAGGATAATCTATTGAAAGTGTCCAATGCAGGAGGCACCTATTATTGTTACAAACATATGTGTGTATATTTTTATATATTGATTCACAAAACTTGTCTAATACATGGCCTACTATACAGGTAACCTGTTTTTGCCAGGTTGTCTGGAATTCCTCCATTTAGAGAGTCCTTTAGGTTAAGATTATAGAAAAGTATTGTTAATCAAAATCCAGATATGCCTGGGGGAGGTATTATGCTTTTGGCTAACAAGTTTTCAGTTCATACCTCATGCTATAAATAGGATAAAGTATGCAAAGCATGGGCTGATTGTGGCTACTCATATAATGTGAGATCATGTTCATCCTCTTTCATCTGGGATCTCAGACCCCTAGGAATCCTTAGAATAGCTGGCTTCTGCAAACTATTTTCAATATTTCAAAAATCCTAATGGAAATTGTACATTCCCTTTGCTTAACTCCTTGCTACTAAAACATCAGTTTCTTTGCCAATGACTGAAATTACACCTGCTCAGTAATGCAACCCTATCACATGCTGGTGTGACATTGTTAAGCTTCATCTGTATCTTATTCATATATTAGAAGAATGATCATTAATCAATTATTATTATTATTTATTTATTTATTTTGCGGTACGTGGGCCTCTCACTGTTGTGGCCTCTCCCGTTGCAGAGCACAGGCTCTGGACGCGCAGGCTCAATGGCCATGGCTCACGGGCCCAGCCGCTCCGTGGCACGTGGGATCCTCCCAGACCGGGGCACGAACCCGTGTCCCCTGCATCGGCAGGCGGACTCTCATCCACTGCGCCACCAGGGAAGCCCAATCAATTATTATTAAATGCAATTTAGCAGACAGAATGTTTCAAAGTGTCAGAGCCATGAGGAAAAAACAGAAGAAAGAGCCGTAGCAGTGAAAAAATGTGGGATCAACTGTATTTTGAGAACCCATCCTACAGCTACCTGAGAAGGCTTTTAAGGAATGGGGAAGACAGACTAGTGCCCAAAGGGAGTGTGGAAGAGAGACATGAGAGTCACGAAACAAGAATGGTGAGGGGATATATCAAAAACAAACTCATGACTATCTTTCTGGCCTCTACAGATCTTTCTCAGTTGAAATCTTAGACACATGTTCCATTTTTAGCAGTTGAGCAGGTCCTATTTCTTGGGGAATGGTGCCCTCTTCTGGAGTAACTGATGTGACTGTTCCCTTCCACCACTTGATTGAAAAGCATCTACAAAGTAATTGATTAGAAAAACAGACCTCCTCCATTTAAAAAGCTTTCCCAAATAATTTGAATTAGGAGCTAGATACATACATCAGTATACATATGCTAAATATGTTCAAAGCTGTCTCCTCGCCAACACTGTCAAAACCTGGAGCTAAAAGTAGAAATATAAGTACCTCTGTACATCATCTCTGCTGTACTGTTATATCAGGGGATCCCCCCAGTTTCCCTGAACTATCAGTAGGGAAGGCATTTTTGCCCCCTACTTTACTAACAAAAACACAGGTTTTTGAGTTTAGTTGGCCAAGGTCATGTGGCTAGCAATGGCAGAAACATCGTTCCTGGTCTCTCTTTCATTTTCTTCTTACTTCTTAGTACTCTCCTCACTCTCTGCCCCCAGTATCTCTTGATCGATTTATAGCTGACCCTTAAACTATTTCCATCTCATAACATGATGGTTATGTTATTTAAAAATGATGGTTCAATTCCTCTTGTCACATAAGATTGACATGCAGATGCAAAATGATGGTTCTTTTTACCTTCTACTCTCTATGGAATAAAAATTAAAATCTAGCCCTCTAGGTTTGAGAATGACCAGAGAGAGGCAAGTTTATAAAAAGTCATCTTAAAAAAAAAAAGTCATCTTGTTTTTATAGGGTTTAATGAGCCAAAGTGAAAGGCAAGGGAAATCTTTATAGAATGTTGCAACAGACCATCAGATGAGGCACCCCAACTGTCAAATTTTGAGAAAGAAATTATATCAGTGGCTCTGGCAAGATATTTGGAAAACAAAGATGTTCTAATAAGATTACATTTTGAGTTACTTGTACATTTTAATTATTCATGCTACCCCTTCAGGTTCCTCCCATAAATTTTTAAAAATAAATTCATTTATTTATTATTTTTGGCTGCGTTTGGTCTTGGTTGCTGCACATGGGCTTTCTCTAGTTGCATCGAACAGGGGCTACTCTTCGTTGCGGTGCGCGGGCTTCTCATTGCGGAGCATGGCCTTTAGGCACACAGGCTTCAGTAGTTGTGGCTCACAGGCTCTAGTTGTGGCGCATGGGCTTAGTTGCTATGAGGCATGTGGGGTCTTCCCAGACCAGGACTCAAACCCATGTCCCCTGCATTGGCAGGTGGATTCTTAACCACTGCGCCACCAGGGAAGGCCACCCCCCCAATCAATTTCATCATCAGTATAAATCTCTTGAGACTTATAGGGACCAAATATGAAAAAAAGAATTATTCCTTCATTCCCAAGTTTTCTAGTTGATGCCCACTGAGAACACATATGTAGTGGTACCCCAATTTTTTCAGCTAAGCCACAGTTTGGTCAAGTTACTTATGACTAGGTTTAATTTACACACAGTTGCCCTTTCCACCTAACATAGACAGCAGCCAGTTTTGTTTACATGAGTTTGGTGCTCAGAAAGGTAGGGTTTTTAGAGTGTCCCAAATCACAGAAGGTCATTTAAAAAACACTAGTATACTTATTAGTCTCTTGCCTAGAGCGTCTCCAACAGTCTAGTCCTTTCCTTTTTCAGACCTGCTGTATGACCTTTGACATAAAAATGAATGCCAAAAATAGTCTTGAGGAGCTAAAACTTCAGTGTTTGATTTTCAACCACAACATACTAACATCTATTCCTATTATTATCCCAATTTTATACCTGTGAGATTCTTAGCCACACCCACTCCTGCTTCCACGCACATCATACCCTGTTTTAGGGCTACAAAGACTTCACAGTGGTAGAATTGAGAGTGGGTGTGAGAGAGTGGGACAAAAAGGTTTTAGAAAAGACCAATCTAGAGATGCATAGCTATTCCCATAATCTAGGGAGAGAGATGCATTTTTTCACCATCAACACCTGAACACTCCATTTGTTCACAGTATTGAATCCATAAGGTAACGTTTAGACAAACATATAGCCCCTGACTTCAGGCCAATCCACACTTAATGCAGGAGGCCTGTAGCAATCACAGATTTATCATTTGTGGTTTCAGCTATTTAGGACCAATCCCCAAACTCCAGGACTTGTAGCAATCTGAAATTTTGCTAAGACATAAGTTTGATGCTCAGATTACAAGGCTGGTGTGCTAGACATTGTCAAGTGGTTTGTGAAGTGCCCCGGCTTCTACATTGCAATTTGCTTTCTTGTTCTCGAGAGTAGGTTGAAGAGATCATGAAGAGTTAGAAGGAAATGGCTCTGAAATGAAAGCCAATCAGCTAGCACCTTTTTTTGTTTTCACTTTAAGCAAAGTCTTTATTTTCAAGGAAAAAGTATATTTTCTCATTTTCTGTTCTTGGCATAAATTTTAATTATTTCCAGTGGAACCAAAACCTCCTGAACCCCTTTCAGTGTTATCTAAAACTTGAACTTCCTCTATTTCTGGGTAAAATATCCGTTCACAAATGAGCCGTGCAATTCAATCACCCTTTTCGACATCGAACTTTTCTTTGCCAAAATTAAACAGTACAACACCAACATTTCCTCTATAATCTTCATCTATGACACCAGCTCCTACATCTATGAAGTGTTTTGCAGCCAAGCCAGAACGTGGAGCTACTCTCCCGTAGCACCCATTAGGAAGAGCTATCTGAATGTCTGTTTTCACAAGAGCTTTCTCCATAGGTGGTACTGTGTAATCACAGGCACTGTATAGGTCATAGCCCGCGGCGCGCTCGGACCCCTTGGTCGGAGCGGCGCCGCATGCTGCCCTCCTCCGCAGGCCGGGCCCATTTGCTGGGGGAGATGACTTGTGCCTCTTGAGAGCAGGGCATGGCAGGGCAGAATGGGAGCACAAAGGGAGCAGGCGGAACAAGAGACAGCAGGATGAGCGCAGCGCACCCCAGCTAGCACCACTGATGTAAGAAAAGAAAGGTACATTCTCAGGAGTTAGTCCTTTGTATTATCAAAAGGTTTCCAGTTTTGTTCAAGGCTGTAATTCAGGGCCAGTTAATTCCCATAACTAATATCCTTTTATCCACTGCAAATACATAATCTGTCAAAGACATTTAGGCTTGTTTTTTCTCTAGGTTTCTCCAGGTTTTCCTAACATCATTCATTCTATGTTTCATAGGAGCATCTTCCCCCCAAACGCTTTGATAAGCCCAAAGCTTTAAGGTTGGTGTGGCAGGGAAAGCATTGATCTCGGATTCAGGAGTTGAGTTTTCTAGTCCTGTGTGCCACGAACTGTGTGACTTCAAACAAGTAAATCCCTCTTTTAGGGGGTTAGTTTCCTCTAACGTCAAATGGGTGGGAAGGCCCTAAACTAAACTAAGGACCAACTTCATGACTAAAACCTAAGACTTGAGGGAAGGCTGTCCGGGAAACCTAAGACTTGAGGGAAGGCTGTCCGGGCCTAGTCTTCACCTCAAGCCCATCTAGCCCACTCCAGACCCCAAGACACCCTTTCCCACCAACTCAGGGCCGCTGGCCTCGGGCGAAGCTGTTAGACGTTAACGCCTCACCCCGCAACGGGCGGGGCCGCGGCCCGCAGCTTCCGGCGTCGAAAGGCGACGCGGCGCGTGGCGCTCCCATCGCCCCGCCCGCTCCCCCCCGCCCTCCACGGGCAGGTTCTCCTGCCAGACCGCCACACGCGCGGCCGCCGTCTGCCGCCGTGGCGGGGCTTCCTAGCCCCAGCAGTGAATGCTGGGAAACCCCGAAGCATCTCCGCTGTGGCAAAGAGAAATGTTCGGAGTGGGGGAGGGGGAGAGGGAGAAAACAAATCCGAACATTTTATGCTAATCAGTTCGCGCCTCCTTTATGGAGATTGGTCAGGGTTTTACTCTAGAAGCCAATCATTTCAGAAGAAGGGTGAGCCAATCGAGACTCCTCGCATTCATTGGCTGGGAGACTGAGTCGCAAGGAGAGAGTTTAAACGGAGAGTATCCGGGATTATTTTCCTCCGCCGTGCGGTGCGTGTCCCGGAAGTGACGTAGGCCTGGCCGGGAGGCTGCCCTGCCCCCGCTTCCTTTCACCCTGTCGCTACCCGTAGGTAGTTGTGGCCGCAGTGCCCAGAGGGAGGCGGCGGCAGCAGTGGCGGCGAATGATGCCTGGGAAACTCCTCTGGGGGGACGTTATGGAGCTGGAGGCACCTTTGGAGGAGACCGAGAGCCAGAGGAAGGAGAGGCAAAAGGTGCGCTGAGGATGGGCCGCGCCTCCTTTTGGGCTGCGCCGATTTGGGCGGGGAGGGGAGTCTACCTGATGGCCTGTCACAACCGGGCCGGAGCATCCGAGGGCCTCTCCTCGCGCCACCCTCGTCCCTGGGAGGTCGCTCCGGGACCGCTACTACCTCCACACCCCTAACCTGGAGAAAGGCAGCACTGGGCTTGGGCCCGGCCTCTCGTGGTCCCCGTCCTTCCTGTCGGAGCCTACGAGATGGGCAGACTCAAGTTCTCATCGCGGAATCTGTTCTTTCTGTCCTTTTCTTAAGCAGCGAGGCCTGTCATTTGGTTCTCGTTGGCCGTATTAGAAGATGATTAAGAAAAACGATTGCCTTGAATATGTGTAACTTCTCCGTCATTCTGTCTTGTATGCGAGAATCTTGGGGAAAGCGATCTTAGATTTACAGACCTCGATAACGGGTCAGTAGAGGATTGAGGAAAAGTGTCACAGCCAAAATTGCCAGGATTTGGCTGTGATGGAGATCGCGTGGGTTGTATTAGTAATAGCCTTTTATGTTAGTATTTTCATTCAATTCACAAATGTTTATGGAGCCTAATTTATGCCAGACTCTTTGCTGGGCACCAGGAAGGTCCTTGCCCTCAAGGAACCTGTTAGAAGAGTTGTAGAGACTTCCTGCCCCATCCCTCAAAAGGAGAAAGAGAGAGAAAAGAAAACAGAGCTTGGAGGGTAAGGAAGCAGTGTTTGAAGGCTGACATTTGACAAAAGAATGAAAATATTCTCTGTAGTCCCAGAGAGCAGAACCTACCCTTCTGACCTTATCACCAAGGTAAACTTGCCATTCTAGCCAAGCAGTTATTATTTTTTATTGTGGTAAAATACACATACTATAAAATTTACCATTTTAACCATTTTAAAGTATACATTTTTGTAGCATTAAGTACACTCACATTGGTCTGCAGACATCATATTCATTCAACTCGAGAACTTTTCATTCTCCCAGACTGAAGCTCTGTGCCCATTAAACACCAACTCCTCGGTTGCCCTCTCTCCCCAGCCCCTGGCAACTACCATTCTCCTTTCTGTCTCTATGAATTTGACTGCTGAAGATAACTCATGTAAGTGGAATCACCAAGCAGTTATTTTAATTTTTGCTCATTCTAAAATACTTGTCCCTCCTTCTGCATCCATATCCTATCCATCTGTCAAGGTTTAGTTTATGTCTTTTATAACCACTCCAGTGTACACATACAGTAATCTCATTCCCCCTTGAAGTCTTGTTCGAGTGCTATCTTTATCATTTGATTGGCATTTATTATGCCCTTCCTTGTAAAGTTAGCTCATTCTTCCTGAGTATATCTTTCCCAAGTATTTCCCAAAGATCCTTGAGGGAAATGACCATATCTTTGTCCATGCTTACATTTCACTATATCCTTGTGAATTAGTGGCTTTCACGTTGTAGTTTCTCCAGAGGTACTTGTTGATTTTCCTTTAATTATGAAAGATAACTAAAGATTTGGAAACAGATTGGAGTACCAACTAATAGAAATAGACATTCAAATAGTGGTCTGGCATCCAGATGAAGGTAACTGGTTTTGGATGTGTTAAGATATGGAGCTGGGCCTTAGGTTCTCAGAACTGGAGTGCAGGTTAGGAAAGAAGCCTGGAAGTGTATGTTGAAGCCATGAAAATGGTATGAAAGTGTACATAGAGAACAGAGACTTAAAGAGCATCCACAGAAGGAGAAGGGAGAGGAGACATTGAAGAAGACAGAGGTAACAGGGTAAGGAGGGAATGTAGTGTGTTGTGGAAACCAAGAAGATGGAGAGTGTCGAGCACTGTGGATCTGATGTGGAACAATGTATTTCATCACCTTGGGTATTGCTGGGCTTGAACCTAGAGGTCTCATTTTATCTTGCTTCATCTCCCTGAAGTGCAGGCCCAGGAGCAATTCAAACCCTGAGGCTTGCTCTATAAATAATCTTGTTTTTCTATAGAAGAATCTATTGGTTTGGGGAGATGTGGGATAGTTCAGTTAACTAAAGATCAAATGATGTAACATATAACTCTATAACTTATATTAATGTAAAACTCTAATGTTTACAAAGCATTTTCAAATATTCAGTTTTCATAGCAACTCTTATTTCATGAATGAGAAAATTGTATGTGAAAGTATTCTATAGAAACTGTGTAAATCATGGTGAAAATTTTGGTGCTGGTTGTTTTTACCAAGACTAGTCACTACCATCTAATTTATTTTGAACATTTCCATCTAATTTATTTTGAACATTTGACCAAGTAATTTTGAAGTGCTAAATTTCCAAATCATTTCTTGCTGTCTGCAAATATTAAAACAAAAGTTGGCATTTCAAAACTAAAGTTGCACCCCCTCCCCCCCTTTTTAAGTTCTATTAACTAAATTTGTAAAACTTTAAAAAATTTTCTGGGATTACTAATATAGTTATCCTTCCATAGGAGTATAACAATTGGGCTTTTCTTTAACCTGTTTTTCAAAGTTCAGGGAGGAAGCATGATGTGAAAAGAAGCATGGGTTTTCAGGTCAAACAGGGCTTGATTTCTAGCACTTTCACTTGCAAGAAATCCCATATGTGGGTCTTGGGCAAGTTACTTATCTCTAAGAACTTGTTTCCTCGTCTGTAAAACAGCAAAGGTGATACAGGTTCGCTATCCCTTATCCAAAATCCTTGGGGCTAGATACGTTGTTGAATTCAAAATTCTGGGGTTTTTAAAAGGGTAACACCGTAGTAGGGTTTGGGGCCCCGAACCTATAATCAAACACCTTAATATTAAATGTGAATATTCATACTAAGTGGAATAAATAAAGATTACAGATAGTCTCACATTAGTTGAAGACAAATTTTGCCACAAAATGAGTTCAGGTCAGGTAAGGTTTTGTCTCCAAATAAATTACAAAAAAACTTTCGGTTTTCAGAGCTTTATGGATATTGGAATTTCGGATAAGGGATTATGGACCTGTACTTCCCTTATAGGGTTGTTATGAAGATTTAAACAAGATAAGCTGAAAACATATTACACAATGCTGGGTAGGTACTCAGTAAATATTAATTTTTTTCTTGGAGATATTAGAAGTTTTTGCTTGTTTTTTAATTTATAAATCTTGAGTTCTCATTCTTTTACTGAAAAGAAGCTATTTCAGTTTCCCTTAAATGTTATAATGGGATTAAAGAGGGACTAGAGGCCAGGTCTTAAGAGTGCAAGATTTGGGCTGAGAAAGAAAGAAATAGGTAAAGCTTAGGCTTGGCATTAGCAACCAGTCTGGATTTCTACCAGGTACCTTTTCAAGATTACTGTAGATTGAGCTTTGCTGGTTGGGGGAGTCATACTCTAACTCCTCTAGAGTCTTAAAAGCAAAGCAAACCTTGTGACCCTCTTGTCACCCTCTTGTCACTGCTTCTTTGTTTTTCCACAGAGTGATAGAAGGAAGTCAAGGCACCATTATGACTCAGATGAGAAATCAGAAACAAGAGAAAATGGTGTTGCAGATGACCTGGATGCTCCCAAACCCAAAAAAACTAAAATGAAAGAGAAACTAAATGGTGACACTGAGGAAGGATGTAATAGACTTTCAGATGAATTTTCTAAATCTCGTAAGTCAAGAAGAAAAGATCTGTCAAATGGAGATATTGATGAATATGAAAAAAAATCAAAGCGAGTGTCATCCTTAGATAGTTCTACTCATAAATCAAGTGAAAATAAACTAGAAGAGGTATGGATACTTTTTGTTTTGCATTTGACATTATCCTTGAAATACAGGATAGTTTGATTCTTTAAGACTAATTAGAATTGATTCTACAGTGTTTCCTGCTTACTGTCCAATACTCTCAGTTGGACTGGGGAGTCTATACAGCTGAAACCTGAGCCTTTTCCCCTTTGTCTCTTGTTTCTTTCATTATATTGCCTTTTTCTTGGTGAAGAGATTGGTGCGGGGGGGACTTGGTCAAGTTTAAACCTTTCCTGTACATTTGGGTTCCTAAATAGATTTTCCAAATTGCTTATTGATGGTCACCTACTTGCATTTCTTACGGTTATTTCAGCCCTCATCATTACTCATGAATTAAGTTCTGACTTTCTGAAACGGGGTACATAAAGGCCTCTTGACTTTGTATATTTTGCCTTCTGTTTCTTGTGCTTCTGTAACAATAGCAACTTTCAATGATTTTTAGGTCTTACTGTAACTCAATCTTAAAGCTGTTTGCTTTTTTAAAACAAATGAAACATATGAAAATGATCTGAAGAAATTTGTTCTCCTGGATATTAATTTTTGGGGAGGTATAGAAAACATGCTTAGTATAGAACCTTCATTCCTGGACTCATTACTTTTGCCAGTATCTGTTAGAGTAGGTATATTCTTCCACAGAATTTACTCAATTTGTTCTTGCACTTTTTTTTTTTTTTTTTTTTCCCGGTACGCGGGCCTCTCACTGTTGTGGCCTGTCCTGTTGCAGAGCACAGGCTCCGGACGCGCAGGCTCAGTGGCCATGGCTCACGGGCCTAGCTGCTCCGCGACATGTGGGATCTTCCCGGACCGGGGCACGAACCCGTGTCCCCTGCATCGGCAGGCGGACTTTCAACCACTGCGCCACCAGGGAAGCCCTGTTTTTGCACTTTTCCTCTAGCAGAGTTCATAGGTTTATCTGGGCATTACAAATTGTCATTAAATTACTCAGCTCTTAAACAAAAAAGAACTTTAATATTCTTAATAACTTTTGGTATTTAATAATCTTTACATTTAAAAAATCTGATAGTTGCTGTTAATTTAAATACATTTGAGCTTAATTTAATGTGTAATCTTTGGGGAGCTTTGAGAAAAAATGTTGAATCCTTGCTTTACAATACGGTGTTTTTTTATTTGTGAGTTTGCTATTTGTCAGGAAGCATATATGTTAGAGAGTTGTTCTAAATAAGGCCCTACAAATCTGTATTGCTGAGCAGCAGTGTACTTCTTGCTCTGTTGGGATTTTGCCTGCTATAGTGCTCTGTATTGTAATAAACTTAACTGTTTATTATTTTGTTTAGATTATGTTAGGGTTCAGGAGTTCTGCTTCTAGGAATTTATCCTCCTAAGGAGATTATCACGAGGTGTACAGAGATGTATGAATCAGTATCTTATCACAGTGATGTTGGTAATAGCGAAAAATTTAAACATCCTAAATGTCTGATGGTAGGCAATTGGTTTGATAAAATATGCTATACCTATGTAATAGAATGCATTGATCTTAAAGGGCATAGATATGTTAGAAAGGTATTCAGTCTAATTAAATGAAAAAAATGATTACAAAGTAGTATATACATATGATTTTATTTCATTTAAAAATGTGTATGTGCGTAGAGGAGTGTGTGTTTCAAATGTGTCTTTAGCTGATTGGATTGTAGATAATTTTACAATTTCTTTCTTTTAATATGGTTTACAATTTCTTTCTTTTAATATGGTTTCTAAAATTTCTGCAATGAAAATGTGTACTTTTCTAATCAAATTTTTTTCTTTTAATCTTAAAAAGATAACATTGAGGTTTGCTTAAATGGATTAAATTTGAATTTGATGTTATGTCTTTTATCTGGTCTTAGTTTGAAACTTGTTATGGTGTGTGGTTTTGGAACTACCTTCTTTAAACAACCAGTAATAAAGTTTTTAAGTAGATGTATTGTCTTTGTTCTATATATGCATTGACTAGTACACAAAGTTTTCAATAGATGTTAAATGACAATGTCATGCTAACCTCTGTATATGTTTGAGAAATTTTCAAGCTTACAGGAACTTTTCCTTGTATTAATGACATAAAAAATGCTTTTTAGATTCATAGAACAACTTATTTAACTTTTAGTTTTAGAAACAATTTACTTTCCTCATTGCTTAGCTTCTTTTGGGGCGGTTTTATAGGCTTGTGTTAATCTTTGTAATTAATATTATCTATATCTGTGAATATGATTTAGATTATTGAATACCTCTTTCATAATACCTTCAGTCAAGTGGAATTATATTTTGATCTATGTAGTAAATGTATTTCTAAAGAGTTTTATGTGTGAATTAATCATTTTTAAATGTATTATGGGAAAGTATATTAAGCTTGTTATTTAAAGAGATAGTTTTGAAATTAAAAGAATTTATCTTGTAAGTTAATCTATACAGTTTTTGCAAATACTAACTAAAGTTGGTTTGTTAGTTCATTTAGTAGAGCTAAAAGCAGTAAATGAGTGAAAGATTCTAAATACCTGGTAGGATATGAACTATATCAGTTAGGTCTTTGATTTCATTTTGACAGACCCTAACACGTGAACAGAAAGAAGGAGCCTTCTCCAATTTCCCTATTTCTGAAGAGACTATAAAGCTTCTGAAAGGTACAATGAATTTTTTTAAAAATTTATTTTATTTATTTATTTTTGTCTGCGTTGGGTCTTCATTGCTACACTCCGGCTTTCTCTAGTGCGGTGAGCGGGCTTCTCATTGCGGTGGCTTCTCTTGTTGCGGAGCACAGGTTCTAGGCGCGCAGGACTCAGTAGTTGTGGCTCACGGGCTCTAGAGCTCAGGCTCAGTAGCTGTGGCTCATGGGCTTAGTTGCTCTGCGGCATGTGGGGTCTTCCTGGACCAGGGCTCGAACCCGTGTCCCCTGCATTGGCAGGCAGATTCTTAACCACTGTGCCACCAGGGAAGTCCCTCAGACCAATTTTTAAATAATTCCTCTTTGGGGTAGGAATAACTGTAAATGTTGTTAGGTGATGTATCTTTAGGCACATGTTGATGAATCAGGAATGTTATTTTCAAATAAATGTAGTTTTTCCTATTGCTGGTCTTAAGTAAATATTTCAATGAAATCTCATTTTACAGGTCGAGGGGTAACATATCTCTTTCCTATTCAAGTTAAGACTTTTGGTCCTGTATATGAAGGAAAAGATTTAATTGCTCAAGCGCGGACAGGAACAGGAAAGACATTCTCTTTTGCCATCCCCTTGATTGAAAGACTCCAAAGAAATCAAGAGACAATTAAAAAAAGCCGCTCACCAAAGGTAACCATTATAGGGAGTAAAAGGTTTAAACATTAATGGAAAGAGAAAGAAAGAGTATACTGGTCTTGGGAATGCCCTGGTGGTCCAGTGGTTAGGACTCGACGCTTTCACTGCCGTGGCCCGGGTTCAATCTCCAAGCAGGGATTGAATCTGGGAACTAAGATCCTGCAAGCTGCACAGCGTGACCAAAAAAAACAAACAGACAAACCACAATATACTGGTCTTAAGTTCAAGTACCCCAAAGATAGAAAAGTTAGTCAGTCCTGGGGCATAAAGTAAAAATTTGGGTCCTAAAGCAAAAATTTGATTTTTAAGATAAATCTCAAGTAAAACTAAAGTGAGTTATTACGTATGAATGTAATGTGTATGGATCCATAGATGTCTTTGATAACTGTATATTATGAAGCCAGCATATCTGATTTTAGGAGTATTTACAGTTATATATTTAGTGACCTTTTTCTTCTCTTTTTTCAGTTCTAACCTTTGCTTTTAAACAGTAATTTTGCTGAAGTGGTATTTATTTATTTGGTCATTCAGTAAATAATATTTATTTTACTGATTGACTTTAAGAGTATTGTAGAAATGATACTGCTGCTCCCTGTGTTGTTGGAGTACTGGAGATCTGTCTTAATTTATCAGTAGTAAAGAACAGAGAGGACCTAGTGAAGTTTTAGCCTAAAATTTGACCCTTTTAGAACCTATGTTCACTTTCAGGTTCATAAACGTGAAGAAGAAAAGAATCAGTATTGGGACTTCCCTGGCAGTCCAGTGGTTAAGACTCCACACTTCCACTGCAGCGGGCACGGGTTCCATCCCTGGTTGTGGAACTAAGATCCTGCATGCCGCGCAGCGCGGCCAAGAAAAAGAATCAGTATCAAAATTTGAACAGATATGTGGCTAAAAGTAATTTGTTCTTTGAGACTCCTAAATATTATTGCAGTGTGAAAGTAAATTCACATATATGAATGTAATTAAATAATAGTGGTCTTGGAACAGGACAAATCTTTTTTTAGAGAATTCTGTTTCTTAGGTGAAATTAGGAAGTCTGAAAGTAATAGAAATAGGACACAGTCCCAACACTGCATTTAAAAAGCTTTTATGCTAGAAGGACATTACTGGAGATTCCAGCTCCACCACTTCTAGCTACTTGATCTTGGGCAAGACTCAACTTCTCTAAGACTCATGCTCCTCATTTGTAAAACTGGGAAAATAATGCCACCTCATTGGGTTTTTGTGAGGATCAAATTAAATAATTCGTGTAAAGCACTATTGTTGTTTGCAGAATTATGATCGGCATTGTACATAGAAAGTTTATGGCTACTTTTTGTTAAATCTGCACTTTCTAAATATCAAAAAAAGAGAAATAGAGGTAAATCAATTTTTGTATAACCTGTTTGAAACATGAGTTTTATTTGCTTAATAAGGGGCTTTGCCCCTTTTTCAGTAAGTCTCTTGGGATCCTGTGTAGAAGAAGCTGCTCTCATTAAACACCAAACAGTTAAGTCCATTCTCTGGTACTAGCTACAGATTCAGTTTCATATTCTACTTAACAAATAAATTGAAATATTTCTTTTTAAAAAATGGCACATATTGGGCATTCATTCATTCCCTCATTAAACAAATATTTTTTGAGTATCTATTCTGTGCCAGGGACTGTTTGAAGTTCAGGGAATATATTGAATAGTATGACATAAATAACAGTACTGACATAAATAATAAATAGTACTGACGTAAATCCCTGTCTTCATGGAGCTTACATTTTATTGGGTGAGACAGTGAGCAAATCAGTAGAATATAAATATTTTATATGGTGTAAGTGCTAAGGAGAAACAGTTAAGCACAGTTGGGAGGATATGAAAAGAGGGTTAGGAACCTCACTGAGAAAGTGACTTTTGAAAGGGGACCTTAAGGAAGTAAGGGAGGATATAATAAACATAAGCTGTTCTTTTTTTTTTTTTTTTTCATAAGCTGTTCTTGTTATTTGTGCTCTGTCTTTAAATACTATGACATTAATGATGAGATTCCTAGTTTTAAATGCACCTTAAAAAATAGTCTTCTCAGTTTGAACTTCGAGGTCTACAGAAACTTACCTCTTTGTTTTTTAAACCTTTTGCTCAGGTACTTGTTTTGGCTCCTACAAGGGAACTGGCAAACCAAGTAGCCAAAGACTTCAAAGATATAACTAGGAAACTCAGTGTGGCGTGTTTTTATGGTGGAACATCATATCAAAGCCAAAGTGAGTGAACATGTCTGATGGTAGCACAAAGATCTATTTGCTACTCAAATCTAAAATCTACATTTGAATTTTTACATATTATTGATATTTCTCTCCTCTCACAGTTAATCATATTCGAAATGGTATTGACATCTTGGTTGGGACCCCTGGTCGTATCAAAGATCATCTGCAGAGCGGCCGATTAGATCTTTCTAAACTGCGCCATGTTGTGCTTGATGAAGTGGATCAAATGTTAGATTTAGGTTTTGCTGAACAAGTTGAAGATATTATCCATGAATCCTACAAAACTGGTATATCCTAATTCAAAATAAGCACATTAGCAATTCTTTTCTTATCTAAAAGCTTATGAATTTTTTACTTTATAATTTTTAATACATCGTCCCCAGTGTTCTAACAAAACTAAAGGTATTTGGTATCTGTTTTCTTCCTGAACAAGAAAGTACAATAGCATACTTTAACCATTTTCTTAGCTTTCTTTGCTTTCTTCCATGTATTATTTTATAGTAAGTAGTTTTACTAACTCATTTTACTGATTTCTTTGCTCATTGTTATTTCTTAAATTCTCATCTTCCTTCTAGGTTCAGTTTCTTCATATTGATATTTTCCCTCAGTTTTGAAAGTAGAAAGTTTTGATAATTGCAGTAAAGTTTATATGTTCAAAATTCAGCCCAAGTTTTGAATTTTTCATTATTTCTTTGAAGTTGGGGGGATTTTTAAGAGCTGACTACATTGTGGGATATTAAGAAATTAAGAAAGCATTTGAATTCTTTTTGTTTATTTAAGATTCTGAAGACAATCCTCAGACTTTACTTTTTTCTGCAACTTGCCCACAGTGGGTATACAAAGTTGCAAAAAAATACATGAAATCCAGATATGAACAGGTTGACCTTGTTGGGAAAATGACTCAAAAGGCTGCAACTACTGTGGAAGTAAGTAGCTTTCCAGTGTGATAGATTTTAGCTTTTAGTTGATATTTTGAAATTTGTTGAAGTTAAACTTATGTTTTGGGTACCAGTTCAGGCCAAATATCTCTTTTTTGCCCGTAGTCAATAAGATACCTATGTATTTCTATAGTTTGAGACTCAGGAGCAGAGTAAAATAAATAGGGGGAAGAAAGTTTGTGAACAGGCAAGTCCTAACAGGAGATATACAGGCATCCATAGAGACAGACTTAAAGTATGTAGAATGTGAAAAACGAAGTAATTCATCACAATTTGCTGGTGTTGGGGCAATTTGTTAAAGCTTAGGTGGAAAAAAGATCCTCATTTCATACTGTATACCAAAAATATTCCCGAAGATTTAAAAAAATTAAGCCATAAAATAATTTACAGCAGATTGTAGGTCAACAGTTATTTGATTTGAGGAAAGGGTAGGCTTTTCTAAACATAAAGACAGAAGACAGAAGAAAGCACCATAAAGGAAAAGGTTTATAATTTTGACTCCATGAAAATTTAAACCTATAGTATTTTTTTAAAAAAAAGAATTAAAGGTAATATTTGCATTATTTTGACAGGTATGTACCATATATGTCACTTTTACATTTGACAGATGTACATATATGTGTATGTAAATAAAAATAGTCCAGGTGAACAAGAGTATAATCTATAAATACAATGTAATGGTTAAAAAGAATGAATTTGACTCATAAAAACCAGATTATAAAATGATAATTACTGAATCATACTATTTTAAAAAATACACAAATAATCCTAAATGGATTCTTTAGGTATTTATGTACAAAGTTAGGTGGGAAGGATAAACATCAAACTAATAATAATGTTTACTTCTGGGAAAGAGGACTTTTATAGTATGGGATGGCCAAAGGAAGCTTTTTGTTTATTTTGTAATGGCTGAAAGTTTTACATTAAGAGCATAAAATGTATCAGTGAAGAAAAGTTTATTAATGGGACTTCCTTGGTACTCCAGTGGGTAAGACTGTGCACTCCCAATGCAGGGGGCTTGGGTTCGACCCCTGGTTGGGGAATTAGATCCCGCATGCATGCAGCAACTGAGAGCCCGCATGCCGCAACGAAGATCCCGCATGCTGCAACTAAGACCTAGTGCAGCCAAAAAATTAAAAAAAGAAAAGAGAAAAGTTTATTAAGGACACTTTCAAACATGTACAAAAGTTGAATAGTACAAAGTATCTGATGTACCCATCACCAGGCTTTAACACTGATCTTTTCTATACCCCCATACATTCTTTAATCCTTACATTTGAAGCAGTCCAGTCATCATTTCATTTTTGTATAATTATATATTTTTTTAAAAGAATAAGGGCTCTTTAAAAACAAACAAACAAAAAACCACAAAGTTACCATCATAGTAAAAAAACCCAATTTTTTAATATCTTTAAATATCTAGTGTTCACATTACCCTAGTTGTCTTTTTTTTGTAAATAGGTTGTTTGAATATGGATTCAAGTAAGATCCTTATATTGCTACCAATCTATATGTCTTAAGTCTTTTTTTATCCATGTGTTGAATGTTTATTCACCATCTTTTTTTTAATTGAAATATAGTTGACGTACACTATTTTGTTAGTTTCAGGTGTACTGCATAGTGATTTGATATTTGCATATATTGTGAAACGATCACCACAATAAATCTAATAACCATCTGTTCCCATACAAAGTTGTTGCAATATTTTTTTTTTTTTTTTTTTTTTTGGGTACGGGGGCCTCTCACTTATAGAAATTTTTTCAAAATTTTTTTTTTTTTTTTTTGCGGTACGTGGGCCTCTCACCATTGTGGCCTCTCCCGTTGCGGAGCATAGGCTCTGGACGCGCAGGCTCAGCGGCCACGGCTCACGGGCCCAGCTGCTCCGTGGCATGTGGGATCTTCCCAGACTGGGGCATGAACCCGTGTCCCCTGCATTCGCAGGTGGACTCTCAACCACTGCGCCACCAGGGAAGCCCCTGCTGCAATATTTTTGACCGTATTCCTTATGCTGTATATTGCATCCCCGTGGCTAGAACTTTGTACCTGTTAATCCCCTTTACCTGTTTTGGGTCCCCATCTCCCCTGCCCGCACTTTGGCAACCACCATTTTGTGCTCTGTATCTGTGTGTCTGTTTTCATTTTGTTTTGTTTTGTTTTTTAGGATTCCACATATAAGTGAGATCATACAGTATTTGTCTCTCTGTCTGACTTACTTTCTAGATTCATCCATGTAGTCGAAAATGGCAAGGTTTCATTTTCTTATTGATGGCTGAGTAATATTCCATTGTATGTATACTCCACATCTTCTTTATCCATTCCTCTGTTAAATCCTTTAAAATACAGGTCCCTCTGTCCCTTTTTTTCTTTGCAATTTTTTATTGAAAAGAACCGATCATTTGTCTTACAAGTTTCCCATAGTCTCAGTTTTGCTGATTTGCAGCCCTGTGGTGTTAGTTAACATGTCCCTCTGCTTTCATTTTCCTGTGAGTTGATGGTAGATTGTGGGGCTTGATCAGATTCAGGATCTTTTTTATTTTTATTTTTGAGAGGTAGGGAGGAAGAAGCAAGACTTTGACATACCTGGTACAAATGATTCTTAGTTTCTTCTTTGTGCTTATCTCTTTTTTCCCTGTGTTATGTAATTAATTGTTTTAAACAATGTTATTGAGATTAATATGTTAAAATGCACAGACTTAAAATGTTAGTGTATTTTTTCCCCAACATTTTATCATGAAGGTTTCAAACAGGCTGAAAAGTTGAGAGAATTTTACAGTGAACACGCATATACCCACCAGCTAGATTCTGCCATTAATATTTTGCTATATTTGCTTTATTGCATATCTACTCATCCCTATATCCATCTTATTTTTTAATTTATTTCAAATTGCAGAAATCAGTATAATTCCTCATAAGTATTTTAGTTTGCATATCTTTAGCTAGATTTCAATATTTACAATTTTTTTATTGAAGTAAAGTTCACATAACTAAAATTAACCACTTTGAAGTGTATCATTCAGTGTCATTTAGTACATTCACAGTGTTATACAACCATTGCTTCTATCTACTTCAAAACGCTTCGTTACCCGAAAAGGAAATCCTGTAACTATTAAGCATTTACTCCCTATTCCCCCCTTCTCCTAGCCCCTGGCAACCATCAATCTGCTTTCTGTCTCGATGGATTTACCTCTTCTCGTTATTTCATATAAATGTAATCATTACAACATGTGGCTTTTTTGTGTCGGGCTTCTTTTGTGTAGCATAATGTTTTCAAGGTTCATCCACCTAATATTTACAATTTTTGAGATAAGATTTACATACAATAGAATGCAAAATTTTAAGTGTACATTTGCTTCGTTTTGACAAATTCATACACCTGTGTAACCCAAACCCCTATCAAAACAAAGAATATTACCATGATCCCAGAAAGTTCACCCGTGCCCCTGCCCAGTCCCCGTTCAGGGGCAACTACTGTTCTGCTTTTTTTGCATCATAGATTATAGATTAGTTTTGCCTGGTTTAGAGCTTCAGACAAATGGAATCATATTGTGTATACTCTTTTTCTGTAAGCCTTCATTCACCCAGCATATGTTTTGAGATTCATCCATATTGTCGCATGGATCAGTAGTTGGTTCCTTTTTTTTTTTTTTTTTTTTTTTTTTTAGTAGTTGGTTCCTTTAATCACTGAACGGTATTCCACTGTATAAGTACACTACAATTTGCTTATCCTTTCACCTACTGATTGCTATTTTCAAATGGGGTTGGGGAGAATCGTTGTCTTATTGTCTTCCAGGAAGGCCAATTCTTGAACAAATAGAAAAAGCAATGTACAAGAGAAATCTTTTTCAATAATTTTAATGAAGCAGATATTTGATATTTTCTTTTTTCAAAGCATCTGGCCATCCAGTGCCATTGGTCTCAGAGGCCAGCAGTTATTGGAGATGTCCTTCAAGTCTACAGTGGGTCTGAAGGGAGGGCTATTATCTTCTGTGAGACCAAAAAGAATGTAACTGAAATGGCCATGAATCCACACATAAAACAGGTAAGTCTTTTTTCATGCTTTCTCTAATTGAGATTATAGGTATGAATCACTGAGCAAAAAAAAAATCATGGGGCTTCCCTGGTGGCGCAGTGGTTGAGAGTCCGCCTGCCGATGCAGGGGACACGTGTTTGTGCCCCGGTCTGGGAAGATCCCACATGCCGTGGAGCGGCTGGGCCCGTGAGCCATGGCCACTGAGCCTGTGCATCCAGAGCCTGTGCTCTACAACGGGAAAGGCCACAACAGTGAGAGGCCCGCGTACTGCAAAAAAAAAAAAAAAAAAAAAAAAAATCATGTCCTTTGTGGACTAGGTTTGATAGTCATTCTTGGAATTGAGTCTCATTCAGAAAGAATTTATAGCCAGCCTCTCATGATCTGTTAAATCAGGATAGAATTCTATCCGTTTTCACCAGAAGTTTTCTTAAAACTTTGCAAATGTGATCTTGAAAATACAAAGAGTGAAACAAAATGAGTTTCTGTGGGTAATATTTTAGAGTTGTGTATAAGAAGAATCGCAAATATCTATTGAATGAATGGATCAGAACACTAAATCCATGTGTTTTTTGCTGTTAACTTTTTATAGTAGAAAATTTCAAACTTATACAAGACATACACAGAAGTTGACAGTGCAATGATGTGCTCTTTTTCCAGCTGCAACAATTATCTTATTTCATCCAAATGCCCACTCATTTCTTGCTTCTGAAATTATTCTGAAGCAAACCTTAGATAACATGTTATTATGCCCATAAATATTTGGGTACGTATCTCTAATGGAAAAGCATTATTATTGTTTTTTTTTAATTTATTCTTTTGGCTGCACCATGTGGCATGTGGGATCTTGGTTCCCCAACCAGGGTTCGAACCCGTGCCCCCCTGTAGTGAAAGCGCGGGGTCTTAACCACTGGACTGCCAGGGAAGGCCAGGAAAGGGTTATTTTTTTAAAAACTCACAATACGGGCTTCCCTGGTGGCGCAATGGTTGGGAACCTGCCTGCTAGTGCAGGGTACAAGGGTTCAAGCCCTGGTTCGGGAAGATCCCACATGCCGTGGAGCAACTAAGCCCGTGCGCCACAGCTGCTGAGCCTGCGCTCTAGGGTCCGCGAGCCACAGCTGCTGGGCCTGCGTGCCACAGCTACTGAGGCCCGTGCATCTAGAGCCAATGCTCCACAACAGGAGAGTCCACTGCAGTGAGAGGCCCGCACACCGCAGCAAAGAGTAGCCCCGCTTGCCGCAACTAGAGAAAGCCCGCGCACAGCAACGAAGACCCAATGCAACCAAAAGTGAATAATAAATAAATTTAAAAAACAAACAAAAACACTCACAATACTGTTATGACATCTAAAAAATTAATAGTAATTAAAATCTTCAAATATAAATTAGTCTTTAGATTCTCAATTGCCTCATACATGCTCTGTTTTCTGTAGTTTGTTATTTGGAACCTGGATCCAAATAAGAGTCTTTTTTTTTTTTATTAATTAATTTTTTTTGACTGTGTTGGGTCTTCATTGCTGTGTGCAGTCTTTAGTTGTGGCGAGCGGGGGCTACTCTTCATTGCGGTGTGCGGGCTTCTCATTGTGGTGGCTTCTCTTATTGTGGAGCACAGACTCTAGGAGTGTGGTCTTCAGTAGCTGTGGCGTGCGGGCTCAGTAGCTGTGGCACACGGGTCAGTAGTTGTGGCTTGCGGGCTCTAGAGCGCAGTCTCGGTAGTTGTGGCGCACGGGCTTAGTTGCTCCGTGGCACGTGGGATCTTCCCGGATCAGGGCTCGAACTTGTGTCCCCTGTATTGGCAGGTGGATTCTTAATCACTGAGCCACCAGGGAAGCCCCAAATAAGAGTCTTGTGTTGTGTGATTTCATTAAGTCTCTTCAATATATGGATTCTTCCATCTGTTTTTTTGTTGTAGTTCTTTTTATTATTGTTTAAGAAACCAAGTTTTCATAATCTAGAGTATTGCTTCCCTGTGATATCATTTAACATGCTCTTCTGTTTTCTGTATTTCCTATAAATTCAGGTTTGTTTGTTTGTGGCAAAATTATTTCATAGGCAGTGGTGCACTTCCATCAGGAGGTATATAATGTGTAGTTCTTTCTCTTTTTGTGATGTTAACATTCATTGATAATAACACCCTTGGTCCCTGTGTCAATGTCTCTCCAGTTTTTTGTTGTTGTTGTCTGTCACTTGTTATCTAGAAGATTCCCAAGGAAGGGCTCATGGAAACAATATTCACTATTTTTTTTTTTTTTTTTTTTTTTAATATTCACTATTGATAATAGCTTGTTTATAACTTTATACCTTAAAAATAATTTTGGATGGATATAACATTCTTGGTTCACATTTTCTTTCCTTCAGTATATTAAATATGTTTTTCCATTGGAATAAAGCATACTGTAATAAAAAGTCTGATGCCAATCTGATTTTTTTTTTTCACCTTATAAGTGATTTGGTTTTTTGCCTGAATACAAAAGCTTTTTTCCTTTTTCTTTAAAAATCAGTAGTTTTACTAGAATATATTTTGGTGTTGTTCTTCTGAGTACACAGTGTACACAACTTGTAGTTTCAAATATATGTATTTTTTAATTTCAGCAAAATTTTCTTGAATCCTAATTTATTGATATTTGGTTTGTCTGATTGCTTTGGCTTTTTTCTTTAGGGACTCTTGTTACATGTATGTTGGCTCTTTTTTCCTCTATCCTTTGTCTCTTTATCGCAAATCTTTTTTATCTTTTTCTTTATTTCAGTTTTCAAAATTTTCAAAATTAAGGTATCATCTGTTGTGTTTAATCAGTCTTGTATTTCTTCCAATATATTCTTCATTTATGAAAAGTCTTTGTCCTTTGTTTCTACTTCTTTTTTTTTTTTTTTAAATAAATTTATTTATTTATTTTTGGCTGCTTTGGGTCTTCGTTGCTAAGTGCGGGCTTTCTCTAGTTGTGGTGAGCAGGGGGTACTCTTCATTGCGGTGTGCAGATTGCAGTGTCTTCTCTTGTTGCAGAGCACGGGCTCTAGGCGCGCGGGCTTCAGTTGTTGTGGCTCGCGGACTCTAGAGCGCAGGCTCAGTAGTTATGGCGCACGGGCTTAGTTGCTCCGCGGCACGTGGAATCTTCCCGGACCAGGGCTCGAACCCGTGTCCCCTGCGTTGGCAGGCGGACCCCCAACCACTGCGCCACCAGGGAAGCCCTGCCTCTCTTATTTTTGATCGTGTTTAAGGTACAGTCTACAAATTATGTCTCAATAAAGCTGTTAGAAAAAATAAAGGTCTCCCTCTTTCTGAGCTCTGGTTGATTTTTCCCCTCACTTTTATCTGGGTCATCTCTTTCCTTTGTTTCTGGGATCCCTGGCATCCTCAGTTTGGGTTCTAGGTCCAATAATTTCTCCTCAATGTGGGGGCACTTTGTCCTGGCAAGGGATCATTGGTTTGTTAGTTTTGAAGGTTCATGTGGGCCCAGGATGTTCCAGCCTCTTTCACACCTTACCTCTGTCTCACAGTTACCCTTGAATGTGCAGAAATTCTCCCAGTTTCAGCTGACTTTCTCAAATTGGCCCATTATACTTTCCAGGGAGTATCTGTTCTTAGGACTAGCAAGTCCCCCCCTCCCCTTCACCCCTAATACATACAGGTTTTGTCCCTACCTGCTCATATTTTGGAAACCATGAAAATACCTTGTCACTAAGTTTTGTCATAGATCTTTGTGGATTTTTTATTTTGTCATCCTAGTTGCCCTGTTTTATTTATTTATTTTTATTTTTGGCTGGGTTGGGTCTTTGTTACTGCTGCGCGTGGGCTTTCTCTAGTTGGGGCGAGTGGGGGCTGCTCTTCATTGAGGTGTGCAGGCTTCTCATTGCAGTGGCTTCTCGTTGCAGACCACAGGCTCTAGGCGCACGGGCTTCCGTAGTTGTGTCATGTGGGCTCAATAGTTGTGGCTTGTGGGCTCTAGAGTGCAGGCTCAGTAGTTGTGGCTCACAGGCTTACTTGCTCTGCGGCATGTGGGATCTTCCCAGACCAGAGCTCCAACCGTGTCCCCTGCCTTGGCAGGCAGATTCTTAACAACTGCGCCACCAGGGAAGTCCTGCCCTGTTTGTTTTTATGTGAGAACTGGAGATTCAAAGACAGTGCAGCCACCATCTTCTCCAGTATCATTTTAACTAATTGTGTAACTTTAGCTTTGTATCCAGTAAAAACAGAGAGTCTAAATAGTGAAAGAATGTTGAAGAGTAGTTAATTTACCTTTCCTTTCTTTGCTTTAGAACACTCAGCAGCAGCTGTCTTGCAGAGGTATTGTTTTTTTCTTTTGTTTGTTTTTATAAATTTATTTATTCATTTATTTAATTTTTAGCTACATTGGGCCTTCGCTGCTGCACGCGGGTTTTCTCTAGTTGCTGAGAGCGGGGGCTACTCTTCGTTGCAGTGCGCGGGCTTCTCATTCCAGTGGCTTCTCTCGTTGTGGAGCACAGGATCTAGGCGCGTGGGCTTCAGTAGTTGTGGCACATGGGCTTCAGTAGTTGTGGCTCGTGGGCTCTAGAGCACAGGCTGAGTAGTTGTGGTGCAGGGGCTTAGTTGCTCCACAGCATGTGGGATCTTCCTGGACCAGGGCTCGAACCTGTGTCCCTCGCATTGGCAGGTGGATTCTTAACCACTTCACCACCAAGGAAGTCCCTTACTTGTACTTTAAATATTGGCATTCCTCACAGTTCTAACCTCTGTAATTGTTTCTTCTCACTTAACATATTTTTTCTGAGTATAGTGATTAGTTGCAGTTTGGAGTCTGACAGATCAAGATTTTTTTTGCTTTTAACTTTTTTTTTTTTTATATTTATCTATTTATTTGGCTGCACTGGGTCTTACTTGTGGCACGCAGGATCTTTTTTAGTTGTAGCATGTGAACTCTTAGTTGCAGCATGCAGGATCTAGTTCCCCGACCAGGGATCGAACACGAGCCCCCTGCATTGGGAGTGCGGAGTCTTAGCCGCTGGACCTGGGGAGTTCCCAGATCTGGATTTAAATCCCAGTTGTGTTACTTACTAGCTGTATAACCTTGGGCAAATAACTTCCTATTTCAGTGCCCATGTTTCCTTTTTAAAAAGTGGTATTAGGGACTTCCCTGGTGGTCCAGTGGTAAAGAATTCGCCTTCCAGTGCAGGGGACACAGGTTCCATCCCTGGTCAGGGAACTAAGATCACACATGCTGTGGGGCAGCTAAGCCCGCGTGCCTCAATTACTGAGCTCGCATGCCTCAACGAGCCCGCACACCGCAAACTACAGAGCCCACGCGCTCTGGAACCCACGCGCCACAGCTAGAGAAGAGAAAAACCTACATGCCACAACTAGAGAGAAGCCCGTGTGCCGCAACGAAAGATCCCGCCTGCTGTAACTAAGACCTGACATAGCCATAAATAAATAAATAAATAAATAAATAAATTAATAATCTTTTTTAAAAAGTGTTATTAAAATTTTTTTCATACTTTTAAGACTTAAATAAATTATCATTTAAAGTATTTAGTATAGTGCTTTTATAATAAGCAGTCAATAAGTGTAGAAATATAGAAGTACAGAGATGTGTATAGATAAATATATCTATCTAATCACTCCTGTGGTTCCAGTCATTGTGTATATGCTGATGATGTCCAAATCTTTTTCCAGGTTAGCTCTGTCTCCAGAATCTAGACTTGTGTTTATCATACTGGCCACAGACACCCCAACCCACTGTCTACCTAAAATTGAGTTTATTCTTTTATATGCTTATACCCACTGTCTCCAGCATTCCCTGTTGTTGAATGATACCCATAGTTCAAGCCAGAAATCTACATATCACCCTTGAGTTCTCTTCCTTCCTTTTGCCATCCAGGTAACTACAAAGTATTTTAAGATTCTATTTCCTATGGTTTAAAATGGTCCATTTCTTCCCTACTTCTGTTGCAGAAGCTCAAAATCTGGGAGTCATATATATGGTTCTTTCCCTTATACCTCATTTCCACTCCCTTCACCAAGTCCTCCCAATTTCATATACTAGTATTTATTTTTTTCTTTTTTCTTTTTTTGGCTGTGTTGGGTCTTTGTTGCTGTGCACAGGCTTTCTCTAGTTACGGCGAGCAGGGGCTACTCTTTGTGGTGGTGTGCGGGCTTCTCATTGCGGTGGCTTCTCTTGTTGTGGAGCATGGGCTCTAGGCACGCAGGCTTCAGTAGTTGCGGCACATGGGCTCAATAATTGTGACGCATGGGCTCTAGGGCACGTGGGCTTCAGTAGTTGTGCACGGGCTTAGTTGCTCTGCAGCATGTGGGATCTTCCTGGACCAGGGATCGAACCTGTGTCCCCTGCATTGACAGGTGGATTCTTAACCTCTGCGCCACCAGGGAAGTCCCTGCTAATAGTTCTTGAATTCATTTACTGCCTAGCCCCTACTTATCTTTCCAGCCTCATCTTATCACACTTTCCCCTTATTTCTGCACTCTCACCATACCTATTTTTACTGTCACCACAGGGCTCTTGAACTTGTAGTCTGTCTTGCCTAGCAGCTCCCATCCTTCAGATATCAGTCCAGAGTACTTTTCTGTAAATTCTTCTTGCCCCAAACTAGGTCAGGTTGTCCTCTTCTAAACGCCCTTTGCCTCTTAGACCCATGCATCTTGAGTTACACTTGTTGGCTAAATTTATTTGTGTGCCTAATTACTTGATTAATGTCCATTTCCTCGACCAGAGTATCAAGACGATGAGGACAGAGAAAGTTTTAATTTTTGTTTGCCATTTTATCCCTAGTACCTGATGTGTAGATTACCACATATTTGTTAAATGAATAAATGGTCATTGCCACTGCCTTGATGAGGCCACTGATATCTCTCCTGAATTTCTACAACAGTCTGCTATCTGAGTCTCCCTAGCTTTTGCCTTGCCCTTGTCTAATATATTCTATACATTGTAGCCAGAATATTCCTTCTAGAATACAAATATGTTCATGAAAATTTTCTGCTTACAATCATTCAATTGTTCCATATTGTCCTCAGGATAAAATTCATACTCCTTTTCAGTCTCATCTCTCACCACTTCTCCTTTTAACTCTGTGCTTCAGCAATACTCAAATATTTGTAGTTTGCCAGAAACATTAATTATGTGTGATATTTCTTCTTTCTGGAACTCCCTAACCTCCTTTTTTTTTTTTTTTTTTTTAACCTGACTACTAGTTCCTTATTCTCTGTCAGGTCTCAGCTTCAGTGCTGCCTTCCCTTCAAACTAGATTGAGTTAGGTTCCCCTCTTAGGTATTTCTATAGCACCCTGCACCTTCTTATAGCACATATCATACTGTATTGAAAATACTTGTCAACTTGTCTGTCCCAGGGTCGTTTCTTTATGATTGTTCCAGAACCTGGCATAGTACCTGGAGCATAGCAAGTGCTCAGTGAATTCACTCATGAATGCATTATGCTTAGATGCTGCAGTTTAGGTACTGTTGGAGTTAAATAATTGTTACAAACTTTTAATAGTGGCTAAGAATACTAGGAAATTTATTTGGAATACTAGGAAATTATTTGCAGCATACATGGAAGATCAACCCAGTATAAATTGGTTCAGCTTCACTGAAAATTACAGAAATGTAAATTAGAACAACATTGGGAAATCATTTTTGCCTATTAGGTTTACAAGGATTATAATGATTCATAGTATACAGGTGGGCG
>NW_020175320.1:1612473-1638543 GCF_003031525.2 Neophocaena asiaeorientalis asiaeorientalis | reverse complement strand
TTATTTACAACTTCTTTTTATAATACAGTTTTAATTTAATAGTAATAGCTATTAAAATGTTAAATGTTCATAATTTTTGACCCAGAAATTCAACTTCTAGATAGGTAACCTACTGAAATATACTAAGGGGTCTGCAGTTGTAAGTACAAGGTTATTCGTTGTAGCATTGTTTCTGAAGATGAAAGTTTGGATCCTACCCAAATCAGTAGGGTACTGCTAAAATAAATGATACTGGGAATTCCCTGGCGGTCCAATGGTTAGGACTTGGCACTTTCACTGCCAGGGCCCAGGTTCAATCCCTGGTCAGGGAACTAAGATCCTGCAAGCTGTGTGGCATGGCCAAAAAAAAGATACTGCAGCCATATGAAGAAATCATGTATAGTTTAAAAAAATTAAGTAGATATATATCTATAGATGTAGAAGAATGGCTAAGATATAAAAAATTTATAAGGCAGGTTGTAAAACAGTACATATATAGTAAAACCCCATTTTTATAGGTGAATACATAAAATTATATGCTAGGATTTGTGAGGGGTCTGTGTGTGTGTATGTATTTAAAAAATAATATGCGGGGCTTCCCTGGCGCAGTGGTTGAGAGTCCGCCTGCTGATGCAGGGGACACAGGTTCGTGCCCCGGTCCGGGAAGATCCCACATGCCACGGAGCGGCTAGGCCCGTGAGCCATGGCCGCTGAGCCTGCGCGTCTGGCGCCTGTGCTCCGCAACGGGAGAGGCCACAACAGTGAGAGGCCCGCGTACCCAAAAAAAAAAAAAAAAAAAATATGCGGAGGAATATTCACCAAACTGTTAGCAGTTAATTATTAGGAGGCTGATATTAAGGGAAGCTTTTGCATTTTATGTTAAATGCTTTTCTGTAACATTTGAGTTTTTAAAAACAATATGCATGTATTTTTATAATTATCAGAAGGTAAGATTTAAAAACAACAGCAACAGAAAAGAGCACAGACTGTATGGTGTTTGGTGCTATGAATTGCAAATATGTGCTATACACTTATTTCTCCTTTTTTTTTTTTTCAAATAGAATGCCCAGTGTTTACATGGCGATATTGCACAGTCACAAAGAGAAATTACACTGAAAGGCTTCAGAGAGGGTAGTTTTAAAGTTCTGGTGGCAACCAATGTGGCTGCCCGTGGTTTGGACATTCCTGAGGTTGACCTGGTGATTCAGAGTTCACCTCCACAGGTAGGAAATAAGATTTCCCCACCCCAGTTTTATTGAAAAATAATTGACATACATCACTGTATAAGTTTAAGCTGTACAACATGATGGTTTGATTTACATATGTTGTGAATTGATTGCCACAATAGCTTTAGCTAACATCCATCTTCTCATGTAGGTATAAAAGAAGAAAAGAAAAAACAAGTGTTCTCTCTTTGTGAGGAGAACTCTTGTGCTTTACTCTCTTCACAACTTTCCTATACTATGTCATATAGCAGTGTTAGCTGTAGTCATCATGTTGTACATTACACCCATAGTACTTATTGTTTAACTGGAAGTTTGTATCTTTTGACCACCTTCCTTCATTTCTCCCTCCCCCCATCCTCTGCTTTTGGTAGCCACAAGTCTGATCTCTGTTTCTATGAGTTTAGTTTTTTTTTTTTTTTTTATGAGTTTAGTTTTTTGTTTGTTGTTATTGGGTTTTTTTTTTTTAGATTCCATATATAAGTGAGATCATACAGTATTTGTCTTTCTCTGATTTATTTCACTTAGCATAATGCCTTCAAGGTCTAGCCATGTAGTCACAAATGGTAAGATTTCCTCTTTGTTATGGCTGAATAATATTCCATATGTGTATGGTATATATATACATATATATACCATAACTTTTTTATTCATTCATCTGTTGATGGACACTTAAGTTGTTTCCATGTCTTGACTATTGTAAATAATGCTGCTGTGAACATGGGGGTGCAGATATCTTTTTGAATTAAGTGTTTTTATTTCTTTGGATATATACGCAGAAGTGGAATTGCTGGATCCTGTGGTAGTTCTATTTTTAATTTTTTTAGAATCCTCCATACTGTTTTCCATAGTGGCTGTACCAATTTACAATCCCACCAACAGTGCACAAAGTTATCTTTTCTCCACTTCCACAGCAGCATTTGTTATCTTTTGTCTTCTTGATGATGACCATTCTAATAGGAATACAGTGATACCTCATTGTGTTTTTAATTTTCAAGGAAATGAGATTTGATTTGGAGGAAATAAGAACAGCTATATAAATTGCTGTTTTATTTTTAAGACATTGCTTATATATGAAAAATATGTTATCTTTTCTTGCTCTTAGCCATTTTTTGTTAGTGTGGTGTTAAATTGATTAGAATCTGGTGCCTTTGCAAATGATTAACCTCTTTATTTGGATTTGAGGCATGGAATCATGCAAGGGAATTATAAAAAGTTGCCATGTAAAGAACCCTGGGATGGAGTGGATAAAAAGTTTTTAAATCCTATACACTTTATTGCAGATGGGATGTTTCAACATCCCCCTTTGGGATATTGAAAAGAGCAACAGGATTGAAATAAAAATGTTATTATTGATAGTAGTAGTTTTGTTATTTTTCTTATTATTATTTGGATGCTGGAATGAGTGTTTAATTTGCTAGATTTTTAAGAAGAGTTACCTCTTTTAATTTTAGGATGTTGAATCCTATATTCATCGCTCTGGGCGCACAGGTAGAGCTGGCCGGACAGGGATTTGCATATGTTTTTATCAACCAAGAGAAAGAGGTCAATTAAGATATGTGGAACAAAAAGCAGTAAGTAGAGTTAAATTATTTCAGGCTTATTATCTGAATGGTGCCGTAGAAAAGAGATCTTTTTGTATTTGTTCTCACAATTAGATCGTTATAACGTTTCTCAGTTTAAGCTGTATTTGGATGTGAAGCATGTGGAGAGCTAAATTTATATTAGCTGCAAGACTTTGTTTTAATACAGCTTTTATTGTGAAGACAGAAGAGCTGACTTTCTCATTTTTCCCTTGAACTTCTCCCTTGATACTAAAATCAGAAGTGCATTGTGATTTCAGTACCTCTTACTCCAGTATTGTAAATGGATGAATGTGACATTGTCTTGGTGTAATAGTTAAGATTATGTCGAGTAATGGTACACTAACCAGTTTCTATAAGAAATTGCACATTTTTTGTGGTCTGGAGTTTTTGTGGTATTTCACATTTTTCCTATTTTTATGATGGGTGTTTTCATACACTATTTCATATACTTTGTAAAATGAGGATAATAAGAAAAAAGTTGATTGATATAAACAGCATCCTTTTCTTTTCTTTAAATCAGCTTTATTTTGCAACTGAAATTCCATGATTGTAACTAAGAGACAATTCAAAAACATTTTTTTTCTCTTTCTAGAATTTGTAATCGATGATTTATTAGAAAATCTTTTGATCTGCTAGAGCTTGGAAATCTTTAAGTCCAAGTAATGGAAATTCAACAAACTAGATTAATTTAGGAATTAATTGTAAAGACTTCCATTTTTCTTTACTGTAATTCTTTCATTTTCAGGGAATTACTTTTAAACGTGTAGGTGTTCCTTCTACAATGGATTTAGTTAAATCTAAAAGCATGGATGCCATCAGGTATGCTTTCTGACCTTGCTGAATGATTTTTTTTCTTTTGTATTAGGCTATACATCTTTAAGCTCTCCTAGTTCACATATCAGAAAATTTAATCACCAGTTTTACCAGCAGACATTTAATTATATTAAAATACGAAAACGTTTCTCTCTTTTCCCATTCATTCTCTTATCTTTAATTTTTCCCCTTTGTCTTGACCAAGAAATTTACTATTTTTAAACCATAGGTCTCTGGCTTGCGTTTCTTACGCTGCTGTTGATTTTTTCCGACCATCAGCTCAGAGACTGATAGAAGAGAAAGGGGCAGTGGATGCATTGGCTGCAGCATTAGCCCACATCTCTGGCGCATCAAGTTTTGAACCACGTTCTTTGATCACCTCCGATAAGGTAGAAGTCTGTGAGAAAATTGCATGTGGTTGAGAAGGATTAAAATTGAACCATAGATATCTCTCCATCTGGAGGGAAATATAGGACATCTTCACTTTGCACAGTACTTTGTTAACCGAAACTTGCATACCAGAACCTAGTCCTCATTTTGTTTGCCATGGAGCCATGCAAATCGAGAAGTAGACTCTGCAGCTAACACAACACCATTGCAAAGTAAGGATTGCTTGTATATGTGGAGGGTGTCTGTGTGTGTGTGTGTGTGTGTGTGTGTGCGTGCGTGTATGTGTGTTTAAAAAACACCATCTGATCTGTCCCCCTGCCAGTTCAGTATCAGATGTCAAAACAAACCATACCCAGAGCCATATATTCCCATTATAAAGGTATATTTTACTCTCTATAATTAGTAAGTAATCTGTGGGATGATACTTTAGCACTGACTGAGCAAATACCCTATCCCTAATAACCCACCAGATACTTCTCAAGAAAACATTTAAACCATACTTCTTAAGCAAATATGAAGATAGACTTTTAAAGCTAAGAAGTATGTCAGAGGTAATTTATTCCCAACTTTTATCTAATAAAGTATCCCTCTTTGGCATATGGGTCACCTATCCTCTGATTAAATATCTTAGCAACAGGGTGTTAGTGGTTTGATATTTCTTTTATGGTAAATATCATATAAAAATCCAGTCTTAACCATGAATGTCCTGTAGGGTCTTCCCTTGCTACCTCTCTGGCCACACCTCCTATCACTCTCCCCTTGCTTGTTTTCACTACCCTAACCTACTTGCTGATACTCAAACATAAACTTAATCCTACAAAAGGCCTTTACACTTATTTGTGCTGTTTTGAAGGTTCTTTCATTTTAATAACCTTGGCTCTCTCCTTCACTTCATTCAGGTTTCTACTCAGATACCACTGTGTCAGAGAAGTCTTTCCTCATCACACTCTAAAATAGCTTACCCCTCCCTTTACTCTCTATTTTCATTTTCTTCCCCTGCTTTATTTTTTTTTATGATTCTTATTACTATCTGACATTATATATATTTCCTTATTTGTTTACTGTCTCCTCTCCCACCATTATCCAATGCCGCCATGCCAACCCCCTGCCACACACACACTAGAATGTAACCTCCATGAGACAAAGGACTATTTACTGCTGAATCTCTAGCGCATAGAGCATCTCTGGCACATACATAGGGGGCACTCAAATATTTGTTGGGTGACTGCCTCCCTATATCTTCTTCATGTTGATCCTTTTGTTGTCCAGTGAAGTTCTACAGAACAAGTAATTTTTGCTTATGTAATAGTCCTTCAGAAGTTTAAAGAGGTTTATGTCCTCTTGTTTTTCCACTCAAAGCTAACTTTGATTCCTTCAGCATTTCCTTAATTGTTCACTACCTTATCTTTTCTGGGATGCTCTAGTTTGTTTAATTTCCTCTTAAAGAACAATGGTTAGAATTAAATGTAGTCTTTACAGCAATGTATAGAAGAATGGTACTTTCAATGATCTATAAACATTAGTCTTCTATTAATATAGTTTCAAAGAAGTTGTTTTCTCAGCAGTCATGTTATACTATTGGCTCATAAGAAGTACATGGTTAAGTCAAAAAGGGCTGTCAAGTTAGAATGTCATTGTCCTGCTGCTGCTGCTTTTTTCCGAAACATAATGTGACTTTTATTCCTTAAGGGGTTTGTGACCATGACTCTGGAAAGCCCAGAAGAAATACAGGATGTTAGCTGTGCTTGGAAAGAACTTAACAGAAAGCTGAGTAGTAATGCTGTGTCCCAAATTACCAGAATGTGCCTCCTAAAAGGAAATACGGTAGGCTTTTCTAGACAACTGCCGTACGATTATAAAGACTAGCAGATTCTTTTTTTTTTTTTTGAAGCCTAATGGGATGTTCTCCATGTGTTTAGTATGTTTCCATTTGTAAATTTGGGGAGTTATTTAAGTAACCCATTCCTCTAGAAAGCTGAAAGTCATTCTGCTTAATTTGACTAATATCCGAGTTTTCTAAGTTTCTGCCTTTGTATACATATTACATGTGGTTGTGTGTGTTTATTTTCTAAGGTTAAGTAACTTATAATTGCAACAGCTAAACAGCTCTATTTTTTAGAAAATACACAATATTGGTTTTTAAGTGGCCTGCTATTGATTGATAATGAGGATAATAAAGTGAATTAAGTATTTTCATAGAATTATGAAATAGCAAAGTTAAGACCATCTGTAATATAAGTGATATATATCTTCTAATGGTTTTGAGAAAAGATGTTACATTTATTCATCTCACTTGACAACATAGGTTCATTCTAGTCTATAATTTATTAGCCCATTTATTGGAAATAGTTATCTTTCTCAAATTTAATACTACTTACCTTGAAAAAAGATCAGTGGCAAGTATGAGACAAATATGCACATGCAGAAAAATTGTAGAGGGGAAGGAAAATATACCAAGGTCCTTAGGGCAAAGCTATACTTGAATATTAAATTAACTTGCAACTTATCAGCAACCAAAACCAAAGAGGAAGCATCTTAGGTTACTTCATTCTCGGAATCTGATAAACATTTCAGCACTTTACGAGAGAAAGTTTCTGGCACTACATTTTTAAAGGAGTTTATTAGATGGGTCATTTTACAAGGGACATGGAACATTATAGTGTCTACAAAAACTTTTCTAGAGAATACTCTAGATTCTCAGTAGTAGTCAGTTCTTATTAGATACTGGTTTACTCTTAGATTTAGGAAGTACAATTAGCAGCCATTCTGTGTCATGCATTATTATATATTAGCTGGTTTAGTCCTATAGGCAATCATGGGACAAGCTTAATCTTTTTTTAGCTAATACAAGATTACAAGCAGATATTTTAAAAAATCACCTCATATGCATCTAAATAAAAATTTTTTCATTTTGCTTTTAGGGTGTTTGCTTTGATGTTCCCACAACTGAGTCAGAAAGGTTACAGGTATTTAAAATTTTTTTTAAAATAAATTATTTATTTTTGGCTGCCTTGGGTCTTCATTGCTGCACATGGGCTTTCTCTAGTTGCAGCGAGCGGGGGCTGCACTTTGTTGCAGTGCGTGGGCTTCTCATTGCAGTGGCTTCTCTTGTTGCAGAGCACGGGCTCGAGGGTGCGTGGGCTTTGGTAGTTGTGGCTCGCGGGCTTAGTTGCTCCACAGCATGTGGGATCTTCCCGGACAAGGGCTCGAACCGTGTCCCTTGCGTTGGCAGGCGGATTCTTAACCAGTGCGCCACCAGGGAAGCCTGGTATTTAAAAACTTTTGTCTGTTAAATAGTTAAGTATGTTTCTCTAAAAGATATGGATTAAAAATAACATAGTCATAATATCATTATGACATTGATTTAGGCTAAATGCCTAAATCATTTAATAATTCCTTAATAAAATAATAATAAATAATAAATATCCAGTCTGTATCATAACTTAAAACATTTAAAAATTATGAATAATTTCAAACGTGAAAAAATAGAATTGCATACTGAATCCTCATGTACCCAGCACCCACCTTCCACAGTTATCAACTCATGGCCAATTGTGTTTCATGTCTACTTCCATCCACTTCCCCACTCTCTCCTGTATTCTTTTGAAACAAATTCTAGGAAGTCTGTCATTTCAACCATAAATATTTCTATATACCTAAAATATTAAAAACACTTTCCAAAAACACAATCGTAATACCATAACTAAATTCCCCAAAATAATAATTCCTCAATATTATCCAATTTTCTGTTTAAATTTTCCCTTTGTCTCCTACATATTTTTAAATATAAGGTCCATAAGGTTTATACATTGTAATTTTATGTTTGTCTCGTTTACTTTATAGGTTCTCCTTCCTTTCTCTCTTTCTTTAAAAAAATTTTCCTTGTATTTTATCTGTTGAAGAAAGAGATTGTCCACTAGATTCCTACACTGTGGAATTTGTCTATTACATCCCGGTACATATTTATATACATATTTTGAAACAAGAATGGGATTATTTGGTTTTTAAAGTCTTTTTACAAATTCAGAATATATTGTAAACACATTTCTTTGTCAACTGTACAGTTACTTGTTTTTATTGGCTCCCTGGCATTTGGCCACCTGGGTGGCCAACTTAATCAATGTCCTATTTTATGACATTTAGATTATTTCTAATACTAATATTCCGTTATAAACAGGTCAGCCTTAAATGTTGGCATAGCTAACTCTTTATGCATTGCCATGTTTGTCTCTTTAAGATGAACTTTTTAAGATGTCTGCTTGGCCGAAAGGTGTGTGTATTTTTAGGGCTTTGGTCATATATTGCCACCAGTGGTGTATGTGGCTCTTTGTCTCTGCTCACTCTTACCTGTAAGGTATTTTAATATTAACTTGCCTTGGCAACTCATGATCACAATGAAAAACAGTTAATGTAGCAGGATATGACATACCGATGCTCTTATGAGCTACAATGATTTTTTTTTTTTTTTTTTTTGCGCGGGCCTCTCACCGTTGCGGCCTCTCCCTCTGCGGAGCACAAGCTCCAGACGCTCAGGCTCAGCAGCCGTGGACCACAGGCCCAGCCGCTCTGAGGCATGTGGGATCCTCCCAGACCGGGGCATGAACCCACATCCCCTGCATTGGCAGGCGGACTCCCAACCACTACACCACCAGGGAAGCCCCTGCAATGATTTTTATATCTTGAGTTGTTTACCCCAATACCAAATTGTTTCCAATGGCTACATTTTTTAGTCCCTGGGTGGTGTTGACAGATTTTTAATCTCAGCTCACACTCCTTGCTTCTGTCAATGTATCTGCTGAAAGCAATGTACTACTTATTAATGACTTATTCGTTTTGTGCTGAGAAACTGGTGCTCTCTTTTAGAATGTATAAACTGAGTAGGAATTTAGAGTCCCAAAATCAGCCTGAAAATTTCTCCTGAGACTAAAACTTAACTTTTAGAAACTTTTTTTTTGGTGGGGGGGGGGCACTGGGGAGGGGAACCAAGCTTTGTATTGTTATGTTAAATTTGAGATTTAAATTTTAACAGGATCGATTTTTTTCATTTTTAATGAAATTTATTTTCTTTCTAATTTTACAAGCAGTACATGTTTATCGCACACAACTAGAAACACATGGAAGAATAAAGTAAAAAATAACAAGCGCTCATAATCCTCACCCCCCAGAGATAACCACTGTTAGCATTTTGAAGAATTTCCTCCCATTGTCTGCATTTTTTAAAAAATTGAAGTATAATTGACCTACAAAACTGTGTTAGTACCAGGTATACAATATAGTGATTCAATATTTCTATATATTACAAAATGATCGCTGTGATAAGTCTAGTTACTGTCACCGTTCAAAGATAATACAATGTAATTGACTGTGTTCCCCATGCTGTACATCTCATCCTTGTGATTCATTTATTTTGTAACTGGAAGTTTGTACCTCTTGATCTCTCTTACGTGTTTCACTTACCCCCCACCTCCCTCTCCTCTGGCAGCCACGTGTTTGTTCTCTGTATCTGAGTCTGTTTCTGTTTTGTTTGTTCATAAAACTTAGAAACTTTAGTGAATGAGCTTTGAATATGTTTTTGTTTTCTGGTCTTCAGTTTTGTTCTAGATACTTTGAACTTAATGGCTAGATGGCCTTTAGCTAATGGATATGAAAAGAGTCTCATATTCACGTGTTTGCTTATGGTTTCTATTTTGCATTTATATTAATCCTGTAAATTATCCCAACAGGCAGAATGGCATGATTCAGACTGGGTACTCTCAGTGCCAGCCAAGTTGCCTGAAATTGAAGAATATTATGATGGAAGCACATCTTCTAATTCCAGACAGAGGAGTGGCTGGTCAAGTGGCCGTTCAGGCCGGTCGGGCCGGTCAGGTGGTCGATCTGGTGGCCGGTCAGGTAGACAGAGTCGACAGGGGAGTCGGTCAGGAAGTCGACAAGATGGTAGAAGACGAAGTGGGAACAGAAATCGGTCAAGAAGCGGGGGCCGCAAACGGAGTTTTGACTGGGATAGTTAATCTACCGGTGTGAGCTTGCCTATTTCTGCCTAATCATGTACATTATCCACCAAAAATTAGGTCATCATAGTTGAGGTCTGTGTCTGCTTTTGGCAAAGAAGTTGGTTGTATTTTTTTAAAAAGTATTTCACAAGAATGGTTGTAAACAAATCTACTTATCCAGTTATACCTTTGAATAAAAAAACCTCCTTTTATTGTCTCTTTTCACTGTGCATTAAGGATTTTCTCAATGTAATCTTTTAAAATTTCTTCTAAAATGTGGCAGTTAAGTCAATTTTAAGGTTACTTGCATTCTGCAAAATGTGGTGTGTCTGTATTCAGATCACTTCTTCCATAGGATATACGGTAGAAAATAAGAAATCCCTTCTACATTAAAGGGCTGTATAGATTGGTGACATGATTGGTTAGATGTAACATTTTAAATTTTAGATAAAGTTAATTAAAAGGTGTGCAAGCAGCGCATACTCAATAATTTATTCAACAGGTATTGGTTGAATGTCTTCTATGTGCCCATCACTATCCTAGTCCCTAGGGACATAGTAGTGAATAAGGCATGGTCACTATCTTCAAGGAACTTACAGTCTAAAGAAGCAATTATGGTTGAGATTAACACCTAATATTTAGGATGAAAGTAGGTATGGAATGCTAAGGATCTAGTTGGGGTGCACCTCACCAACCTTAGGAGTCAGGCTTTTAGAAGAAGTGATACCCAAAAGGAGATGTAAAGCAGAAGTTTAAGTTGATCTAGCCAGTTTAGAAGGGAGAGAGGGTTTGCAGTCAGAACAGTACAAGCACACCTTGCTTTATTCCATTTCGCAGATACTGTATATTTTACAAATGGAAGATTTGTGGCAATCCTGTGTTGAACAAGTCTATTGGTCCCATTTTTCTGACAGCATTATTTTTTAATTAAGGTATGTGCATTGTTCTTTTAGAGATAATGCTATTATACACTTAATAGACTCTGGTATTGTGTAAACATAACTTTTATATGCACTGGGAAACCAGAAAATTTGTGTGACTCACTTTATTGCAGTATTTGCTTTATTGTGGTGGTCTGGAACTGAACCTGTAATATTTCCAAGGGATGCCTGTATATGCAGAGGCCCAGAGGCAAAGAATAGCACTGTAAGTCTGAGGATCTCCAAATAGTTCAGTATGGCATGCATGTGATAGAGGACAGGAATAAGAGAAGGAATTAGGGACCAGACTTTAAAGGTCCTATGTGCATTTTTAAGGGGTTGAAATGTTTTCTTGAAGGCAATGGGGAATCATTAAAGAATTTACAGTAAGGAGTAACATGATGAGATTTGTGTTTTAGAAAGATTACTGAGGAGGTTGGATTGCAGAAGGGCCAGACTGGAGACTAGTAGCCCTCTTAAGATGCTGTCAGGGTAATCCAAGGTAGAGGTGATGGTGGTCTGCACTAATGATAGGTAACATATTTTGAGTAGTGAGAACTGAGGCACTTGAGAAGTTGTTGCTTGTGTAGAATCACACAGCTGGATAATATATAGTGGAGTGAGGATTTGAACCAAGTGTAGCTTCTGAACCAGTGCTCTTAACCACTGTGCTAGATAGTGGCAATGGACTTTGAGGAACATGGATAGATTTCAGAGATTTTTAGGAAATGGAATTGTTAGGACTTAGTGCTTTGAATTGGAAGATAAGAGAGGCAGAAGAATAAAACCTAGGCTTTGTCACTGAGATAGGTACTAGAACAAAGCAAGAAGAGTTATGTGGGGAGAGAGTGGGAATATGATTAGTTCAGGATTAGATGTATTTTAATATTGAGTAGTCCATGAGATATAGCAGAGGAGATAAACAGTAGGCAGTTGGATTTATAGGTCTGAAGCAGGAGAGAGATCTGTTCTAAAGATTTGGAAATAATAACCAAAAAATGGTAATTGTAGTTAAGTTAGTAGATGAGATGATCCAGGGAAAGTATAGTAAGGTAAGAGGGCTGAAAAGAACCCAGAGGCACACCAACATACTTAACTGCATAGCAGAGGAAAGGGGATCCCACTGAGAAGGGATGACAACAAGAGGGCATAAAGCCCAGAAGTACAAGGCTTTCAAAGGAACCGGAAGACAAGTCTGAAATGGCCCTTGGATTTGGCAAAAAGACATTGACATGGGGAGCAACCATATATATATTTTTTTCTAATTTATTTATTTATCTTTGGCTGTATTAGGTCTTCGTTTCTGTGCGAGGGCTTTCTCTAGTTGTGGCGAGCGGGGGCCACTCTTCATCACGGTGCGTGGGCCTCTCACTATCGCGGCCTCTCTTGTTGCGGAGCACAAGCTCCAGAGGCGCAGGCTCAGTAGTTGTGGCTCATGGGCCCAGTTGCTCCGCGGTATGTGGGATCTTCCCAGACCAGGGCTCGAACCCGTGTCCCCTGCATTGGCAGGCAGACTCTCAATCACTGCGCCACCAGGGAAACCCCGGGAGCAACCATATTAATAGAGTATTGAGAGTAGAAGCTATTTAACTGTGGCTTAAGCAGGAAATGGGAGATAAAGCAGTAGGGACAACAAACATGAACACGTCTTCCAGAAATTTGGCTGTGAATTCAAGGGAAGAATAAGCTAAAGCTGGACGTAGAAGAAAGGATATGAAATTGCAGTGAGAATTTTGTGTTGGTGGGGTGGAGAGATGAGGGAAATCGGAGCATCGTGAAATACTAATATGGGAGGGAGCCAGAAAGGAGGCAGGAGGAGACAGAATGAATGTATGATGGAGCAAAATCCCTATGAGGACCCAGACGGATGAGCTCAAGCACACTCTGGAGATTTTAGCCTTAGATGGTAGAAGCACATCTCTAACATTTTGTCAGAGGAAAGTATGATTATCATGTAGGTGTTTGCAGGTATTAAGGTAAAAAGTTGAGGGAGTGCCTGCCTGAGGTCTTCTGTTTTTTTTTTCCCTGTGGTATTTTTGCATGGTCATCCACTGAAGGTGAAGAGGGAAGTAGTACGCTAGGAGATTTGAGGAAAGTGGAGAAATGCTCAGGTATTGACTACAGAACATGATGAAGAACTCCTCAGGCAAACTAGGGGTCACAGCTGAGGTGAGAGACTGAATTTGTAGTGGCATTAGAGTGATTATGTGATTTCCTATGACAACACTCAGCATCGAGTTGTAGGAGTGGAGATGGGAGACGATTGAGGATTGGGGTTTTGCTCTGTAAGATGAAAGGATGACAAGGTGAAGAAGATGTTAAGGACTCAGCAAAAGTGATTAGAGTAATGGTCCAAGGAGTCTAGACTGCTTAGGGATTGAAGTGGAGATGGGGTTGATAGCAGGGAGGACGTAGAAGGGGCATGGGAGTGAAGGTCAGTGAGGGCTGACTGAATTTGAGATTTCAAGAGTGGAGCAGCTGAGAAGACAATTGCGGAGTATGGTGGTAGGCCTGTTGGGGGCAAAGGTTATTTCAGTTGAGGTGGTCAAAGAACTGAGAAGCCAGTGTTATGTGGATGGTTTTCATGGACAGTGAAATCCTCTCGAATGAAGACAAACAAGGACTGAGGAGGGAGAGGAAGACTAACCCAGGTGCCAAAATACCAGGAAGTGGTGGAGGTTGGTAAATTACCTGAATTAGCAGGGGGGAAAGGTGAGATTACCACAGATTTTCAAAGGGACCAGGGCGTTTATGTGAAAGTCAAGCAGTAATAATTAGGAAGCTTTGAGGAAGAGAGGACACCAGTGTACATTGAATGTGAGGGAATAAGCACCATATGTATGAGAAAGCTATATGGGAGTATTTTCCAGTAAGAGCCAGATTTTAGTTAAACCAAGGAGGGAAGAAGGACTCTCAGTGCTGGATTGAGAAAGGGGCAAGTTTTGATTATAGGCAGTGGGATTCCAGATAGCTATGACTGGGAGGAGGGGATCTCAGTTGCCTCTGCATCTGAGTAAGTGTGAGTTCTGTATTTATACCCAAGATGGAATAGGGGCTCCATTCCTACTGAGGTGCTTGGTTCATCAGCCCCTACTGCAGGTGCTGTGTACCTACGAGGTGCCAGGCACTATGTTTGGGATATAAAAGTGAATAAGGAGTTCTCAGTCTCTGCCCTTGAGAGCTCAGAATCTAGTGAAATAGGTGGACACATAAACCTAGGTCCATGGCAGTGACTAAGTGTGATGATTTGAGAGCTCTGAACAAGGAAGCCTAGCTCAGCCCAGGAATGCGGGTGGAAGTTCAGAGAAAGCTTTTGGGCCATGATGACTGAACGTGAATTAAGTGAGGTAAAAGAGACGGAAGTGGGAACGTGCATCCAGGCAAAGGCACAGAATAGCTAATAAAACACAGCCTATGTATAGCGAACTGTAAGTAGCTCTTGTTGCCAGGATCTTAACTATGAGGAAAGCAGTGGTGAGAACACGACAAGTGTCATATCTTGTTGTGTGTGTGTGTTTTTTTTTAAGTGTCATATCTTGGAAGGCTTCATAGGCCTTCTTTTGGACAGCCACTGAAGGGTTTCAGGGAGGAGAGTGAAAAAGATAAGCATGTAGGCAAATGCCAGCAAGGGGGAGGATGGATTTAAGGGGTCCTCCTGCTAAAGGCTGGCTTCCCTATTAGCAAGGAAAGGGGGACAGATCCTAAGAAGATAAAATACCTTTCCATGTCTCCTGAAAGAAGGAGGGGGCAGGGCAAATTCCTCACCAAATTCTCAGCTTTGGGCTGCATTCAGCCACTTACATTTACTCTGCTCCTTCTTCACAGAGCCCAGCAACTTCATGGCTCCACCTTTTGGCTATTCAGAGCCTTCTGTTTAGTACTCTGTACCCTAATGTTGTGGTCCCTTAATATCTACTTGAACTTGAATCTATTACCCTGATCTTCAGCTTTTGAATTTGTAAATAATATGTTTTATTCCCTTCAGCATTATAAATCTGAATAATAAGTTCACATTTAGGTGTGAATGTCTGAGAGCCTTCTCTCACATTATTTTTCTTTTGTATAATTTGGGAGTAGTGCTTAATAGTCATTTTTAAAAAACTATATTCCTTTTCTTTTTAACAATTTTTAAATTATTTATTTATTTTTGGCTGCGTTGGGTCTTTGTTGCTGAGCGCGGGCTTTCTCTAGTTATGGCGAGCAAGGGCTACTCTTCGTTGGGGTGTGCGGGCTTCTCATTGCAGTGGCTTCTCGTTGCGGAGCACGGGCTCTAAGCGCGCAGGCTTCAGTAGTTGTGGCTCACGGGCTCTAGAGCGCAGGCTCAGTAATTGTGGCGCATGGGCTTAGTTGCTCCACGGCATGTCGGATCTTCCAGGACCAGGGATCGAACCCATGTCCCCTGCATTGGCAGGCGGATTCTTAACCACTGCGCCACTGGGGAAGTCCCAAAACTATACTCCTTTTAAAAAATATTATAATAGTAATATATGTCCATTGTTGAAAATTTGAAAAAATAGAGAAGCAAATGGAAGAAAATTAAAACCACCTATAATACGTCTCTCAGAGATAATTACTGCTAACATTTTGTGGTATAGACTTTTGAATTCACTGTGTGTGTATACAAACTTTTTGAAATAGAAATTCTCCCAATTTTATGAAAACATTACATCATCTACATCAGAGGAAACTGGTCTGGCAGAATCAATATTCAAGAAGTACTTCCCGTTTCCTATCAAATGGATATAAGACCCATATATTCTACTTGTTACTGAATTTTGTACTGATGATTAGATTAAATACAGTAATTTGGCCACCTTTGAGCCAGAAAGGGCCTTTCGCATGTTTCCTCTTGGAATTTTAGCCTTGTGCCTATGTGCAGGTATGTTACAAAGGAATTTATATACTTTATAAGCCTTGACAAAAAAGTAGCATTTTGGGCTTACTCTGTTGCTGAACATCTGTTGGTAATAAAAATGTCCCCGGGGCTTCCCTGGTGGCGCAGTGGTTGAGAGTCGGTCTGCCTATGCAGGGGACACGGGTTCGTGCCCCGGTACGGGAGGATACCACATGCTGCGGAGCGGCATGTGAGCCACGGCCACTGAGCCTGCGCGTCCGGAGCCTGTGCTCCACAACGGGAGAGGCCACAACAGTGAGAGGCCCGTGTATTGCAAAAAAAAAAAAAGAAAAAAAAATGTCCATGTACTGTGTACAGCCGTATCATATACTGCAGTATCACATAATTTTGTGGTTTATTAACCAGACTGCAGGTTCCTAACTGCTTTCCTGCCTGGGCATACAAAAATTTATTTCAAAGGGTTTCTTCCTTATCCCACTACTACTGGTAGGCTGGTGTGTGCCAGGCACTGTCCAAAATCTTAAGGATACAAAAAGAAATCAAAGCTCCTGGCTCAAGGATATCAGTGTAAGTGAAAGCATTGTTGTATATTTACATAAATTTATATGCTAAAAAATTGACACTGTGAAACAATAATTTGTGGAATATGAAAAATTTCCTTTGAACTGTCAGATAAAAAATGTGCAGCAAGGGCTTCCCTGGTGGCACAGTGGTTGAGAGTTAAAAAAAAAAAAAAAAAAAAAAAAAAGTGCAGCAAAAACTAATCTTATGAAATACAGAAATAGAACTTCCAGCATTTTCCTTTGTCATAAAATGATTACATTTTGAATTGTCTTTGTAAAAGCCTTGACGTACCTATGAGGTTTTTTTTTCCCATGGTTTTATTTTATTTTTTTATTGAAGTATAGTTGATTTACAGTGTTGTGTTAGTTTAGGTTAGTGATTCAGTTATACATCTCTATGTATTTTTTTTTCAGATTATTTTCTCTTATAGGTTATGACAAAGTATTGAGTATTGTTCCCCCTATGAGTTTTAATAGCTCTTATTTATTGTGCTCTGAGTGCCAGGCAATGCTACACCTTTTTCATTCATTATCTTACTTAATTTTGTCAACTGATGAAATAGGTTTTCTTATCCCCATTATGCATGAGAAACTCAGGTTCAGGTTAAGAAATACACACATTTGTCATGTGTCCAAAATCACAGAGGAAATGGTGCAGGTTTTCAAAGCTAGGCAAGATTTCAACCCATTTTAAAAAACGATTTTATAATGCACTGGCTCCCAATTCTTTGCCTCACTTGTTCTTCACAGAAAGTTTAGCAATATTGTCACACATCATTCAACGAACCACTTTCCCTCAACCGCTTGAATTAGTACATGTCCAAATTCTTCAAGACTAAGAGCCCCTGTATTTTCTAACAGAGGTCTACGTGGTTTGGGGATCCTTTCTACAGGTCCCAAGGCCGGCTTAGGTGCCTCTCCGTGCCTTCAAAACAAATGACACTCATCAGTCTCCCACAAGCCCATAAAGCTTATTGAAGACAGGCTTCTGTGCTGAATCCTAACCTTGTTTCTCACACCTGACACGGTGAATGCTCAGGAGATGTGTGTTGAGTGCACGCATAAACGAATGACCAGACCCGCCCGACCTCTAGTTCTTATCCAGGTTTGTGAGCCTGGGTGTCTCCTTTCAAGTGTCGACGTCTCCACAAGATGATCAAGAATACGTATCTAGCGAGTCTGCGCGTGAAAGGACCTTACAAAAGAGAGCAATCTAATATAAAGCACTGAAGGGGCTCTATTCAAAAGCAACTACAAAGCTTCATTTATCAGGCCGGGGCTAGCGAGAATCTGGGCAGGGTGTGAACGAGAATAAAGCCAGCCTCTAGGTTTCCTACCCTTCTGTAGGTGCCTTGTAGTCCAGGCGCCTTACTCGGCTAATTCAGTGAGTCCAGCCTCCTAGAGTGGCAGCTGCTCTGGAACTACCACGTGCGCCCCAGCCTCTCGGCACTTTCCGCTTCCGCAGGATACACTTTGCTACCGGAAGTGACGAAAAGCTGGGTGGGCTAAAGAGGAAGCTGGGCATTTTCTTCCTTTCCACGAGGTAGACGAAAGCGGTCGGCCTGTTCTGTTTGTCCTGAGTGATGCCGGGGAAACTTCTTAGTGAAGCGGATTTGGAGTCGGACACGGCCATGGCGAAAGTGGAGATGCCGCGAAAGCGAAATGAGAAGGTATCGCCGGGGGCCGAGAGACTTGGGGCAAGACAGGACGCGGAGCGGGGGGGGGGCGGCCGCTAAGAGGAGGGGCCCGGGCTGGGGGCGCGTGGCGCGCCGCGCGAACCCGGCTCGTCCCGAGACCCGCGTGAGTTTCGGCCAAGGGGCGTCCGGGGGTGGTCGATGCTCTCCGCGGGCGGTGGGCGCGCTGCCCAGAGGTCCGGGCGGATCGGACCTGGAGAGCGGGCCGGGTGTCCCACGTGGTCCCTGAGTCTGGGCGTCCCGCACCCGGTGCACAGAGTAGGACGGTCATGGTTAGGCCCCACGTTTTGGCCCGGACTCAGACCTACCGGCTTTCGACTAAACTGGCGAGACCGTAAAGCCATCCGCACACGTGGGCGGCGTCCGCGGTGACATTTTTTTTACCCTAGTAGTGGGAGTACAGTTTTCTGGGAAGCGACCCTTAGACGATAAAGTAGTTCAATTGCTCTTAAGGTTTATTGGCCATATTTCCCGTGGAAATGTAGACATGTTGTGGTGATAACTGCGCACCATATTTTTTATATAGGCCGCCAGTGTGCGGAAGTCTTAAGTTACCTCGATAGCTGTCTGCCTCCTTGCTGTTACTTCCTTAGATAGCGATTTAACTTGTGACTGAGTCTGTTCTGAGATAAGGTCAGTCAGAACAAAGATTGTCCCAGAACTTGTGTTGTACGTGACTTAGAATTTTCTTTCCTTGCTGTTTCTGGCAAGGAATATTTTGCTGTTGTAGGAAGCCGAGGTAGCTCAGACTTGTCCCCACAGGTGGGGAGGAAGTGGTCTTGGTTTTACCTGCCTTGCATTAGTCAGCGTGTCCTGTTGTGAGATGCTGAAATTAGAAGGGACATGACCAACAAACTCCATTGTATTCCAAAGAAGACCACCGGGATTGGAAATCCACTGATTGGTGGAACCAAGTGATGAAAGAATTGAAGTCTTGGGATGGGGTGGACCAGATTGGTTTTCAGATGTCTGAAGGATGGGTCATATGGGAGAGATTATCGTTCATCCATGATTTAAGAGCAGAGGCCAGGCCTGAAGTTTCATGGAGGCAGACAGTAATAGTAGCTCAATGTAACAGTCTCCATACTTCAGGAATTGGCCTGAGGCTCTGCCACAGAGGTCTTAACAGAGGGTAAAACACGTTTTCAGTAATATTAAGTTTTCAGAAATATGAAAAATTGGAGAGGGTCAGACATTTCAAGTAGGAGCTGTAATCTGGTTTGGTTTTGAGGTTTCACCCATTCCGTTTTCTTGTAACTTGTGCTCTTTGTTTTTCCCTGTAAATTAGGTACACCTTTTTTACACATGGGGTGATAGACTGTGGGTTTTTATAACTTTTTGGTTCATAACATGTCTTTATGTAAATTTATGTGCGTTTGTGAGATTAGCAAGGCAGATATGAATTCCTGTCTTACTTGTAGAGGAATTCTAGCAGAGAAAGAAATCTGCTTAACACCATCCGTCTGTGGGTATACACGGTCTTATTACTCTACCAGAATTAAGTTAAATTGTTCTTGATCACTTCCTATAGTGTGTGTAGTTTACAATATGTTGGAGCATCCCATGAGCCACTCCAAGTCCCATATGAAAAATTGACTTTACAACTTGTTCGACCACCATGAATTGAATAGTTACCAAGAAGCGTGTTTTTTTCCAAGCTAATGAAGTTATTGATATATTCTTCTTTCCATATAGCCAAGAAATGGTATTAAAAAAACATACCGTTTGATTTTTGCCTTATTTCAAGATGAAAGTACACATGTTGAAAAATGCCCTCAAATTGTATTCTTCATAATTATGTGATCTTGAATTAATGCAGAATCGATATATTATACAAATGTATCAATGTTTTGTTCATTGTTTGTATTGTCTTTATTAATTTTTTAGAAAGGTAAAAAAGAGAAGCCAAAATCTAATAAGACTGAAGAGGCAGCAGAAGAAAAGGACGAAACGATTTCTCCCAAAGCTAAAAAGGTTAAAAAGAAAGCAGGGCCTTTTGAGGCTGACATGAGTTCTCCTAAATCCAAAAAGGCAAAAAAGAAAGAGGAGCCATCTCAAGATGACATTATTTCTCCTAAGACGAAAAGTGCGAAAAAATCAAAGGAGCCCCGTGAAAAGACAGTTGTTTCTCCTAAAACCAAAAAGCTAATAAAAAATGAGGAGCCTTCTGAGAATGACTTGGGTGCGCCTAAGTCCAAGAAGATGAAGAAAGAAAAAGAAATGAATGGAGAAATTGGAGAGAAAAGCCCCAACCTGAAGAATGGATTCCCTCATTCTGGACCTGACTCCGACTCCAAGGAAGCTGCCAGTGAAGAAAGTAACAGTGAGTTAGAGCAGGTAAAGTGGCATTTTAATATGTAGAATGTATCTTTCGATGTTGTTTCAGGTAAATAAGTACGTAATTATTAAACGAATTATTTAATAATGGGAGGAAATTTGATGTGTCAGCACTTCATTGGTGAGGGGGGTCCCTTGAGCTGCAGGGTGAGACTTCATCTTAAAAACTGCAGTGTTAGAATGCCTCCTTTGCAACGGAGCAGATCTGTTTAAGTTTTGAGAAAGTCTTCTCTCCACACGTGGTCTGCTTATTTGCAAGTCAGAAATCAACAGGAGGGATCTGGTTATGCAAATATGCTCCAGTTTCCTTCTGAGGGGTTTCACCTAATAAATCATGATTAAGTGGAACCACTGAAAAGGTGTTTGCTTGATTGCGTAAGTCTATTTGTATAGGCCATAAACTAACTTGAGTTGAATAAGATACTTAAATGTCCCTTTGGAAGCTAATACTGCTATCTTTCAGAAACTCAGTCATCAAAGAAAAATCCTAAATCTAATAATTTTCTCTTTGCTGTAGGTCATGATCAGCATTTAAAAATTTTTCCTGATTATAAAAAATATATACAGCTTTTTAAAAATCTGATTATGATTGTACTATATGCAATATTGTAGTTTGCCTTTTCCTATCTTGCCTATATTTTTATATAGGCATTTTTCCCACTTTTAAATATTAAATATTTTAAATGGTTACATAATACATCATATAAATGTTTAGAAATTCACTTAATTATTCTTTTGTTGGGCATTCAGATTGTTTATAATCAAATAGTGCCAATGTGATCATTTTGTCATAAATGTTTGTTCCTTATTTTCTATGGATGTATATATGAAAGATGTTGCTATGGGAAGGGGTTAATAACCTGTTCAACAGTGTATTGTTCATTTGGAATGATTGTGGAAAAGTTCTTAGTCGAGACTGAATCTGCTTTCACTAGCTACACACGGTATATATGTGCTGTATATATTTGCTACAAACTTTTCTTTTGTTAGGGTTTTACCTATTACTATGATCTATTTCCATTTCAGATCTTGATTTACCTACCAAAGTTTTTGTGTCTTTTTGGTTGATTTAGAAGAGATGTTTTAGAATAGTTTTTCTCAGAAGGCTTTCTGTATTTAGCTTGTAGGGGTAAAGTTATTGATTTCTTTCTGTGGCCCTTTACTTGACAGGAAATAACTGTGGAGCAAAAAGAAGGAGCTTTCTCTAATTTTCCCATATCTGAAGAAACTATTAAACTTCTCAAAGGTAATGTTCTTGGAAATACTGAATAATGTTAGAACATATTATTTGGAAGCACTCCACTGTTTTTGTTGAGATGAACCGGCACATGTTCTTATTGGAGGATGATATAGGCGACCATATAATGAAGTAGATCTGTATATTTGGTATAGGACTAAACTAGTGATGGCCTTTGCTACCTCTTAAACGAGTGATTAAAATTTATTCAATACAATATGTATATTCAGAAGTGTAATGACTGATCGTGCTGGTGAAAGTAAACAATGGATACCATGTTGGTATTTTCTTTTTTACCTTCTTCCACTTCTTGAGGCATCTCTAGGTTAATGATACCAGCCTGACTCAGAACTCATCTTAGCATAGTGCCTGTGAACCAGGTAGGAAGTCACAGATGCCCAACTTAGGTGTTTTCTGAATCAGGTGTGGCAGTCAGACAGCAAAACACCTGATTTTCAGGCTTATACTGGCCTTTGGATGAGGTTTTGTGACAAGGGGCTTAATCTCTTAAGATAAGTATTTACTATAATTTGGTGCTTTAAAGTTTATTGATATCTTTTATTCAAGCAGATTCTTGCCAGAATATATTTGAACTTGACTTTGTAGACGTGACCAGAATGTAGAATTCCATAATTCTGCAGGACCAGAAGCGTGGCTATGCTTTCATTCTCCAGTATGGCTGGGACTTTTAAAAATTGCAGTGTCAGATAACGTGGTTCATTTGTTCACAGCCCGTGGGGTGACCTTCCTGTTTCCTATACAAGCAAAGACGTTTCACCACGTCTATAGTGGGAAGGACTTGATTGCACAGGCACGGACAGGAACTGGGAAGACATTCTCCTTTGCTATACCTTTGGTTGAGAAACTTCAGGGAGAACTGCAAGACCGGAAGAGAGGCCGTGCCCCTCAGGTGAGTATCTTTAATGCAGTCCTTAGGGGTTCCAAGTCTGCACAGGAAGAGACATTGCTTGAGCATCATTTACATACCCTATTGTTTTTTATTGGGTTCTCCTTAAGGCCTTTTTCTGGTATTTATTGGAGATCTTTATCTGAAGGTAAACCAGGATAATTCTTTTAAGACTGTTGACTACAAACCTTATATATTTAAATATTGTAATCTGCCCCCGTGGTTGTGATCACCTGTATTATTAAAGCTCGCATATTTCTTTCAGACTTTTAGATGTCCCTGGGGCTCACAGGTTTGGTCAGGTTTTGCCTAAAATGGAAAAAACATTTTTAATAGAGATGCCTGAATAGGAGGGGTATCAGAGGTGAAGAGGCCAGGCCCTGTGATCAGGATGGTGCTTATTGAGCTCATTTCTGGAGAAGCTGGCATTTGACAAACCTTAACCTCACTGAAATGCCTGTGTTGTCACCTTGGCTTTGGGTTCTTTCACCTAACTTTCTGGTCTCATCTCATTTATTGGCTTTCCAGTGTCCATGCTCCCTCCTAATTAATTGATTTGTTTACTGTTGTATTTATCTACAGTTACAACAGCAGTAAACAAACGAATTATTCTAGCACCTGGAATAGTGCCTGGCACATAGTGGATGTTCAGTAAATATCTGTTGGATGGATATACTAAGTTCTTTTTTTTATTATTTATTTTTATTTATTTTTTATTTTTTGGCTGCGTTGGGTCTTCGTTGCTGCGCGTGGGCTTTCTTTAGTTGCAGTGAGCAGGGACTACTCTTCGTTGTGGTGCGTGGGCTTCTCATTGCGGTGGCTTCTCTTGTTGCGGAGCACGGGCTCTAGACACGCAGGCTTCGGTAGTTGTGGCTCACGGGCTCTAGAACGCAAGCTTGGTTGTTGTGGCGCACGGGCTTAGTTCCTCCGCGGCATGTGGGATCTTCCCGGACCAGGATTCGAGCCCGTGTCCCCTGCATTGGCAGGCGGATTCTTAACCTCTGTGCCACCAGGGAAGCCCCTACAAAGTTGTTCTTAAATCATATTTGTTTCATGCTGTTAGCCTATTTGAGGACCTGTAGTGGTTGTGTCGTGTGTCCTGTTAACTGCTGTAGGATTCAAAGCCCCTCACCACGTTGGCCCTGCCTTACTCTTCTGACTTCCATTCTACTTCAGATTCAGTGCAGTGCAGAGGTTCAGACTCTAGGTTTTGTAGCCTGGCTACCTGAATTTAAATCCAGGCTTGCCTTTTGGTTTTAGAGATCTGTTGTATGTTATTGTAGATACTATAATACAATTGTACAGTGCAGTTGTAGGTAACTTCATTGTGAGAAATAAAGATAATGCATGTTAAGCATTTAGTAGCTCCTGACACATAATAAAAGCTCAAATATTAGGTGATATTATCATCAGCAGTATTACTCCTTGCTCAAGTTGTTCTTTTCCTGGAATGCTGTTCCTTAAGTACTAGTAGCTCCATGAAACTTATCCCAATTCCTCCAGCTTGCTGTGTGCAACCATCCTAGAGCACCATAAATTTGAGTACCTGTTTCTCTTTTGATTGGTAAGATCACAAGCTTTTCTAGTGGGTAGATTTGTCAGAAACCATATTATATTTACTATTCTCCCACACCACAGTGTATTGCAACGCACATAATAGATGTTTTGAAAATAATTATTAGGATAAGTTGAACCTCCTGGTGCATTCCAGATTTGTTAAACAAATACTGCATAATACTTTGGATTCCATTATTAGTTTTTCCTTTTCAGGTACTGGTTCTTACACCCACAAGGGAGTTGGCAGGTCAAGTAAGCAGAGATTTCAGTGACATCACAAAAAAACTGGCAGTGGCTTGTTTTTATGGTGGAACTCCCTACGGAGGACAAAGTAAGTAAATCCAATGTGAGGGAAGGAAAATGCCATCTCCTGTTGGGTGCCCTGATTGGATTTCTTCTGACCTTGACGTCTGGCTTTACCTACCTGATCTAGTCATTTATGGTGGTTTTCTTTTGTCATTATTGTGTAAAGATGGTCAAGCACATGGTCCTGCATGATGATGTATCAAATCCTGTATGTTGTTCTTAGGACTTTTGTATTATTTATCTGTGTTTATCTAAAGGCTGCAGTGGTACTTTACTGAGCCCAAGAGGACAGAGTCTAGGAACTAGAAAGTCAGAATTCAAGGTTATTTTTACCTGTCAGGGACCTTGGGTCTCTGCTTCTTTTTACTGTAGACAGGCTTTCTTTTTTCTGGTTCTGAGGGCCAAATCTTGTAGCCCCTGCTGTAGTATTCCATTACTTCCCAGTTCAAGACCTTGAAGCTTTATTTTGCAGATTAGATATGTAATTTGGGAAGGGATTTAAGCATTTTAGAAGTCTTAGCATTGGACTGATAAATGGGTAAAGAAGATGTGGATGTATACAGTGGAATATTACTCAGCCATAAAAAAGAAAGAATGCCGTTTGCAGCAACATGGATGCAACTAGAGATTATCATACTAAGTGAAGTAAGACAGACAAAGACAAATATCACATGATATCACTTATATATGGAATCTTAAAAACTGATACAAGTGAACTTATTTACAAAACAGAAACATACTCCCAGACATAGAAAACAAACTTATGGTTTCCAAAGGGGAAATGTAGGGGGGTGAATAAATCAGGAGATTGGGATTAACATGTCCACACTACTATATATAAAATAGATAATCAAGAAGGACCTACTGTATAGCACAGGGAACTCTACTCAATACTCTATAATAACCTACATGGGAAAAGAATCTGAAAAAGAATAGATATATGTATATGTGTAACTGAATCACTTTGCTGTATACCTGATACTAAAACAACATTGTAAATCAACTATACTCCAATATAAAATAAAAATTAAAAAATATATGAAAAGATAAAAATAGAAGTCTTAATATTGTCACAGAAGGCTTGTGATTGTCTCTTTTCAGCTTTGGTGGAACTAACATAGGCTTTGGCATCAGGACGGCCTGGGTATGAATCTAAACTCTGCTCACAGAGTAACTGATTTTTCAGTTCAAGTTGCTTGATTTTTTTGCACTTTAGTTTGTTTATGTATAAAGTAGGGTTGCTAAACTCACCCTGCAGTGGTGTTGTGAGGATGAAACTGGGTAAGTAGAGTGCCTAGCAGTAGATCTCTCTTTTTTTTTTTTATAAAAAACTTTTATTATAAAAATGTGTATATTATTTTAAAATGTAGCTCATGGTGCGTCAAAGTATTACTTGCTTTATTCTTGCCTTTTCTTGTTAAATCCAGTATGTGGTGAACAGGCTATTTCCTTTTTATTCTTACGTTTTATGATAGTATGTAAAGTTACTATTCCATTTGTTCTTTCTGCTCCATATACTACATAGGTCTGGAAACAATAATTTCTTTTTAACTTTTAACCGATTTCATTTCTTTTTATGGTAAGGAGCAGTAATTAGGTCCCCTGATTTAAATTGTTCTAATTTATACTTAAATTGTAATCCTTATACAAACAAACTTTTTTTTTTTTCTCACAACTCTCTCTCTCTCACACAGACACACACACACACAC
>NW_020175320.1:1611080-1612452 GCF_003031525.2 Neophocaena asiaeorientalis asiaeorientalis | reverse complement strand
TATTTTATTTTTACAGGAGATAAATAAACTGACACCAAGCATTGTAAATGGATGACCACAACAAAAGCAACAGTGATTGCAATTACCAAACACGAAACACACTCACACTATGTCATAATATTGACATTCAGTTCAGGAATCCTCCCTAGCAGTAGGCGTCTTTACTGCAGTAGCAACCCAATAGAAAGTTGCATCATTACCATCTCATCCTAGTTATATTGAACTCCATTTTTCTGAACATCTCTGTACCTTCTTGGAATATTTGCCCTTCTATCTTGTCATTCTCCCTATACCTGCTTACCTTATAGAAAGTTCTCATTTCTTTTAAGATTCTTATTTTCACTTTGTGAAATCTTGATACCTTCCTCCAGCAAAGGAAATCATTTCTTTCCTGGTGCTACCATCCCCCATTGGTGCATTTTTCTGTTTTGTCATGTAATACACTGGACTGTCACTTCTTACATGTTTCCCCAGTAGGTCAAGGAGTGCCTCGAGCGTCTTTATCTTCTGTAGTTAACATATTACCTTGTATGTAGTTAATAAATATTTTAGAATAAAAATATATCTAATTTGGTATCCCAGATTAATAAAAGGAATTAAAAATCCATAATATTTTATCATTGGTGTTCTTATAGTTGAACGCATGCGGAATGGGATTGATATCCTGGTTGGGACACCAGGTCGTATCAAAGACCACCTGCAGAATGGCAAGCTAGAGCTCACCAAACTTAAGCATGTTGTCCTGGATGAAGTTGACCAGATGTTGGACATGGGCTTTGCTGATCAAGTGGAAGAGATTTTATGTGTGGCATACAAGAAAGGTAAACTCCACATTCAAGAACTGGTATAAGGGATTGGAGGAAGGGTGGTGATTAACTATCTCCTGAAGGTTAAATGAAGCCTTAGGAAAGTTGGCAGGTGGCTTATTTTATTCAGGAAAACTTAAATTAAAAAAAAATTTCCGGGACTCCCCTGCTGGTCCAGTGGTTAAGACTGTGCTTCCAATGCAGGGGACATGGGTTCGATCCCTGGTCGGGGAACTAAGATCCCATATGCCGCTCAGCACAGCCAAAAAAAATTTTTTTTCCCCATCAATTTCACATAATTACAATAGGGAAAAGAAAAGAAACCAGCTTGGTATACTTTGCTTTTGGTTTATTTCTTCCCGATTTGCGGTATTATGTGTATGTGTGTGTTAACTGTAATCTTACTGTACATATAAAACTCTGAACTGTTTGTGCCATGATTTAATCCATCTATGTATTTTAAGTTTTACATAATATAAATCTGCTTGCAGACATTTTTATGTAGACAGGTTTCTTCAAACATCAGTATTTGGGGGCTTCCCTGGTGGTGCAGTGGTTAAGAATCC
>NW_020175320.1:1601936-1610609 GCF_003031525.2 Neophocaena asiaeorientalis asiaeorientalis | reverse complement strand
AAAATGTAGCTCATGGTGCGTCAAAGTATTACTTGCTTTATTCTTGCCTTTTCTTGTTAAATCCAGTATGTGGTGAACAGGCTATTTCCTTTTTATTCTTACGTTTTATGATAGTATGTAAAGTTACTATTCCATTTGTTCTTTCTGCTCCATATACTACATAGGTCTGGAAACAATAATTTCTTTTTAACTTTTAACCGATTTCATTTCTTTTTATGGTAAGGAGCAGTAATTAGGTCCCCTGATTTAAATTGTTCTAATTTATACTTAAATTGTAATCCTTATACAAACAAACTTTTTTTTTTTGCTCACAACTCTCTCTCTCTCACACAGACACACACACACACACACACACACACACACACTGTATTTTATTTTTACAAGAGATAAATAAACTGATACCAAGCATTGTAAATGTGACCACAACAAAAGCAACAGTGATTGCAATTACCAAACACGAAACACACTCACACTATGTCATAATATTGACATTCAGTTCAGGAATCCTCCCTAGCAGTAGGCGTCTTTACTGCAGTAGCAACCCAATAGAAAGTTGCATCATTACCATCTCATCCTAGTTATATTGAACTCCATTTTTCTGAACATCTCTGTACCTTCTTGGAATATTTGCCCTTCTATCTTGTCATTCTCCCTATACCTGCTTACCTTATAGAAAGTTCTCATTTCTTTTAAGATTCTTATTTTCACTTTGTGAAATCTTGATACCTTCCTCCAGCAAAGGAAATCATTTCTTTCCTGGTGCTACCATCCCCCATTGATGCATTTTTCTGTTTTGTCATGTAATACACTGGACTGTCACTTCTTACATGTTTCCCCAGTAGGTCAAGGAGTGCCTCGAGCGTCTTTATCTTCAGTAGTTAACATATTACCTTGTATGTAGTTAATAAATATTTTAGAATAAAAATATATCTAATTTGGTATCCCAGATTAATAAAAGGAATTAAAAATCCATAATATTTTATCATTGGTGTTCTTATAGTTGAACGCATGCGGAATGGGATTGATATCCTGGTTGGGACACCAGGTCGTATCAAAGACCACCTGCAGAATGGCAAGCTAGAGCTCACCAAACTTAAGCATGTTGTCCTGGATGAAGTTGACCAGATGTTGGACATGGGCTTTGCTGATCAAGTGGAAGAGATTTTATGTGTGGCATACAAGAAAGGTAAACTCCACATTCAAGAACTGGTATAAGGGATTGGAGGAAGGGTGGTGATTAACTATCTCCTGAAGGTTAAATGAAGCCTTAGGAAAGTTGGCAGGTGGCTTATTTTATTCAGGAAAACTTAAATTAAAAAAAAATTTCCGGGACTCCCCTGCTGGTCCAGTGGTTAAGACTGTGCTTCCAATGCAGGGGACATGGGTTCGATCCCTGGTCGGGGAACTAAGATCCCATATGCCGCTCAGCACAGCCAAAAAAAATTTTTTTTCCCCATCAATTTCACATAATTACAATAGGGAAAAGAAAAGAAACCAGCTTGGTATACTTTGCTTTTGGTTTATTTCTTCCCGATTTGCGGTATTATGTGTATGTGTGTGTTAACTGTAATCTTACTGTACATATAAAACTCTGAACTGTTTGTGCCGTGATTTAATCCATCTATGTATTTTAAGTTTTACATAATATAAATCTGCTTGCAGACATTTTTATGTAGACAGGTTTCTTCAAACATCAGTATTTGGGGGCTTCCCTGGTGGTGCAGTGGTTAAGAATCCACCTGCCACTGCAGGGGACACGGGTTCGAGCCCTGGCTCAGGAAGAGCCCGTATGCTGTGGAGCAGCTAAACCCGTGTGTCACAACTACTGATCCTGCGCTCTAGAGCTCACGTGCCACAACTACTGTGCCCATGTGCCACAACTACTGAAGCCTGCGCACCTAGAGCCCGTGCTCCACAAGAGAAGCCACTGCAATGAGAAGCCCGCACACCACAACGAAGAGTAGCCCCTGCTCGCTGCAACCAGAGGAAGCCCGCACACAGCAACGAAGACCCAACGCAGCCAAAAATAGAAATAAAAAATAAATTTATAAAAAAACAAAAAAAAATAGTATTTGACATCAGTTCTTAAAGATAGATTTCCAGAATTGAAATTACTGAATTGAAAGGTATAAATAGTTCATGTTCTTCAATATACTTTGTCAGCTTACTCTCCAGAAGGGTTCTGTCAGTTACGCTGCCATTTGAAATATATGAAAATGCAATGGTATTCTAAGAACAAACTAAAAAAAAATTGGGGTTGGGGAGCTATTTTTAGTACCTGACCTCAAAGGATGAATAGACTAGAACTCTAACATTAAAGTGTTGAGGAAATGCTAGGGAGTATAGATGAATAGAAAATCTGTTCTGGAAATGCTAGGGAGTATAGATGAATAGAAAATCTGTTCCGGTGTTTATTATAGATTATTTATTTAGTGATTTAAGTTGGTTGGTTACTGGGCTTGATTAATTGTTTTTCACTTAGTAGGTCTCATTATAATGGACAGATTTCCCTCGTGGTTCATATAGGCCAATGGTTAGAAAGCAGAACAACTTGAAAGTACTCTGAGTATTTCAAGGATCCTTTACATAAATTATTTAGGCAGCATTTCTTTGTCCATTGGGTACTTCCCTGTTTTGCTTTTTTTTTTTTTAATTAATTATTTTTGGCTGTGTTTGGTCTTCGTTGCTGTGTGTGGGCTTTCTCTAGTTATGGCGAGCGGAGCCTACTCTTCATTGTGGTTTGCGGCTTCTCATTGCAGTGGCTTCTCTTGTAGAGCACGGGCTCTAGGCACACGGGCTTCAGTAGTTGTGACATGTGGGCTCAGTAGTTGTGGCTCGTGGGCTCTAGAGCACAGGCTCAGTAGTTGTGGTGCATGGGCTTGGTTGCTCCGCGGCATGTGGGATCTTCCCGGACCAGGGATCTGACCCATGTCCCCTACATTGGCAGGCGGGTTCTTAACCACTGTGCCACCAGGGAAGCCCGTGTCTTCCATTTTTGTGTCCTCGATGCCTCGCTTGGCCTCCGGTGTTTTCTGTAGAATGCTGATGGACCCTGGAAGAATTGGGTGAGGTGAAATACTGTGTAGGCTTGTTTGACTTATTCATACTGACTTTTTTTTTCCCCGCAAAGATTCAGAAGACAATCCCCAAACATTGCTTTTTTCTGCAACTTGCCCTCATTGGGTTTACAATGTTGCTAAGAAATACATGAAATCTACATATGAACAAGTGGACCTGATTGGTAAAAAGACCCAGAAAACGGCAATAACTGTAGAGGTAAATGATTCATTCAGTTGCTGGCATTAGTAATAAATTGTATATAATTTTTTTTACCTGTTGGATAGTATTAAGACTGGCAAAAGCAAACTTCTTTTCCAAATAAATACTAAATCCATGTCAAAAGCCATGTGAAGTTATATTTCTATTTGAATTGTATATGGTATCTGTGTTTTCTAAGTTTCATCATCTGGTGGCCTGATGGCAGAATCTTTTAGAACCTAAATCTGTCTGAATTAGTAAGCAGAGTGACATTACACCTAGAGTTTATACACTAGAGGGCAGTAGAGAATCCTAGTGTTTATGTTGAAGCTGTTTTTATCTTAGGGTCTGGTACCTAGATGAATTCGTTGCACCCAAGGAATAGACCTGTACGGAAACTGACTACTGACTGCATTTTTAAGTGGATGAAAGGACAAAACACAGAGGCTTTTCTCCTGTCAGTTATTTGGTTTCCTGTAGCAATCTAGGGAATGGTATTTCTTTTCCTACATTACCTGTATTAGGTCAGAAAATGGATAAAGAAGCCAGATGCTCTTTGGAGAAAGGGGAAGGGCTCTCTTCTTTAGTGGTTTAGTTTTTTCCTCTAAACAGTGGTGGCAGAAGTTTGCTCTAGTCAGGCTTAAACAATTGTCTCTAGTATCATTAGGGTTGAGCAGGTGATTTTAGATTCCAGCTGGGCTTTACTAAATAATCTTTTTTTCCTTCTTTCCTAAGCATCTGGCTATCAAGTGCCACTGGACTCAAAGGGCAGCAGTTATTGGGGACGTGATCCGAGTGTACAGTGGTTATCAAGGGCGCACTATCATCTTCTGTGAAACCAAGAAAGAAGCCCAGGAGTTGTCACAGAATGTGTCCATAAGGCAGGTTGGTCCATCCCCTCTCTTCCCTTTTAGGGAGAAAGCATCTTTCAATTAATAGAGTATACATCTTAGCGCTCATCTGATCTGCCCATCTCATCTCACAGATGAAGAAAGGGTAGCTCAAACCCAACGTTACCCTGACAAAGTAGGTTTGATCACTCATGTTTGGTGTTCTTTATCTTGTAAGTATAGTTGGATACAGTTGATTTCATGACCAAGGGTCGGAAATTTGAGGCTTGTCCATGTAAGGCACGTTTTTCCCTTTGGGCACGAACCCGTGTCCCCTGCATCTGCAGGCGGACTCTAAACCACTGCGCCACCAGGGAAGCCCTCCCTTTGTATTATTTTCAGCAGAAGTGTCACCAAAATATGAATGTCTTTATAGGCCTAATTGGTGATTTTAAAAGTACCTGTATTGTAGGATCTGGTATTCTTAAATGAGCTTATTTCTTTGGCAGGATGCCCAGTCATTACACGGAGACATTCCACAGAAGCAAAGGGAAATCACCCTGAAGGGTTTTAGAAATGGTGATTTTGGAGTTTTGGTTGCAACCAATGTCGCTGCACGTGGGTTAGACATCCCCGAGGTTGATCTGGTTGTACAGAGTTCTCCACCAAAGGTAAGTGTTTTACACTTAGATTTTACTTTGTTGTTTCTTTTGGGTGCTAAAACAAATTGGAAGTTGTATCTCTTCCTTTACCATGATTAGTAATAGCTTTCTCTTGGGTGATATGTTGCTAAGGGTGATTTTAAAATGAACCTCTTGGGGCTTTCCTGGTGGCACGGTGGTTGAAAGTCCGCCTGCCAATGCAGGAGACGGGTTCGAGCCCTGGTCCGGGAGGATCCCATGTGCCATGGAACAACTGGGCCCATGCGCCACAACTGCTGAGCCTGTGCTCTGGAGCCCGTGAGCCACAACTGCTGAAGCCCGTGCGCCTGGAGCCCATGCTGTGCAACAAGAGAAACCACAGCAATAAGCCTGCACACCACAGTGAAGAGTAGCCCCCGCTCGCCACAACTAGAGAAAAGCCTGTGCAGCAACAGAGACCCAACGCAGCCAAAAATAAAATAAATGAATGAATAAATAAATAAAATAAAATAAAATAAATAAATAGAATGAACCTCCTCAGAACTGACAGTTGAGGGGAAGTGGGGTGAGTGGCCAGAGGTTGGCAAGATAGTTTCTGGTCAGAGGGAGTCCTGAAAGGCTGCATGGGTGGGGGTAGTACAATTTTGAACTGGACTTTGAAGATAGATAAGACTTAGATGGGGTGGTGGTAGGGTAGATAAACTTGTGAGCTAGAGGACAGAAGGGAGAAAAGGCCTGTAGTTAACAGCCTCTGTAGTTAAAACTGCTGGGGTTTGTATATGATACGAACTGCCTAAAGAGAGCCCTGAAGCATAGTTTATATGGTGTGGACAGTGCTTCACTTACATATAAGTTAGTCTGAAGGAACTTGTTCCCATCACTTCAAGCGTGAAGATCCTGTTACCCCCAAATTTGGCAAATCCCTCAGGATTAATGTTCACAGTGATGGAAAAACACATTACTGCAAAGCCACTGTTTCTTGTAAAGAAAGTCCCGTACGTGTGTGCCATCGACTTGTTTAAATAGCCTGTGTACCTGTGCTGTCCAGTATGGTGGCCACAGCCACATGGGGCTCTTCAGCGCTTGAAAGCCTGCTCGTCTGAATTGATGTGTGTGCTGTAAGTATAAAATATACAGTGGAGTTTTAAAAATTTCAAACTTTCTATTATGCACAGTGGATTTTGAAGACTTGTGGAAAAAGAACGTGTAATATTTCATTGATAACTTGTTTTGTAGAGATAGCATACTGAAATGATAAACTTTTGGATATATTGGATTAAATAATAATAAAGTTAACTTTTTTTAACTTTTTAGTGTGATTACTAGAAAGTTGCCTATTAAAATTACATGTATGGTTCTGTTGGACAGTACTATTTAGATAATGCTTTTTGCAGATTTACCCACAGGATAGGGACCATTCTTCTAGAGGTTTTTAAAATGTTTTTATAGTTCTTTAATAAATAAATTAATTAATTTTATTTTTGGCTGCGTTGGGTCTTCGTTGCTGCGCACAGGCTTTTCTGTAGTTGCGGCGAGCGGGGGCTACTCTTCCTTGCGGTGTGCAGGCTGCTCATTGCGGTGGCTTCTCATGTTGTGGAGCACAGGCTCTAGGTGCATGGGCTTCAGTAGTTGTGGCATGTGGGCTCAGTAGTTGTGGCTCGTGGGCTCTAGAGCGCAGGCTTAGTAGTTGTGGCACACGGGCTTAGTTGCTCCGTGGCATGTGGGATGTTCCCGGACCAGGGCTCGAACCCCTGTCCCCTGCATTGGCAGGCGGATTCTTAAACACTGCACCACCAGGGAAGTCCCTACAGTTCTTTAAATTAAAGTGCTTGGGAGCCTCCCCCAACCCCGGTCTATAACCACCACACTTGCCTCTGCCTAGGCTACTCAGGTCTATGTCTCTCTTTGTTGTTCACTGTCACTGACGTATTTTACTTCAATAGGATGTGGAGTCCTACATTCATCGTTCTGGACGAACAGGTAGAGCTGGAAGGACTGGGATTTGCGTCTGCTTTTATCAGCATAAGGAAGAATATCAGTTAGCCCAAGTGGAGCAAAAAGCGGTAAAACTATTTTCTAAGCCTTCACTCAGCAAACGTTGAGTTTTAAAGTCAGTCTTTGGTCTCTTTATTCAGTTTTTATTAACTTGAAATTTTTATTTCTAGCACATGGCCATGACTGAAAGATTGTTGTTAGATATGTGTTTTATATGTTGTCCTATGATATACAGCCCATTTTAAATACTTTGCATTTGAAAACAGTGGTTTTGTCTTCATATTTATAAAGACAAGAGGTCTTTTTTATGTTTGAGAGGTGGTTTTCAGTTTTCAGATACACTGTGAATGCACCAGAAATACTTAAGTGTAGATTTAGAGGGTTATAGGAATTGCTTGAAAACCAAAAAGATGAGAATATGTTAAAAGGATAAATTTTTAAATGGGAAAGAAGACACTGATTTTTTTTACAGAAGAATTTTGTAAGGAAATTCTTATGCTGGTACTTCCTCCTCTGGGAAGTGGAGTTTAATCTCCCCGCTTCACCGTCAGTAGACGGTACTTAGTGACTTGCTTACAAAGAGCGGAGTAGGGTCGGGGGGAGGACTTTCCAGGGCAGAAGGCAGGCGAACACTACCTGGCCAGGTGATCATGGTCAACATCAGTGTTAAGCAGGTGCCCCTGATATGATGCAACGAAACCAGTCACCTTCCCCCCAAATCCATAACCGCAGTCTAAAGATGTAAAAAACTGATGTTCACAAATTGAGGGACATTCTACAGAATACCTGACGAGCACACCTTAAAACTATCAAGGTCTTGAAAACCAAGGAAAGACAAATTACCACAGATTAGAGAAGACTAAGAAGACATGTTGACTAAATGTAATGTGGTGTCCTGGGTCGAATATCAATAGGAAAAGGATATTAGTAGAAAAACTAGTGAAATTCGAATGAACTCTGGGGTTCAGTTAATAGTAATGTAGCAATGTTGGTTTCTTAGCTGTGACAAATGTACCAAAGTAATAACAAAGTAATAGGTGCAGGTAGACAAGAACTCTATACTATCTTTGCAACTTTTAAGTATGTAACAAATATGTTTGGTAAATATTAAAAAATTGGGGGAATACTAATCTCAATGGAAACAGTTGATGGCCTCATTGTACATTAAGTTATCGTTCATTTTCTTATAGGGAATTAAATTTAAGAGAATAGGTGTTCCTTCTGCAACAGAGATAATAAAAGCTTCTAGCAAAGATGCCATCAGGTATGTTCCCTACCACTGCTGTGGTCTGTTTTAGTGCTTGCTCTATTTATTACATGTTTTTGTGTAGTAATGAGATTTAGCCTTTTAAAATTTATTTTATTTATTCATTGTTTTAAAAATTGATAACCTGCTTGTTAAAAAAACAGGCTGTGCTTAGAAAACAAAAACTCTTGTTTCTACTCATCCCTACCCAATCCTGTTCACCAGAGGAAGCCACTACTAGTAGTTTGGTTTGTCTTGGGCATTTTAAGTAACTGTACCTTATATATCGTGTAGGAAAAAGTTATGGTAAATGTCTAGATGGTGAGGATTAGATTAAGAGTGTCGTTGGAGGTGCTGCTGGCATGGGGGCAAGAAAATTCTTTATTTTGTGCAATTGTCCTACAAGTTGAAGAATATTTTTTATTGAACTATAATGATTTACAGTATTGTATTAGTTTCAGGTATATAGCAAAGTGATTCAGTTTTGTGTGTGTGTTTGTGTGTGTGTATAATTTTGCAGATTTCTTTTCCATTACAGGTTATTACAAGACATTGAACATAGTTCCCCGTGCCATATAGCAAATCTTTGTTGTTTATTTATTTTATATATAGTAGTATGTATCTGTTAATTCCATACTCCTAATTTATTCCTTCTACCCCTCACTCCCCACCCCCAGCCTTCACCTTTTTTTTTTTTTTTTTT